>NC_085987.1:32312973-32912973 GCF_910591565.1 Cydia splendana
CGTGGCACGACTATCCCGGTCTTTTGATAGGCTTGCGTGGGGATATAGATCCAACACGTAGAGGCCCCTTGGAAAGCTTTAATGTCATGTAGAATGCCTGCTGGAACCCGTCCACAGGCGCAACAATAGACACCCATGAACCGGTCTCAGCAGGCATTGGGACTATTGTAGAAAAAGTGAACAGTATACCGGTCTATAGCTTGGAGTTTGGGTGGACAATGAGACTGGGCTATTGTAGAGAGGTCGGACACCTGCCATAACAATGTTTAACACGTTATCGAGGCAGGCGGTGACTTGCCGCTGACAAGATGGGCCCCTGAAACTGCCGTCGCGAGGACGACCAGGAGCAACATCGGTGTGAGCGGCTCAGGGGTGTCGAGAGGTGTGCGCCGCTTTCTACCCAGTGGCTGTTACCAGTCACTGTGCCAACTCGCGTCTTATGCATCTTTCACTTCCACCCCTGGAGCATATAGCTCTAGCGACTCCTCTCTGGACGGCCAATGAAGGCAAGCCAGAGCTGAGAGTCCTGCGGGTCCCCTTGGGGTCCACTCCGACCGACGAAGACACGCCAGAGACGGAGACCCTGTGACCGACTCTCGGGAGCACTCGGGTCCGTGGGGTCGTTACTCCCCAACAGCTCGCCACAAGCTGCCCTGCGGGCTTATTATTATTATTATTAATATAATTTAAGAATTTTCTAGTGAAGACACCGCCACTATCGTATACGTCAGCATCATGTTTGATGTTAAAAAAGTCATTAAAAAGTGCCAGAGCTCTAGCAGTGGGAGCGTTCTGGGCCCGACGAGTAGGAATCGCACCGCGCGCGAACAGAGGCCTTCGTCTACGCACCCCCACCCTCGCCCGTGTCTTCCGCGATCAATCGCGCCTGCGGTACAAACCGATACGCTCTAAGACAGTTGGATTGTCGACCTTATTATTGAGCAGTTGGTAGTAGTGCACCGCAAGAAGGAGTTTGCGCCGTAACTCGAGTGTATCTAAGCCCACCATCCCTGTCACGAAAAGAGAGGGAAACAGAAATCCATGACGACTGCATGGCCGCCATTTTGGATTCCAAAATGGTCATCATTTTCGAAATCGGGACCCCCTAAAACCTATAAACCGACATCCATGACGACTTTTATGACATAGTGCATGGCCGCAATTTTGGAATCCAAATGGTCATCATTTTCGAAATCTGCGCCCCTCAAAACCTATAAAAACGACATCCATGACGACTTTTATGACATGCATGGCCGCCATCTTGGAATCCAAAGTCATCATTTTCGAAATCTGCGCCCCCCTTTTTTGCGCACTATTCTTGTATGAAATGATACGCGGAGTGCGATGAATATATATAATGAGAGAAAGAGAATATTTACAATGATTAATTTACAATTGGATTTGCAAATAAGATTTAGGCTTCCGCGTTGTACAAGGAAAATTTTGTTGTGTGAATGACATTGACTCGTTGTCTCGTTGACGTAGACGGTTTGTGGGCAGCCAGCATTGCGGTGCGCCACAAACATTTAAAACGACATCCATGACGACTTTTATGACATAATGCATGGCCGCCATTTTGGAATCCAAAATATTCATCATTTTCGAAATCTGCGCCCCCTAAAACCTATAAAACGACATCCATGACGACTTTTATGACAGTGCATGGCCGCCATATTGGATTCCAAAATTTACATAATTTTCGAAAATAATCTTAAATTAAAAAAACAATATTATAAATGTGTAAACCGATCACTTTCATTTGATACCAAACTCGACCATACTTTCTTGCAATTAAAATGACCAGAATAGTAAGACCCCTCACAAATGGCTTTTTAGCATTTCAAGCTCTTCTAGCTCAATAACCTCTTGTTCGAGCCAGCTCAAAATTTAATGACTATAATATAATGCCCTCGACTAGTTCACAATTTCATTTAAATTAGAACAAATTTACTTAAATTATTGAGTATCAAACTATCCTCTGATAGTTCAGCTTAAAAACATCGAAATGCCGGGACGTGCCCCTAGCCAGCCGTGTGTTCAAAGTCGAACGTAAGAACTTCACTTCGCTTTGCTCGCTCGTTCGATAAATGAGTAACGTTCATCATTCAGTCTCGGTAAAAAGTCCATGATTTCAGATTAAACTAAAACTTCCACTCGTATTAATTGTCGCAGACGCTGAGACGCGTCTGTACTCCCGTAAATGTACTTGCATCAGAAACGAATAGATATTGCATCGAATTCCCGCCGTCAATTAGAGAAATGGCTTGACTTCCCCTACTTATATTTTAATTAGGAAGTGTTCTCGGTACTGGTTTTCTACGGAAATACAGTACCGAAACCGGGAATTTCCGGGATCTCGCCATACAATCTCAGTACCGGGAGCACTCCCTAACTTTAATACAATTAAAACTAGGTCAATCTGTGGATTCTGTGGTACGAATTGTTCCATTTACATTATTTACTGAACTAAAGTGCCATGATACAAATACATATATGTACATATAATGTCAATTGTCACTTTTAGTTGTTCCGCTTTGTATATTTTTACAATTACCTACTTACCTACTTAATAATTCTATCCCAGGGTATGTATTCGCCTGCTAGCGACGTCTGGTCGTTCGGTGTCACTGTGTGGGAGGTGCTGACGTACTGTACGGCTAAACCTTTCGAAGAGATGGATGATGACCAGGTATGTAATTATTATGTTTGTTTACATTTGAGAATTTGTGTACCTACTATTTATCTAAAAATTACGTGACAGCAGCGAATGAATACGTACCAAGGTACCTACAGGACACACATGTAGTAGAGCACTTTGCTCCGGTTATACGTATGTATTAGCTTTAATATTTACTTATACTAGTAGTTCGCCCCGAACTGAGAACTCGCGGTTTGCCAAAAATTAAGTATATGGAGCGATTGACTTTGCTGCACCTACTTACTCGTATAGTTCGGCATAAAGTGGGAGAAAATAATTTTCAAGGAAAAAAAAACCGACTTCTATGGGGGCCGGTGAAAGATTGTTGTACATAGATGGTGCACTATGTAGAAAAGGAGGTAAAACCACCCACTTTTCTAGTAGGTAGCATTTCGTTTCTGTAAGGGACGCAGTTTTAGCCTCACGAACCCACTTCTCTGATAGCAGTTCGGTTCTGTGAGAATTGCAGTTCGAACCTATCCAAAACCACTTTTATAGTAGCATTTCGTTTCTGTAAGGCTCGCAGTTCTAACCTAACCTAACCCACTTTTTTTCGGTTCTGTGAGGATCGCAGTTCAAACCTTTTTTTTTTTTTTAAGAGGGGAAATGCTTTACGCATACCACCCGGCGCGGGGACGGGCCGGGATGGTTATGTGGGACTCCCTGTTGTGGGCTAATGAGACCCCAGGTTTACCCACTAAAACCCCTCTGTTACCGCCTCGCTGCTATATGGCGAGGTCCCAGGAACGCCGAAGTACTCTTCCGCAACATCGCAGTTCAAACCTAACCTAACCCACTTAACGGTGCGTGTGGTGCGGTGTACGGGGGTTTGAGCGGGAGGGGCTAGTAAGTTTAGCATCATTATACTTTATACCTACATTTTTTGGTAGGTAATCATAGTGGTTTATTAAGCTTAGGTATCAGTGATTTTCCGGGTCTGGTTGATTGAAATTGAAGAAAATGCTTGATTTTCTGATAAAAATAAA
Source organism: Cydia splendana (assembly GCF_910591565.1). NCBI lineage: Eukaryota > Metazoa > Arthropoda > Insecta > Lepidoptera > Tortricidae > Cydia > Cydia splendana. The sequence continues at coordinate 32,316,658 of NC_085987.1, forward strand.
AAATCTCTATGCGCTTGCCTTTAAGATTTGAGGAGTTCCCTCGATTCCTTGTGGATCCCATCATCAGAACTCGAGCTTGACAAAAATGTGGCTTAAAAACTTAACTTGATTAACAAACATAACGAAGAGGACAAATCGCCAAACGTGAACTATGCTTCGTTGAAGAGTTCCGTTCTGATCATCATCAGCAATTCCACTTCATAAAATGTCACTATTTTTAATGTATATGCTTGATTTGTTGATAAAACACATAAATCACTATATGTTATAGGAGTTCCCTCGATTCCTCATGGATCCCATCATCAGAACTGGATTTTGACAAAAACGGGACCAATCTGTTTGCATATACATATAATAAAAAAAAATTCAAAATCGGTCCAGTAATGACGGAGATATAGAGTAACAAATATTTAAAAAAATCACAATCGAATCTCCTCCTTTTGAGATTTGGAAGTCGGTTAATAAATGAGGGCGCCACTTTCTACGTAGCTGTCACATTTTTGACGTAACATGCTTACACATGGCAACATTTTATAGTCTGTCAAACCATTTCCGTCAGTAGAAAAAAGCGGCTAAAAAATGTAGGCGCGAAGGGTTCTCGTCACATAGAAAATTTGAATATCGCGCCTTTTTCTACTGACAAACTTGTTTGACCGACTTATAGTATGGAAATTTTAGAGTTCCATTTTATTTTATTTCTACTATTTTATGTCCCACTATAGGCGGCAATGGATCAAAAATCGCGTGGATATATTTCAAGGTCTGTGGAGCCGTTAACTGATACTGTATCTGTGGTACCTAAGCCAAAATATTTCCTGTCAAATGTCAAATACCTATATTATGTTTATTTTTATCTTGCTATTTATTTCAAAATGGTAAATTTAAAAACGATATTATAAAAGTGCAAGCCGAGCACTTTCATTTGATACCAAACTCGACCACACTTTCTTGCAAAAAGATGACCAGAATAGCAAGACCCCTCACAAATAGCTTTTTAGCCTTCGAAGCTCTTCTAGCTCTCAATAACCCCCTGATCGAGCCTGCTCATAATTTAATGACTAAAATATAATGCCCTCAACTACACGTTTACCCAATTTCATTTAAATTAGAACAAATTTACTTAAGTTCTTGAGTATCAAACTATCCTCTGATAGTTCAGCTTAAAAACATCGAAATGCCGGGACGTGCCCCTAGCCAGCCGTGTGTTCAAAGTCGAATGTAAGAACTTCACTTCGCTTTGCTCGCTCGTTCGATAAATGAGTAACGTTCATCATTCAGTCTCGGTAAAAAGTCCATGATTTCAGATTAAACTAAAACTTCCACTCGTATTCTCGTTCGATTAACTTTGTCGAATAAGATATTGCATTCTTTTATTATTCATTAATCTTTGCATATTATTTTGCATTAATCAATTTAATTACAACTCCGATCATAGACCCCTAAGAGCCAAACTTAAATTTAATATCAGGATACATAGGCAAAAAATTTTTGATAAACGTATCAAACGACTTGAAAGAGATACTCTACTAGGAAATATGGACAAATTTAATCTAGAACTAAAAAATAGTTTCAGTGTTCTTTCATCGGTTCCAGAAATGGATGCTGAATCTCAGTACAAAGTCATTCTTGAAAGCATAAAGAGAGCAAGTAGAAAAATTAAACAGGAAAAAACAAAAACCAGGAAACTATCGCACGCAACATTACAATTAATAGAGAACAGACAAAACAGCAAACACAACAGAGAACAATATAACATTTTGGACAAAGCGGTTAAACGGAGCATCAGAAAGGACATGAGAGATGCCAATACAAAACTTGTAGAAGCAGCTCTAAAGTCTCAAAGATCCCTTAGAGCAGCCAAAGAGGGTATGACAAAGCAGAGGTCATGGATCACTTGCTTGAGAGATGAGAACGGAGTTAGGCAGAGTAACAGACAGAAGGTCACAGAAATTTGCACACACTTCTATAAAGCCTTATACTCTGACCCATCTCTTGAAGCCTGCAAGGAAGAATACTCCTGCTCTGATATACTTCCTATATCAGGCTATGAAGTAAATTGTGCCTTAAAAAGTATGAGTTACCAAAAAAGCCCCGGTGAGGATGGAGTTACGACGGAAGCTCTGAGACTGGGACGACATGTCCTTCTGCCGCATATCACGAATTTTTTCAATAAAATACTTTTTACAGGAACAATACCCAATCATTTTTGCCATTCCGATATCATACTGCTACATAAAAAAGGTGACAAGGCAGATATAAACAATTATAGACCAATAAGTTTAGTATCCCATATCTATAAGCTATTCATAAAGGTCATTCAGAACAGAATCGCTCCGCTACTAGACCAAAAACAACCACCTGAGCAAGCCGGTTTTCGTCCCTCTTTTTCTACAATCGACCACCTTCACTCCCTAAATCAAATTGTAGAGAAATCCAACGAGTTCAAACAACCATTGTATTTGGCGTTTGTTGACTACAATAAAGCCTTCGACAGTGTCACACATAGAGCCATCTTAGCGGCACTGAGTAGTCAACAAATAAACCACACGTATGTTGAACTCGTTGGACGGATATACAAAAGTAGCACGGCCAGCATCAAGCTGCACGCACCAGGTCCCAAATTTAAAATCCTTAAGGGAGTGAAGCAGGGTGACCCGCTCTCTCCAAAATTGTTCACCAGCTGCCTGGAGGAAGTTTTCAAAAAACTGGCGGTCTCTTGGGAGACAAAGGGTATCGAGGTCGGCGATAAGAGGTTGACAAACCTTCGATTCGCGGACGACATCGTACTCTTCTCAACATCGGCGACCGAACTGCAATGTATGCTACAGGAACTTAGCAACGCAAGCCTTGAGGTTGGTCTAACGATGAATAGATCCAAAACCCAGTTAATGACCAACAGCAAGAAGCACAGGGTGACGGTGGATGGTAACATTTTGCAATATGTCGACGAGTATACCTATCTGGGCCAGATAGTCTCCTTCACAGATCGCCAGGACAAGGAGATCGATAGAAGGATCGAAAACGCCTGGAGGAGTTTCTGGTCCATGAAGGAACTCATGAAGGGTAAACTCCCAATTGCACTGAAGCGCAAGCTCGTCGACATGTGCATCTTGCCCATCCTCACCTATGGTGCCCAAACCTGGTCACTAACTGAGGCTCAGAAATCCCGGCTCAAGGTTTGCCAAAGGGCAATGGAGCGAAGTATCCTGGGTGTCCGAAGATCTGACAGGGTGAGGAACACAGAGCTTCGCTCCAAAACCCGAGTCGTTGATGTTGGGGTGAAGACCGCCAGGCTAAAGTGGGACTGGGCTGGACATGTCTGCCGGATGCATGATGACAGATGGGCCAAAATAGCCACTAGCTGGCATCCCCAGGGTAGTCGAGGCAGAGGCAGACCGAGAAAGAGATGGCGGGACGACCTGGATGCATTCCAGCGGGATTGGCGGGATCTTGCTCAGCACAGGGAGGACTGGAAAGGGAGAGGGGAGGCCTTTGCCCAGCAGTGGGACACACACATGGGCTAGTAAAAAAAAAAAAAAAAAAAAAAAATCTTTTCAGAGAGTTCAACGTCATAAACGTTTTTCTAAACATTTCACCTCTACCAAACCATAATGATATTCATGTAAAACTTGTAATTTAGATAATTGCTGTCTACAGATGAAATTCAAATATCGGTGTTGCTAAATAGGTGGTGGCCAACGCGAGCGAGTGGAGGCGCGGCGGGCGCGGCGCCCGCGTCCCCGCGGCGCCGCCACCGCGCTGCCGCCGCGAGCTGTACGACCTGATGCACGAGTGCTGGCGCCGCGAGCCCGCGCAGCGCCCGCGCTTCCACGACCTGCATCGCTACCTGGAGCGCATGACGCACGGCTTCAAGCCGCCGCATGCCACCCTACGCTAAATACACTCTTATCGACGAGCCTCCACGTCCGTCATCATTCACCGATCGATCTCATTACATTAGATAGGTTTTTAATATATTTCTCACTGAAACCCTGATCCAGCTAGTATTAATATATGTTTAGTTTATAAACGCAATGAATAATTTGACGAGTTTTCAGTCATTAAATTTACTGTTGTAAATTCGTCGTGCTCACGGTATCCATTGGCGTCCATGTCAACGATCTATGTATTTGTAGATTTTCTAGTTTCGAATATTCAGTGACGCTCGGCCTAACCGATTGATTAGCTGCAAAACTAAATAGATTTCTGGACTGCTCGATAGGTCCATCATTGGAAGCATCAGCATTTTTATATCAATCCAAATTATTAAATTGAGAAAAAATATAATTAATTCATAAGAATTGTTCAAATGCCATACTCGTGTCTTGGACATTTTGACGACAGACTGATAGTAAAAATCGAGCAGTATTAAGTTCAGTATCAAATATACAATAGGATAGGTTGTAGGTTAGAGCGTGTTTTATGTAATACGCAGCTTTGCATTTAATCTGAGCACTGGCTGAGCGCGGGGCTCCGTGGCTCAGCCAGTACGCAGCCGCGCCAAAAGGCAATTTTAATAATGTTAAAAACCGGGGCACTTCGATGTTACTGAACAACACATCGTGTGCCGAGGTTTAAAAGCTAGACGTAGGTTTCTGAATTGCTTTCTGCTTCTACGTGAATGCATGCTCTTGTACATACAGTTGATGATTAATGAATATTATCAAAGTGTTTTGGAAGCGATTCAGAAACCCACAAGTCCCTTGAGCGTTGATTCTCTAGTCGGTTTGGATACTTGTCATTCAGGAAATTATTGTGGCCATATATATTAATCTCAAATTTAGTTTTTTTTGTATTGTATCCTGTTGATTAGGGAAACGTCAAGTACTTTGCGGCATGTCTACCCACACACAAGCTTTGTAGTCTGTAGCGTAGGTAAGTGGAAAATATGATATCTTCCTTGAATGGATTTTCTGAATATCGAGATAATTGCGCAAATACTGATAAGTTCGTGTTGACATACCAACCCGGCAAGAGGATCAACATGTTTAAGTAAATGTTCCACACACTGTTTCTGCGCCCTTCGCCTAGCGCTCCACGATCTTCCACTCACCGCCTTTACGGCAACCCTACTCGGGGCTGCTCGAGTACTGGCTGCGGCTCGCCGCTGCTGTCGCCTTCTCTCAAAAACTAGGGCCTTATATCGAGTATTCATTTAACATTACTAAATATTTGATAGAGTTAGACCAAGAAAAGTCTGCAGAGATTTTGATAGCCCTCGCAGTGCAAGTGTTATTTTAAACGTCAAACTTCTATGAAATTATGACGTATTAAATTACACTGCGTGGGCTATCAAAATCGCTGCAGACTTGTCTAGGTCTAACTCTAGTACATTGTGCAACGGGGGGGGGTTAGGAGAAATATTGCATACGAGGTCTTTAGATGCACTACAGCCGCAGGTTTGCAATATTCTTACCCCCGGAGTGACACACAATGTTTTTCATCACAATTGCGAAGAAAAAAATAAATTTTAAGCAAAATACAACTTAAATACGGTGACATTTCACACATTCGTCCGCCCTAATTAATTTCATGCGTGAAGAAGCGCGACACAATAAATGTATGCAAGCGCAACGCACAGCTATATACCTATTCATAATGATTGAATTAAGTAAATTACTTTCTATGGAAATATTTTAATTTGTGTTACCCTATTCAAGTAGACACATTACTATTTTTTTCGGATTGAATATATATATTAGATAGGTAATCATAGGTATTGAATTTGTTTCGAATACGGTCTTCGGTTACTGATTTGAAAGCGACTTTAGTCAGGAGCTTTATACATATTTCATTCCTGTACTCAAGTAGCCCCTACCTAGTATATCCAAATCTAATCCTATTTTTTTAACCTGTTTTAAATGTTAAGGTTATTATTATACTTCGGAGATAAATCATCTCCAGGGCGAAGTTCGCCCCCTGTGCTTCTTGTTTTCTTCAATAGGCACTTAAAGGTTGCGCTCACACTGCATCCGCAAATATCGATATTACCTACGACTAAGCGAATTTAATAAGAGAGATATGTATTTTAATAGTGGATCGACATCGACCGTAGTAATGGGCCAATTTAACTGAGGGAAGATGTTCTGCTTATATCCATATTTCCGGACGCCACGTGTGATCAGAATACGCGAGTACCCAAAGATTGGATGAAGCCGAATTATTCGTGTTACTCTATAGCTGCCTAATATCGTAATAATAATAAGGAATGATCCAAACATAATTAAATCTATATGAATGTTCTGTGTCATCAATGTTCAGTGTAAGGGTATTCTAAGATCCAGTTGTTTCCGAAACAAAACGGCAACATTTTATTGACAATTTAAGTATCTAAGAAAAAAAAAGGAAACCCCAAGAAGAACATTGGTATTCATTGAACCTGTTCAGCTGTAGTCATATTTAGTTCAGCTGTCGATGAAATATTGCCGTTCCACTAACATATAGGATATACCTAATATTCGTGAACTTCCCCTCCAGACACGCGAGCTAGCGGACCGACAGACGAGGTGTATAGCGAAATACGAACCGGGATCAGTTGTTTTTAAAAATTACTACTTTTAGGAGCACCCAAGTATTTAATTCATTAATCCTTTTAGCAACAATTTTCACCTGACTTATTATTATACTTTATTAATCTGTGGGCAACAATAATTTATAAATAAGTACCATACCCACATTTATTCGGTCTCCTGCCGCTTGATCATTTATAGTGGCATGTAATATTTTTTACAACTATTATATTTAGTACGATTTTTGCCTACTGATCCCGTTCAAGCGACATTCACCGCCACATGTTTAAATTATAGACGCTTTATATGTGTTTAATAATAATTTATTGATTAGTTTAGTCATAATGGGATACGTGTAATTCTCTTAGCAAGCAATAATCTGAAATTAGTTGTGAATATGTGTGTTACTAATGATTTAACATTTTTAAGCATAATAATTAATGCAGTAATAACGCTGAATATCTTGCAGTCTTCCCTGATGATTTCAGCCCTCCTTTGTAAGTCGAATATTATAAGTAAACATTTTTTCTGGTAAGTAAATTTCATTTTTTTTATGTTATGTTGCCGTTTTGTTTATCTGAAGGTCCCTTGAATACACCCCGTTCATTCCATAATACTCGGCAGCCCAACCAAGATTAGAGACTGCAAAATATAAAGCAGACCCAATTGGAAATTTGTAAATAAGGTTGCAGTTGAGAGTAATCCTGCAACGTCAAAATTTCTATTACTGTATTGTTTACTGTGTTTATTTATAGCTGCACAGAATAAGATAAACCTAGTTCGTATTGACGTTAGACATACGGTAATTCATTATTCATATTCACTGCTTACACATTTATGAATTATGACTTGTTTCGAGAACGGATTTTGGGAAGATGTTGTTTACTTACCTACTTAATATTATGTTAATAGGTACCTAGTAGATGTAGTAAAGTCATCTTTGAAATAATATTAGTTCTATATATTCAAATTCCACGACTAGGCAAATAAAATTTGCATACATGTTTTAAAGATGGCTGCACGCATGTAAGTAGGTTCAATAAGTAAAGGTGTAGACACACCGGCGTAGAGTAGACCACGATACGTGGAAACGTATTTGTAATGTAAGACCACTGTCAATTTGTTACTTCTTCTAATTTAAACAATGTCATGATCAGCGTACACATTGTACTAACTTGTGTAGGTACCATAAAACTAACATTTCTTCTCATTTATTTTTTTACTGAAATAATAGGTATCTAGATTACGAAAAATATTGTGTTATAATAAACACTGAAGTAAAATATTATTATAAGGTAATTTAATTGTATACTGCATGCAAATGTTGATGTCGTCTTAAAGTGTAAGCTCGCGTATCGAACACCCTGCATTAAATATGGTCCTAATACAATACCCTTATGCACCTCTCGTCACCACTAGCTCTCAACCACCCCCAACATTTAATCGTAAATTTAAAAGAAAACAGGTTAGCTAAGGAACTAAGTAGTTTAAGGGAGTCCCTGCAAGAATATATTTCATTTAAAAGAGTAATTGTAATTAATATTAGTTATTGTATTAAACGTTCATGTAACAAGACAGTTTTTAGTTAAGCGTGGGTTATGTACAACGAATGAAAACCTCTACGATACTTTAAAGTATCAGTGCTTATTCCGTAAACCGTATGCAAACAACCTTTTCGACGCCGTGTCAAACACAAAAGCTGTCACTGAGACGCCACGTCACCGAAGTGTCAAAACTGTAATTGAACTTTATGCATATGCACGTAGGTCTATGTTGCTCTGTGGTCTGTGACCGATTAATCCGTCTTTGGCGTTGAACCTGCGGTGCGGATATATCGGTCATTGGCGTCCAAAAGGTTAACTCGAAAGTACGGTTGTATACATTTTTATATACAGAGTTGTGTATCGTATCGGCCCCGTGCGCGCCTCACCTGCCTGCTCACTGCCGTGCTGCCGCCGGTGGCCGGGTGACCTCTCCTTCGCGAGCTCGTTCGAACGATTTATTATTGAACATCTCCTGCTTTCACCGTTTTTCAATTAGGTTAGATTTCTTTTTGTTTGTCCAAATGATACAATCGTATTCGGACTCCGTAAGGCAGATAAGGTTAATCGCTCGTATCAAACGAGTAAATATAAAAACTTCCCGATTGTACCTACATGTGAATTCGAATTTTATGTATACTACTTACATTTACCAATTTCTACACTATAAATTAAAAAACCCACCCATATTAACTGAGGCTCAATCAGTGCCGTAAACGTAGCGGCCTAAAATGTATCACTCTTACTATTTAGGTCCTTACTCGATGTTACTTTTAGAATGCATCAAATAATTATATAATACCTATAGCCATAACCTAAGATGTCCATTATTGCTAACTCACATTGCACAGAAATATTTAACTTGTTTTAAAAAGCTGAACTCCCAATTGTTTTCTATCACCGAAATCAATGTTATTCGATTATTGTTTAATGTTTATATTGATATGTAAGTATTATGATATGCCTAACGTTTAATATGTGGCTGGAAACCATCACAGTTGCATGATCGAATTCACCACGTAACTAAGCTGTCTCATTCACATATTGCCGTGACGGAGACGACGACATTTCTGACGATTTACCTACCGCGAAAAACGAAAACCAAAATTTATTTACAGTACATATGGTGCTAATTTACCGCACTAGTGCGATAATAAGCACATTACGTAACTATGTCGTAAAGGCCCATATGTACTGTAAAACGTTGTACGATACATGTGCGAATAGGTAATCCGCAACTCGTGTCGATTTATAACACTCCCTTCGGTATCGTGTTTTAATTTATCGCTACTCGTTGCGAATTTCCTATTTTTCGCAGTTGTATCGTCCTCGCAAGTGTGTTGAAAAACTTCGTATGAAACGCGTGTGCATTTGGTCATTACCCACATCGGCTTCCTTATTGCGCGTTCGCTTTCAGCAGTTTCAGCTCGTGCGCACAATTTCGCCTCGTGTGTTATGACCAACGTAGCACACTTGTATCACAATGTAGTACTTGTTATCTGCCTCTCTATCGCTCGAATATGCAAGAGCGTAAGATAACGAAATTTCGTTTTTTTTTTCCGCGGTAGGCCCTCAGTTTTCTTTAACGCTATCTTTTCGGGAGGTAAATCCAGCCCTACGTACTTATTCTTTACTCAAACAAAAGTGATACTCTTTAATTAGGATTTAGGATATTATTAATTTTATCGTATTGTCATATCATTAATCATTATTGATGTTTCGCATCGTGTCTACATCATCTAAACTTTTTTCCAAGTTAAAATGTTATTTACGTACTAATCTTACTAAAACAAGTATTCTATTCCTACTGTTGGCATGTTAGTAGATTAATAGGAGTCATTTTAGCGGGCATTAACATTTAAATAGTGTTACGTCTCACCTCAAGAAACTAATTTTAATAATAAGCATTAAGAAAGTACAGTATTACCAGTTTCTAATTCCATCTAAACTGGCAAGTTTGCCTTTTTACCCACCGTGTCACCATCGAATAGAAGAAAATACCTACTCGTATTTAACTTCGGCCACGCCTGAACTCGCTGTAAGTGCCAGCAACGTATTTTTTGGCAGATTACCCAAAAACTTCAGTAGTAATACCAAAAATAATCGGGGCTTTAAGACCAACTATTTAAGGATTCATAAACAAAACAAATAATTCTCTCTCTAAACTTAAACACAATAAAGAAAATCGCAAGGAGCGGACAAGGTTTCCAGATTTTATGGATGATATTATCGCATTTGAAGACTGATCTTCGTAGTTAATGTTTTTTTTTATCAAACTTTAAAAAAACAGATGGCTCTGAAGGAATTGGTAGCACTGTATCTATCTTTTGCTGTAATTTTTATATCACTTAGAGGTTTAAGGCAAAATATACCTTAAATTATCAGCGGATAAGGCGCCTGCGAAACGACTCCTTTAATAAGTGATGGGACCAATGATTTGTGCACTAGACCCCGGTGGCCTGGCACTGCTGCTGTGCGACCGGCGACACCCTTACGAAATGCTCGAAACCATCTAGGGCACTCAGTGCAACTCTAGCAAGTTCGTATTAAAGACAATATTCTCAATTTTATACAACCTACCTGTACTCATTTCGGTTGAGTAGATAGCATAGTTGCTTAATATACACCGGTGTACAATAAAGGCTAAAAGAGCTCCTTTGTAAGTAATGGACACTACGCCTTTCTTAACAAGAGAAACTCTCACCACGAACTCCCCTAGGCAGGAGATGATATTAGTGGTAATTTAAACTTGAACTAGGCGTTTCTTAACCCTTCTTAATACGCCTGTTTCCGATGTGACTTAACAACTACCGATATTTTCATGTGTTATCACTGTATATCGTACGAATATCCCTGTTCTTGTTAGTATGTATATTGAAATTAAGTTGTAGTTAATTTTAACCAATGCTAAACATATATATTTTTGCAGACCTTTACTCGTTTTTACAGATCGTACTTTTAACAGCTGTGGTAATTTGACGTCGTAGTTTCTGTCCTATGAATGTAAATGGAACCTTTCATCAATTATAATTTTAGTTAATTGTTTCAAGCAAAAAGTAATTTTATCGTCGGTTGCAATAAAGTCCCTACTGTGAAAAATGCATTTTAAAATCGTACCTTGTCAACGAATAGATATTTTTTGCTTGAAAACGAGGTATAGTCAGATAATTAATACCCTTGCGTGATTTAATTCCTACATATCATCTTTGTTGATTTGAATCGAACGTTACCTGTATTCGTCTAGTTTTAATATGCTATCTATTCATTGAATTTGATCATTACTTTTGTACCTATTGGAACAACTCCAAGAGTAAATTGCCTTCGCGACTGTTAACTTCTATTATACTGATGGAAACTTTGACAACATTGAATTTAAACTTCCGTTTGTTTTCGTATTGGCATTAAACACGCAGGTACCTAGTTGGTAATATATTATTTCCGAATTCACGTAGATAGCATATTGTCTTGATGTCGTTTCTATATTTTTACCTCACACTTATAAATGAAATTCATTCTGTAGGCACAGTATTTATAAATAATCAAAGACTTTTAAGGCAAACGCCTTCTTTTTATGTAATTTTAAATGTTAAAATAAATGTTGAATAACATATCAAAAGAGTTCTTTCATTTTAGCTATTATTTACATCTAGGGTATAAGCTGCAGTGTTCAGCCATGCACCAAACAATAATATTATTGATTAATATAATATACTATTTATGCCTTACTTTAGGTGGTTCTTTGGAAGTAACCCCATCATATCTTTGCATCAATATGCATGAATATTTTTCTTCCAATCTGCTGTCAGGTTACTAGGTAGGTATTCTTACGTAATCCCCTAAGTTACAAATCTCTAGAGATGGGGGTGGGCAGCTATAAACAAGGGGCAACCATTTATACACGTTTTGAGTCAATTGCTTTATTTCTGTTAATTAAGGTACATATGTAGTTGATGACCTAACAGTTTACGTATATGATGGAGACATCCTATATTTTGATGTGCAACAACACATGTATTCCTTTGATAATCACATTTGCACTATATTTCATTCATTTCTTGTACCTCCTTCTCAATCAACCACTCGTTTTTTTGTAATCTTATCAATCAAAAAATAAACATCTCAAAAATACTTTTATTTAGTAGGCATGCATCAATGCGCGTGTGATAGCAAGTCTGATGACTAGCATTACAACAGTGACAGAATCTTTATTCCTTAAACCTTAAAGTATGAATCGTTTTGCTTCATTTTCCAAGGTTATCACAGTGTTTTAGCAAATAGGCCGTATTCGTATAAAAACAATCGAACCATTAAGTATAGTAAACTCTATCCTTTTCTTACATAATCGAATAATCTCTATATCTCTCGCCTGATCTCTTTCTAGGGCTTCCTCCGAAAAAGAAAGGACCTTCTTGTGAGAAATTGAAACGGAACGATCCACATCAATGGGTAGGGTCTGTAACAGGACAAACCACAGCATACATGGTAGGTACATACCTATAAGAAGTCTGAATGAAGAACGTGTCGCCCGTGTTACAGGCCCCACGCCGTAAGCATAATATATGCTAAATATGTTAAACTGCAAAACATGCCAACAATAATTGACAATATCTATATTGCACTAATCAAGTAAAATAGTAGATACAAACAGACTTATTCAAATTACCATACCGTAAAATGAGTTGAGTAACCCGAACAGTCCATGTAATATATGTATGTCAGTATAAATGTATTTATCCTTATTACGTATGTTTCACAACATCGTCGAAGCTACTAACCCGATTTGGATTAATGAGGTGTCAATCGATCGATACGTTACAGTGATTAGTTGGTAATGGTATAGGATTAGATGGGACTTCCAAAAACAAGATGATTCTAAGATAAGAAAATAATCTGTGGTCGGATGTCGGATTAAAGGGAAATTCAAAAGTATTTTATGACAAATAAATATTAAAAATGTTAATAAGACGTTAATAAATGAGGACACTCATTTTACGGTAATTAATTTTAATACATCTTTATTCTAGTATTTTCACACTTAATAGAAAAAATGTACTTTGCAACCAAGTTTCCGTTGCTACTAAAATATTGGAATGCCGGTTAGGAACTTAGGTAGACATATACTTACTATCAATTCACAAGTCAAACTTAAATAACAACAGTATCGTTACAGCTATTATTGTCAAGTGAGATATATTTCAGACATTCGTTTCTTTGACACGTGAGTGGCTTATTTAGTGGGCATATTTACCACACATCGCTGCCTATCGTGCGTTATAAGTTACCTATAAGTCATCCGTTACTCCTCGCACTTACGAACGGGTAAGTGACTATGAATATCGCTAAAAAGCTCTAAAGTCGGGCACTTTCTTATCATTATTGAGTAATAAAGGCAACCATAGTACACCTGCTATACAACTAACACTAAGCCAGCATACCCAGTGAAATAGTTGACTACCGCTAAACAGTTCCGTAATAGATGAATATTAAAACAGCTTATTCGAAACTTACCAAACTTAATCAATAAAATTCATATTTAGGAATGTAAAATATAAATAAATTATTTTTAGGTGTACATTTTTACAAGCGAGATTTTGATGAGTAAATTTTACAAAATAACTTAGCAATAGTGCATAAATTCAACCTCGCGCATCGATTTGAATCATATTATTATTTTTACCTTCATACAAATTACCTAGATTACCTAGAATGTTACCTTTACGTATTCCTTATCTAGAACGAATCGTTGGCTTCCTTCCTTGTACTAACGGCACCAGGCTTGGATGAATAACTAGAGCTCTAAACACTATCCTACTTTAATAAACCGCGTACAAAAACTACACTCTGATCTGATCATCTACAAATTACAATCTAATCAGAGCAATTAATCTGAAGTAAGATGTTATGATTGACTGATAACTGGGTGTTTAGCCGCCATATAAAGTAAACTAAATCATTACGAGAGGGGCTTCACTAAGTTGTTAAGAATACATACAAAATATCTGATTCCCTAACATTACCCATACTTTTTAGAGCACCCAAGTCTGTTATAATAGCCGTAATTTAGTTATTGATTTATGTAGAAACAAAACCCACTATACGTGACGTGTTATTTAAAAAGGATAAAATTAATGAGTACTTAGGTACTTCAAAAAATCTTCGGACGGTTTCGGTTTCATAAGTTACAAAGTTCCTATTGCCATAAGATATTAAACAATAAACACTCTTAAACTCTATGCGGCATACTGCGATAAAGCGTTAACAACTATAAGAAAAGGGAAAAAAAAAATTACTAGGAACTAAATATATCGATCCCGTGGATGTAGACGACAATGAGCTATGATTACCAAGGTTTAACAAAAAAGATAGTTCGATTTATATTAGTTACAGCAGTTGTTACGGAGCTTCTTTCATATACATTAAATATCATGCATTTTCCTGCCACGAGTATACTCCTGCTACCGGCGGTGTAATTCAGAATAATTATTTACGATACACGTTCGGAAAGTAGGAAAATCTCATGTAGATTTTATCACCACTCGTTGCGAATTACCTATTCTCACGCGTATCGTATTACGTTTTACAGTACATATGGTTCTTTAAATTTTCGACATAGGCACGGAAAGTGCTTATTCCTGCACTAGTGCGGGAAAATAGCACCATATGTACTGTAAAAGGTATTTTTCATCACACTTGCTCGTAAAAGGTGTTATTTCACGTAGGCGATGCGGTCCGTAAATCCAAAATTTCGACCTGGGGCTGTAATGTACGTACGAAATTAGACAGAAGTTTTATTTATTTCCCTTTTTTCCTCACAAGTGTGATGAAAAACACTGTGTGCCACGGGCGGTACAGGTATTACGAACTCGTGTTAATTATCCCCTCGCCTTCGGCTTCGGGCTTCAATTCACACTCGTTAACTAAAATACATCTTATTGATTTATTACGATAAATATAAGAATTTTGCAACACAACACATTTTGCATGTTGGCTTTGTGTCGACTGAATACTGAATCTAAAACTGTATTAAGACCTAATTGTAACGTATTCTGGCAAATAAACATTTCTATTTCTATTTAATATTGTCTCCTTTCAAAATATAGTTCCTACGCTGCTTTTGCTTATTCTCTTCTCCTATTACTAACAATACAACACAGATAAAATCTTGTGATATCAAAATCTGACTAAAAATATAACTAAAAAAAATGTATACACTAATTAGATTACACCGCACAAAAACAGATATAAAACCAATACGCTACGCGGATACGCAAAAAAATCTCTTATATCTACAAGTTACAATTATGTACTTACACATTAACTGCAATTCAATAGTAAAGCTGTGTTTAAAGTATTCTAATTAATAACGAATATATGTAAATAAAATATGTAAATAAATCTGGGTATTCGAGATTCTGGGAAAAACAGACTTTCATTTTAATGAAACTCAACCTGAAAGATTGTTCATTTTATATGTCAAATAATGTAGGTATTTTGTAAACTTCATCGAAATCCATAGAGCGATTTTTACAGCTATTAGCAGTACAGTGTTAAGATTCTTATTGATTCTGCTGACCAGCAGTTATAGTGAATACCAATTTAAAATAACAAATAGTGTATTATAAAATGTATTAAAAATAAATAATTTATTTGTTGCCTGGCTCTTAAAAGTAGTCCGTTATGTATGTCCGGTATTTAATACTGTTACTTTTTAAACTATTACATAATTAGGATTCTGGTTTTAGATCATTTCATTGAGTAAAAAGGTAAAAAAGCTGTACATCACTAACTTGGCGTCGACCGTTTTCTGAAGCTAGTTTTTAAATAGGCCAGATATCCATTCCGACAAAAACTATGAGGGCTAATTAATATCAAAGAATCGCATACACTCCCATTTCAAAAATAGTAATAGGGTATCCTAATGCGCGCTATTTACACATCAATTTTAGTAACGATTTCGCTTTGCATATAGATATGCTAATCAAATTAGATTTAATTGAAGAATTATTTTCCAGCAAGCTGGAAGTCGTATCAATTGCTCTTTTTCAGTTTTTGCTTGTAGCTCGATAACGGTACGTCTGACGAAAAATTGGCTCTAATCATGAAGAAAATTAATATCTGAGGATCCAAAAGGACAATCCTTAATATTAAGAGGCGTTTTAGCGAAGTATTACAATTGTTTTCCTAGATACCGCAAGACGAATAACGCATATTTCTAATAGGCCCTTTACGCCCATCTCTTATGCAATGGATGAGACTATATCATACCTCATTATTAAAAACAATTTTGTATAAACATCTACCCTAATACAAGCGTTTTCGGAAATGTACAATCGACCCATGAAAGTGAGCCAACGAGTATACTTAAACTAGTCCTCAATATGATCGTCGATAGTACAACTATTGACATATCTATAACAAGCTGTTGGAAGGGTAAACGAAAAGAACATGTATAGTCACTTTAGTAACATTTTGAGTGATTGTTTTTAAGTTGGAATCGATGTAATAATGTAAGTATTTTTTTCCATTATGTTATGTTAATATTACGATAATATATTATAAAACGATGATTATAGAAGATATAAGTAATCGCTCATTAAGAGCTCTGCATTTTGGGATTAAAATATTTTTTCCCGAAAAAAGTGCCAAGCCATGTTTTTTCCGTGTACCTTTCACTTAGTAATTTTCAATAGTTAGTAGCCAATTTAAGATCTGATGAAGTCCCATTGATTCGTCGGTTGGTTGTCACATATGACCATGAGGACAGGCTCCGATCTATAAGCGCGTTCGACTCCGAGACACATACCTGCCGCCTCATTGTAAACTGGACTACCTGCCTGTAATAAGAAACTTCATTAATATCTGGTGTTCTTTAAACAAAATGTATATATACATATATCTACAACCAACCATAAGCCATCATAGCGCTGATGAAAATTGGCATCAAAATTATGTTATTTTACTACTTGACGATCATAATATAAATTCGTATAGATTAGTATGTATTTAAAAAATAATTATTCTGTAATTTCATATTATGAAATAAATAAATCTAAATCTAACGCAAGAAAGCTGAGCGGACTGGGATGAATTTTAGAACTCAGATCGTCCACACTTAATACTGGAATATGACATGGAATACTTTAAAAATTACAATGGCGGGCGAATATTTTTTCACAGTATTTAAGAATTATTTCGCTTAAAATTTAATTTCTCACTCACCGAAGCCTTGTGTTTCCACGCCTGCGAGCCGCCGAGCTCGTGGCACTTGCCCAGCGTTGGCGCCACGTTCCCCGTCGCGTCCAGGCACAGGGTCCGCCCCAACACCAGCTCATTGCGACTCGTTTCGAACCACATCTGTAAATACATACAGAAATACATATAACAGTACACTTTCCGCTCCTATGTTGAAAATTTAAAGGGCCATATGTACTGTAAACCGTTGTACAATACACGTGCTTATAGGTAATTCACAACTCCTGTCGACTTAAACTCCCTTCGGTCGTGTCTTAACTTATCACCCATTGCGAATTTGTTACTTTCCGCACTTGTATCGTAAATAACTATTTTATACAGCCTTACCACTTCACTGTGCAGTTCGCAAAGCGCTCGTTGAATTCCAACTCTATTTTCTCATTTAACTTTAACCGAGCATAACACGAATAGTGACAAACGGTCAAACATTCTATCAAACCACACTCAACCATAATAACGCCCGTAGTTTTACTACAACTATGCCCTGAGCCATCACAAACGCGTGTTATATTATGTCCCAGCTATCGGCCTATTAGAGAAAGTGCGTCTCTCACTTGGTTAAGCGTCCGTATGCAGCTGGCGAGGATCAAGCCGCTGCCTTTGCTCTTGATGTCCTTGGCGCTTTGTATGCACAGCGACGTGTTTTTCAGACGTAATTGGAACGAATCAGTGTAATTGCGCTGCCTGTAAAAAAAAATATAAGCTAGAGTCATTCTTTGTACAGCCAGCAAAGTTGCTAAGCGGGCGAGATGTTCAGAATTACCTTCACGCGCTCTTATTCTCTTAACAATAAAGTCGCGTCAACATCTCGCCCGCTTAGCAACTTTTGCTGCTGACTGTATGGGAATGTATTAATGCAAAGTATACCATTAGACTGCAGTTGTACAGCACTGACCTGGAATGCCACGGCTGGAACTTGTTCTTGCCGGGGTCGTTGAGCGCCGCCATCCTCCGCTTGGCCGCCGAGTCGTCGCCCAGCTCGAGCTCAGGGTACACGTTGTCGAGGTACCACTTGAACGACTTACACTGCAGTCGGTATCGCAACGCCTTGCGCTCAGAAATATCGCCCACAGAAACGTGCGCCGCCGATGGGTTCTGATGTATCACTTTCTTCTGCAATATTTCATAGAAATGAGTTCCAAGAGGTCGGTGATGATAAAATATGTCGGTTACATGTGATTGTTTAAAAATTTCGACAGTTTTCAAGACCAGCAGAATATTTACCGCCGTGTGACTATTCATAACAGTAGATCAGAATATTCAGAACTACGTCAGCGCCAAGTCAGCACTGACTACTCTAATTTTTAATTCACGGCAAGAGAGGGTGATTTTGTCTAGCAATGTTCAAAGTACATACAATGTACTCGTCCATCCACACGTAGGCCATCCGCATGGAGTTGTGCAGCATGTAGTCCTCTTTCTCGCCGAGCCCGTAGGGGCGCCGCTTGCGGAATACGTGCCCCACGCGGCTGCAGGGCACCAACTCCAGGCTCCCGCCACACATCCATATCTGAAACGTGGCGCTCACATTTTCCTAAGACCGTTCTAAGCGTAAAACTGTCACTGACTTTTCTATGTCGCATTTAGGGAAAATGTTATGGTAATATGGCTGTTATGCCAAAAGTTATTTAACTCTCTTGCACAATTCTAACATGAATGTTATCTAACCAACTTGCCGTGATTCTGAATATGAACCAATTTGTGCCCGGCAATTGGGTGCATATACATTATTGAGAACCTATTTTCAAAATATTCATTGAGCATTGGTTAAGTGGTATCAGTAGACTACAGCACATGACAAACACATGTTCGCGCAGGGCGCATCGTAGCTATGCGTGATACTATTATTCAATATACGAACGACTTGGGTGTCGTTAACTCCCTGCGGTAGGAATTGCTCTATCATTTACTTATATCTGTAGCACATGTATCCTAGCCTCGTAAGGCCCACGGTTCTATCCGCAGTAATAATTACTTCAATATTTGGAACAGAGTTGCATTTCTTCTGTTTCGATCGATTTCAAAACAATAGAAATTCAACGGTATTTCATTCCAATTTCTTAAATTCCACATTTTATCACAGTTGAACAAAGCCAGCCGTCCGCTAATCGTACTATTTACCCACTGAAAATAAATACTCATTGTAAGCGCGATATGTAATAATTATCAATAAATAAAAAATGTTTCGAATGCATCTCTAGAGGACTACACTCAACTCAAAGCCCCTGAAGATTTCTGCTCGATGCACCCGAATCATGAAGCGCTATAGAAACTACCAATACAAGAGTTAACCGTTACTTTCTAATTTTACTATTATTACTTACCCTGAATGAAATTTCTAGGTTTTCACCTCCCCATACATTCATGCCGGAGTCGTATTTGCCGATGTAGTTGAAGTACTGCCGGTATATCGCAAACAATCCGCCAGCCATTGTCGGAGACTTGATAGGTTGCACGAAATCTTCGTCGGCTTAAAACATAGAATTAAATTAACTAAAATTATCACTAAAAAACCTTATTTAAAATAGGTAAGGTCCGATGGGGTGGGGTAAAAGAACAGAGAAACTGTATGTCTAACCATGAGTCTAATGTAATAGATAATCCTTGTCATTCATAAGTTCAGAACACATAATTTATTTATCTTTATTCTGTGTGATTTTACAAAGACTATTCTTTGTAAAATGAATCAGATTAAAGATAAAATTCAAGTAGGAAATTTGGCTGACCGGTATTAAATTGAGTTAAGAACGACTTGAGTCCATGATATCTTTATTACCTACTTTAGAAAGGATAAATGGAAGAACCTGATGAATGCATACCTGCTTTACTTATATCCGAAGGAAACTTACATAGTTACGGAACAAGGTGGCAAATTTGGCAATTGAAGTAAAATTTTACGTATTACAAAAACAACGTACTTTTCAATGTTCCTTTAGGCAAATTGTCCCATTTAAAATGTAGCCCCCAGTTGAAGCCTCCTCGCACCAGCGGACTGGCCGAATACTCGAAGGTGTCGGCGTTGATGACGTCGATGACGGGCGCTACCGCTCGGGACGAGTGCAGCACGGTGGTCCCGTCCACCCCTTCGGACAGCCGCGCCAGGAGCGGCGGGAGCCACTCTGTGTTAACCTCTATATGAGAGTCCAGGAACACCAGTACCTGTGCACGAACACACATACTTTAACCTTTTGAACGCCACAGACGGCAACTGACGTCAACGCAAAATCGTGACAACGACGCCAAAGACGGCATTTGACGTCGATCGTTTTTTGATGAAAATCTACTGAAAAACACCCCACTTTTAGGTTGGCATTATTTATTCACAAAACTAAATTTTACCCCCGTGGCGTCAGTGGCACGGCAAATGGATGCGCCGTTTGGCGTTCAAAAGGTTAAAAAAATCCTTCAGAATTCAGTTGGTTCTTTGATTGCACACCTGTACCATATACGGACAACCGTTCCAATACAAACCTTGGATAAACACGGAGAGCTGCCTCAATAAATATCTACCGTTAATATTTCAACAATAAACATTTTTGATGCAAAGTTGCAGCCATTACGAGTATAATTATAAATGTAAAACCTAGACACTTTAAGCCAGCGGTCGGCAACCTTTTAGCAACCAAGGGCCACATAGTAGTTAACGAAGTTGACGCGGGCCGCACTTTGTTAATATTAGTGACTTTAGTAGACATTGTCGTTTGTCAATATTACACACAAAATAGCTAGGGAGGCTCGCGGGCCGCAAGTGAGAGATTCGCGGGCCGCATGCGGCCCGCGGGCCGCTTGTTGCCGACCGCTGCTTTAAGCTATTCAACTCGAACAAGAAAGAGATTCTCTGACTTCTCGAAGATGGCTGGATCGTGTTTTTTTTTCTTTTGATAAAATTATACCTTCCAGTTGGTGTCATGATCGTTTATTCAAGATCACATATGTAATGAAAGTTACACAAAAGGTAATGTTGTGTACGACATCAATAGTCGTACACAACGAAATCGTAGTGTACTTACCTCTCCAATGCTATTGTCGGCCCCGTGCAGCCTCGCGCGTATGAGCCCCTCCCTCCGACTTGTCCGTAGAAGTCTTATGGTAAAACCATGTTTAGGATTCCTGTCAGTGGTCTTCTTCTCGCCATTAGGATCATCAATGATATAATCTACAACATTCTCTACATCTATGTTATTCGTTTCAAGCATTTCTTCATCCCTTCGCATTTTGTTGTTGAGATCATTAACAGCTTTCTGTATATCATCATGTAGACCCTCTATGTCACTATAATCATCAACTAAGATGATTTCTTTTAAATGTTTCTGATCTGTTCTGTCTAATATTGAATGCACGGAACGCATGAGGGTTTCAAAGTGTTCATTGTAGAAACATATAATTATGGATGCCTTTGGTAGTTTATTACTGTACTTCCGTATACGACATCTAAATGAATGAGAAAAGGTAAGTAATAACAACATTTCAACAAGGAAGGATTAAGCACAGACTTATAGTAGGTGGCATATAAATAGGCAACAATGGAAGTAACATATAAAATAATATTATAAAACACTGGTGTCGTCTCCTGGTGTATGAAGCAAGCTAATGAAGAATGAGGATTGTTGGAAATTGGAGCAATACTTACAATTTATTTCTTGTATCGGGTACACCCCTGTGATTTCCTATTCGTTGTGATATAAGCGTGTTAAAAGCATGCAAATTGTACCCCTTGTCACGTGTTCTAACGTCTTCAGCATTACGTATCAATCCAAATTGACTGTCTGGAACACACCAGTAAGAAATTAATGTATTGGAGCTTACGAAGAAGCAAAAAAACGCAATACTACCCCTACTTTATACATAATAGGTTACCTAGACTTTTATCTGGTTTGGCTGACAGTTTGAGTCCCATTTGCTTGGCATATTTTTCCTTCAGCATCATTTTTCGCTGATATTCAGATGGATTTTTTTGGTACTTCCACATGTTTCCTGAGTACTGATTTTTGACGCCAGGGGTGTCATACAGTAAATCTTTGCCTTCTAGGGCAGCAATAGATTTGTCATTATTTTTTATTCGGTCCTTCTCCTCAGTATTCACTAAACGGTAATGTATTTTTTTCTCTCCATTGATCATAACTGTTTCACCTACAATTTAAATCATATATTCTATAGATCTACAGGTAGAGTTGTGATGTACTCAGGAATGTTTTCTGTTTACTATGAGAAGTATTCTCAAGCCAGAATATTCTCAAGAATAGCACAACTCTATGTGACATCAACAAAAAGTGTTCCTGTAAGTAGCTGGCAACCAACAAGCAGTTAATTTTATATAGGAGAATATTAAATTTAAGCAAAAACTCAACCATTATTTATGTCTCCCAAAGAGCAGAGGGGTTGCAGACTCGATTTAGCGAGGGAGTGATTAGCGAAACCCTACTATGTGGGAGACATACCTCTCTCAGCCTGATGAAGGACAATCACTCTAAATTGAATTATGTTGGTTTATTACCCAGAAAGACCACGGGATTACTATAATCTCACATTTTTGGCATTTTTACATGTTTACAGCAACATATGTGAATTTATTAATAAATCAGAAAGATGTAATAATCTCATACAAGACATGCAAGACAGTTGCATATCTATTAGTATTATTTAAGACATGTTTACTCTTTGAAGCTTGGTGAAGAGTTCTGCTTGACTACAAAATAAAATTCATTGCAAAACTACTTACATACTTATACTAATTTTAAACTTAAACCACATGCAAATCTTATAGATTACTGATAGACATAATTGATAATTATTAGTTTAACTATTCAGTATTCAGTGGCATAGCTAGGCATGGGCGAAGTGAGCCCTCGCCCACGGCCTCGCACTTAAAGGGGCCTCATAGAAGCCAACCCCTTTTATGATCTTGGGAACATTGACGTATATATCTAAGGACAGGCCTTACGGGCACTAAAAATGGTATTAGTTCAACTGTGTCACTCACAAATTCCAGCCAATCGTGCAGTTTAACACAGCTAATTGCGACCAATAGCGCATGTGATGCGAACTCATCAACCAATCGCGTTGTAGCGGTTTAACACCGCTGAACCGGCCGCTGTCATACCTCATTATTATTGCCCGTAAGGCCAGTCCCTAGATATCTATGTCAATGCTTGGGAATGAACATTGAAAGAATGCAGATGCGACTTCCCCCACGGCAAGATTAGTCCACGCTATGCCACTGTCAGTATTCATTTATTCACCAAGGCTTTTGCATCAGTCCCTAACTTTTACAACATATAAACTCAATTATGAGTTATCACATACCAAATTTTATATGTGACAGACAAAATTTGTGGTAGATAATAGGTACTGCCTGCTTAGGAAACCTTATCAAAACTAAATGATTTCGAATGATAATTAGTATAATAACACAGTTAAAAATACTCCTATGGTTTTCGGCTGGGCTAGGCAGTAATATCTATGTATATAACCGGCAGAATTTTTTAAAATAATTTACTCAATAAATAATTACTAGACAGTAAACTTACCACTCATGTTCAGCAACCAATACAAATACAAAGAAACACTCCACGTCGCTGAAGCAAATATAATACCCCAAAGAAAAGAATTATTTATTTTACCCATCCTTTTAAGACAATATCTGAACATCGATATCTTTAAAGAGCATTGATGGAATTTCAATGCCCAGAGTACTTTTAAAATAATGATATAAATTGAGTAACCCGGGTTTCTTTATACAGCATTACACAATAATACTCTGGCTGTTATAAAGTCGGCACCACTTAGCCTAAAAATGAGGCAGGTTATATGATTCTACTTAAGTATTTGGAAACACTTGAACCGTCTTATGTGTATACTACTATTTAGTATTTCTGACCCAATACAAATAAAATAAAATAAATGCTAAGTGACAGAAAGACTACACAGTACACAAAGCACCACGATACGCGGCTCTACAACTGAACTGAGATTGAGAAAGACATTACATTAGGGTACGTTCAGATATTTACATATTATCCTAGGGTTTACTGATAGGGTTTTTCTATTTTTAAATATTAACAAATTACTTTGATTCCTTACTAATTGCTTAAGAACACCAGATTTATAACACGTGTTGTAGACGTTGTAGTGTATATAGTTATTATAATAAGATACAAGATAAATATTACAGGTCCTAAATTTATAAAACTTTCGTACCAAGTAGGAAGTTATTCTGAACGTAAAAGGCACGTAGAGAAATAAGAAAAAGCCTTCGAGCAACACCGGCTTCCGACACATCGGAAGGGAGGGGCCCAAGCGATATCTCACCGTACAAATCTTTCTGCCATTTTTCGCGGGGGGAAAGGTGCACACAGTCGCACTTCTCACACACTTACATACAAAATCCAATCTGTAATGACGACACAAATACATAGAAAATGACACACGTCAAAGACAAATCTTGCAAACCTCGATCTCTTTTTGTGTACGGACGAGTGACAAGGGTCACAACACGCACACTAACACATTTTCGTTGAAGTATGTAATTGTATTCTGAGAGATGAGAAGTCGGATTTGTCGCTCGACCGATCCGCAATTTGTACTGAGCGAGCAAAATATTACATGTGAAATGTAACACCTTCTTTTTGTAAATTTGATGTCCCTGACCTCTTTTTACAACAAAAAACCGAGCAATTAGGCATTTTTCTGCTGCTGTGTTCACGCGCGCGTCTGGACTCGGTCTAGTGAAAAATCCGAGCGCAACAAGTTTTATTACCCGCGCTAGATCAATTGATCTTGTACCTAGGCAGAGGGGAAATAGTGCGAATGCCGCCTCCAAGAGTCGAGTCGAGTTTCGTCTGCAATAGTTAGACGAAAAGGCCTATGATGATGCAGGCTAAAAGTGTATAATACATTAGCTATACATAGGTAGGGGAGACCGAGGACAATAGAAACAATTTTCCTTTAACCGCCTGTAACCGTTATATTTTTATGAGTAGAAAGATGTACGCCCAAAATATTTCAAGGTTAGTTATCTGGTTTTTAAATGAAATGTATTTGGATGGTCTATAATACATAGTTTTTTGACAATAATTTAATAAAGAGAATGGGGCAGCATGGTTCAATTGACCTCACATGACTGTCAATTGAAACACTATGTAAGGTCAATTGAAACACTCGAATATCTTCGGCACAATGAAAGTACTTATATATGTTTTAATCTTTTTCATCACTACCTCTGCATACAATGAGCTCATCAAAAGTTCGGAAGCATAAAATCAATATTTCTTAATTTATGAGCATCTGAACATCTCGATAAAAACACGCGGGGAAAAAAAGTATACGACTTTCAGTTTTCTTTGTTGCTGCAACCTTATACATTTATCTTAACCAAAGTAGTTTTAATGCAATTATAAAATATAACGATATAGAATCGCAGAAAAAAGCATAATCATGTTTCATACAAAAGTGCTTGTTTCAACTATAATGTTTCAATCACAACCATTCCGTGTACCTACCCTCTGACAACGAGTGTTGCAAACGTCGGGATGTAAAATGAAATAATAGACGCAATAAAATAATCAGTTTAAATTGTTTTATTTAAAAAAATCATGGCGATATGCCAAATAAAAAAAAATCGTAAACTCTAAAAACAAATAACTATTACGTAAGGTTTGTCACCGACTTTAAAACGTGATTAAAATGTAATCTGTACCTAAATGAACGGATTATTTTTGGTTTTCCAGTTTTTATTTAAGGTCGTTATTTTTTAAGTTTGATTTTAAATGTTTCATTTTTTTTTATTTAAAATATTTTTTTTGCTTTCATCATCAGCTTATCGTCACAATCACCAAATGATTCTTTTCGAGAGCAGCTGCATGAGTTACTAACCATTTGTTATATTGTATAGGTACCTACAAACATACGGGTCAAACAGAGATCCTCCTTTTTTTTAATCTGTTGATAACCATTTGTTATATACACAAAAACCTTCTCCAGAATGTAACAAAATACTTTTCTGAAAACCGCATCAAAATCGGTTTAGCCGAACGCGAGATATCGTGAACAAACAAACTTACATAGAAACATACGGGTCAAACTGAGAACTTCCTTTTTTATTAAGTCTGTTAAAAACAAATGTTCACATAAAAAAACTGCAGATTTCTAAAAAAAACTTCGTAGATCCATAATTTATCGACTAGGTCAAAAACTAGGTACATATAGACGGTCAAGCAAATCTTGTCAGTAGAAAAAGGCGCGAAATTCAAATTTTCTATGAGACGATATCCCTTCGCGCCTACATTTTTCAAATTTGCCGCCTTTTTCTACTGACAAGATCTGCTTGACCAACTATAAATAATAGTGAACATCAATAAAACAAACATGTGCATCGAATACAGAACCTCCTTATATTTTGAAGTCGGCTACTTTTGGGGACGATTAAAACGCGAGGACGATTGAAACGTTTCAATCGTCCACAAGCAAGTTGTTTCTATCGTCCCCACACCTCGTTTTTCTCTTCAAAGTCAAATATTACATATAAAAAGACTCGAACGGTGATCAACGGCCATTAAAAACATTCGTTTATTCCTAACTCGAACACCAAAATAATTAGATTAGTCAAAATACAAGAGTAAACGAAGTTATAAGAAAATATACGAGAGCGCAAGTTTTTACTTTTTACCGCGAAAAACTTTTTTAGCTCGTGGACACCCCTGTCTCGCACCGTCGCTCGAGCCCTACTGCGAGCCTACTGGTCAACGATTCAAACATGGCCGACCGCGTGTACCGAGTGTTGCGTCAGACGCGTAGGTATTATAGTTTTCGAGAAATTTGACTTGTTTCAATCATGACGTGTTTCTTTTGTCCCCGGTCTACCCTATACTTACGTTATCCTCGTAAGACATAGAAAATTTTAGGTACTATTGTTAATTTTAACCTTGTTTTAGAAGTAATTAATATATTAGGATAAATTTAGTTTGTTTGAAAAAGCAATGAAATAAAAGAAATTCTACTTCATTTGGTTTATGAATCGTGATAATTAGATTGTAAATTGTAATGGGAGTACAGTAAAGTAAAATATGGGTGCATATACCTTACTCAAAAATATATCCCATGCGCCCATATGTGACGTCCCATGGTCAAAGGTACCTTATGGCGGGTATGGAGTTATGCATACCCCACTGAATCTACAATAAATAAGCTATCGATAACACAAAAGATCAACCTCCTAGGTTGTGTAGTTTCAGAGATACTTATAATTTTTTGAAAATAATGTTGTAAAATTAGCAACTTTACGATAGAGAAGTTTTAAGTTTAGCCACCTAAAAAACTATGTTCCTGAAGTAAGTTACATAGTTGACTAAAAATAATAATACCTTAGACTCCTGAGATTAAAAAAATGTTGCGACTTGTTGTGTAATACAAATAGAAACCTTTGATATCGACTGATTTATGCGTATTATACTAACCAATCTCTTGAAAATAAAGTTTTGTTTCATTTTCACGATTGATTGCAATGAGCTCTCAAGATTTAAATTTATCTAGTAGAAAACGATACTGAGAGACAGTTTAAGCTAAAAAAAAACGATTTAGACGTGAAAATGTAATTTCTGACTTTTTCATGTAAAATCACAAAATTGAATATTTTCTACTTTTAATTAGTGATGTACCGACTATTGATTTTTCCGACTAGCCGACTAATCGGCGCTCGAATGGCCGATTAGTCGGCCGACTAGTCGGCTAGTCGGCCAGATCATTAGTTTTGTATAAGTTCAGGTGAAAATAATAGTTTGCTCCTTTGGTTGCGCTATTCATCATAACTTAGCTTGACTAAAAGGTGTTCTCTACAGGTTCAGAGACCTATCACAAGAATCCTCGTTCAATTTCTGTCTTTAGTTCTTTTATTTTGCGATCCTGAGCAGACCGTCAGTACAGCTTGTAGGAGGTATTTCCAAGGCTATATTTCCCTTACGTAGTCGCAAGTTAAGAACCTATCCCCTGTGGTCAGCGTCTTTACGAGCAAAGTGCCCTGACTAAGTCGCTAATTTTTGCAATAACATTAAAGGATGACTCACGTTAGGCCGGGCCGTGTCCAGCCCGGAGCTTACGGCGCATCGTTTTCTGTGGTATATGACATGACAGGCGATCACGTGATGCTGGTGATCGCCTGTCATTTCATAGAAAATTAAGCTCCAAAGCTCCGACCCGGGCACGACCCGGTCTAACGTGAGTCATCCTTAATGGTTCCTCATGGCTCCACCATTAAAAAAGAAACAAAACTGAATAATAATAAAAAATAACTATAGAACTTGCACATGAAATTACACGAGAATCAGTTGAGATCGACTGTAGAGGAAAACACCAGCCCACCAACATATGATAACGATCAAATGGTCAACTATATGAACAAAAGTTATCGTATGCACCCTGAATAGGTGTTTTAAGTAAAATAAACATAAAACATATGGTAAATATTGACTGTTGATTAGTTTTTTTTTCTGTTTTTCTTTCACTGATAAAGTGCCGACTAATCTGCCATTTTTGCCGACTAGTCGCCGACTAATCGCCGACTACAAATGTGGCCGGATAGTCGGCTTTCCCGACTAGTCGACGACTAGTCGGTACATCCCTACTTTTAATGTGACCCACAATCAATTTTTCTGAGCACATATGAAAAAAATCTGTCATTCAAATGAAATAAATCCTAAAACGCAACTAAATACTATATTTAACCTCATATGCCACTTTAAACTTACATAACAATAACGGTCTTTGCTCCATACATTTAAGAAAAGGTACCTACCTTATGGTTATAAATTTAATAATACATCACTATAAAATATCAATTACATTGAAGTTTATCTTATATGAATTGAAAATATTAATCTACATTAAACTGTCACAAAATTAATTAGTTGCTCGTCATAATAATCTTAAAAAAGACCTATAATTTGTATGTAAAGAAAAGGTACCTTGTGGTTAAGTTACATGATGAGGCATGATGACGATGGAACAGTTAGTACATATAAAGTAATAATATTTTGGGGTTAAGATGGTACAAATCGTCTATTTCTTATCCATAATATATTTTGGTTGCCATTGAAGACAAGCGGTTTTGAGGTTCGATTACCTCAGATATCCCCTATGGCAATGCGTCGGGTATTGGCATTTTTCAGCAAACCAATGGCAGATTTATTGCGTGCGACCAAACCAAATGAAGATTACTCTAGTTAAGAAAGACTTGACGAGAGTAACTTTGGTAATATAGCAGACTACTTGGATTTGTAATGTCGGTCGATGTACGGTTATAATATTTGCTAGGCCCCCCGACCAGAACTGAAATTAATAAAATCGTTTTTCAGAATGCTAATACAGTTCTTTACCAAACATCTTTTCCCGTATTGACTAATTCTTTTTGGGAATTTTCAATCACTTTTCCATAAAGGCACCTTTACTACTAAACTCTGAGACAACATTACTAGGCTTATAACTAACTTATAACAAAAATAAAAACAGGTAAACAAACGTTAAGCATTAAGGTTTCAGATCACCCAAAAAAAATTGAGCATATTTTCACCTTTTTACTAAACATTTAATATCTCCGAAACTAGAAACCCTCATAAGGTACCTTTTCCCATGGAACGTCACATATTATTACACTTGACAGTAGGTACATTGTAATGGACATTGGGTCTTTCGAGGTTTAATCTTTACCTACCTAATAAAAAAGTGTTTCTCCGAGGTTCATGACTTACTGAAATAATAATAAAAGAAAACATAATACCCTCGGGAGGTAAGTAGGTAAGCTAAAATTGACCTATAGGTATGCATTTGTGTAATAATAGACCTTTATTTAATTTTTAGGTATTTTATTTAAACTTTATTGCACACCAAAAAGAGTACAAATGGCGGACTTAATGCCCTGAGGCATTCTCTACCAGTGAGACTGATGAAAATCAGCGAGAGTGTAATAAAAATTTGCTAAAGAGTTAGTTAATCTTACTCTATCAACCAAATAACTTCAATAAGCTATATGCTTCTTGAAGCTATTAGGTAAATAACCAAAAACCATAATTTAAGAATATTAAACACGTAATTAATTAAAAGTTTTAAGTACGAAAAAACATTTAATAAGTAATGCACACTAAATATAAAAATAACCATTACAAGTCCCATAAAGAAGTCATCCCACTAGAATAAGCGTATCTGAGAGAAATTTATAAGGTGGTACTTCCAAATTAGTCGGCGCCGGTCCCTTCCGAGCTCTTCCAGCGTTGTCGAAATGACTGCCATGACAGGGACAGTAAAAGCCTCCGGCAAAGTCTCCAGAGTTGGGGATCGGCACGCAGCCCAGATGAGTACATATGCCTACCACAATTAGCCATTCCTGTCTTTGGGCGCGCTTATCTGTAGGCTCCGGATCTCTCAACGAAGAAAGCGGAGTTGCATTCTCCAGATCAATTTCGGCGGGAGTTCGGTTCTTAACAAAAACTGGTTTGCCTCGCCACTTAAACGACATGCACACCCCTGGAGCAATTTTCGATATATCTATTTCCATTGAAGCCAACGCAAGGACATCAGCTGGGGCTCCCATAAAGTAAATGTAATGTAACACATGTGATTTCACGCCGTAAGCGCAAAATAATAAACCAAAAAACCCAATAACATACGTACCCCCCGGTTTGCCATCTCCGGAACCCCATGAAGTCTTTCTAGTATCTACGTACGGACTTTTTCTGTAGTAATCAAAATTGGGATATTCAAGATCACGGTGGAACGGGGGTTTTGGACATTCGTTCGCAAAACGCACTTGAGTCCATAGCGTAAGCACTGATGTTGGATGCTTTGTACAATATTTGCTTTTGCATGTTTCTGGGTAATTTGACTTGTCAAAGCTGTCTTTGCTGGCAAAGTTTTCAGGAGATACAACGCTTATCGTTTTTATAATATCACCGCAGCATAATACATTCCGAAATATGGCACCGCCAGACCTAGTCAAGACACTGCTTAAAAAACTCATCACTTAATTCGACCGAATACTATTATCGTCTTTACACAATTTATCCATATTTTCAAGCCAACTCGAAGACAACTTGACAGTTGCTTAATCAAAATAATGTTTATTCTTTAATACTTAACCTTATAACCTTGCCAGTTATTATTTTCTGTACACATATTATACCTGCATACTGAACTGACAAGACAGTCGCCATAGCCATTTTCTATATCTGGGCGGCTAAGGTGCTCACAAATATCTGAACACGCCTCTATTGTCAAGGCGTTATAGTGCGTGTTCAGATTTAAGGCGACTGTAAGTGCCTAC
Source organism: Cydia splendana (assembly GCF_910591565.1). Classification (NCBI taxonomy): domain Eukaryota; kingdom Metazoa; phylum Arthropoda; class Insecta; order Lepidoptera; family Tortricidae; genus Cydia; species Cydia splendana. Next base: position 32,348,265 of record NC_085987.1, read on the forward strand.
CTATGTTTCCGCCTAAACTAGGGTTGCCATACGTCCCGGTACGCCGGGACATGTCCCGGTTTGAAGCACGGTGTCCCGGCGTCCCGGCCGATAAGAAAATTGTCCCGGTTTAAAAATCATAGTTATTTAGTAGGGGGCTGGACTTGGTAAATAATAATATACCTACATTTCTACGTTTCATATGGCCAAAATTAAAAAAAAATGTTTTATGGTACCTACTTTTACCTAATGTCCAATATCAGTTTCTCAGACACACAATAATTAGATGATTATGTAAATTATGTTATTTTATAGCTTTTAAAGTCTGTAATGTAGAGCTCGAATTTCAGGCTCCCAAGGGCCTAAAACCTCATCAATGGAACTTCGGCCCTCCGAGTAACTCTTGTACATATGACACATATTATTGTTGAGTAACACTAGCGCTGCTTTCTTACAGCTCGACCTTCAGCGTCGCTTAATATTTAACAAATATAAAAATTTGATTTGAGAAGCTTGGCCTTTTGCCTCGCATGAAAGCTCACCGCGCTGGTTATAAGTACGCTTCGGGCTTATTAAGTAATGTGGAGATTTCTGAGCTCGACCTTCAGCCTCACATTTTATCTAAATTTTTGGTTTGTCTTCCAAATCTCGTCTTCTTCAGCTTAGCCTTTGACCTCGCTGCGCCAAGCTCGGCCTACGGTTTCGCTTTTTAATACAATGGACATTGGTTGGCGTCTATGCTCTAGCTGAGCTTATCCTGAAGCACGGCTTCGACCTCGCATGAAAGCTAGCCTTACTGGGGAACTTCGGATTTTTAGGCCCGGCCCGGCCTTTTTAACACGCTTTCACAATTTTGTCAAAAAAATTTCGCGCTCGCTTCGCTCGCGTTTTTGCTGGTTGACCCTGAATCCCCTGAATCTACATGGTAGCTTGACTGGTCAATGAATAATCATTTAAACACATGGAAAATTTATCTCCGAAACTACTGTGCTAAAATTTTGAAAAAAAAAAAACAAAATAGTTCTTTACCTATCTATAGGAAAACCTATTAGAAAGGTGCAGTCAAGCGTGAGTCGGACTTAATTATAGACATTTCACTCAAGTTTCACATGAAAAAATACATTGTTTCAAATTGTGTAACCCTTTAAACGCGACGCGAGTCCGACTCGCACTTGGCCGGTTTTCTTTAAATGTCCCGGTCTGAGTCCCCACACTTATGGCAACCCTAGCCTAAACGAAACTCTGTCCAATGATAGGTACAGGAGCATTTTCCGCCAACACAACGATCATGCCTTTCTCTTCATCTGAGACATGATTTGTTCATTCCCTACTTACCTGGACCTTTGCCTAGACTAAAGAGTATTTCCGGATTGAGGATGTCATGATGTTACCCAAGTTCCCCTATAAGCAAGGACTCGAATCTCCCAAATTACCTACGTATTCCTGTTTTATAACACAGTATGAAATATAATTTGTTTCCATCGATTGAATTTGAATACATAGCACTTTTTGACCATATGACGAGTAGGTACTGAACAGTTTGTTGGCAAGATATTTGCCTTTTACGAAACCTCTGATAGTTTCTAGAGAGCAGTAATAGCGCACATTCTAAGGTTGTTACCTACTGTAATCGAACGAGCGAGCGAAGCGAAGTGAAGTTCTTATCGAACGAGCGAGCGAAGCGAAGTGAAGTTCTTACATTCGACTTTGAACATACGGCTGGCTAGGCTAGGGGCACGTCCCGGCATTTCGATGTTTTTAAGCTGAACTATCTTGGGTGAACGTATAGTTGAGGGCATTATATTTTGAGCAGGCTCGAACAAGAGGTTATTGAGCTAGAAGAGCTTAAAATGCTAAAAAGCCATTTGTGAGGGGTCTTGCTATTCTGGTCATTTTAATTGCAAGAAAGTATGGTCGAGTTTGGTATCAAATGAAAGTGCTCGGTTTACACATTTATAATATTGTTTTTAAATTAAAGATTTTTTTCGAAAATGATGACAATTTTGGAATCCAAGATGGCGGTTATATGCACTAACTATGTCATAAAAGTCGTCATGGATGTCGTTTTATAGGTTTTAGGCGGCGCAGACTTCGAAAATGATGACCATTTTGGATTCCAAGATGGCGGTAATGCACTATGCCATAAAAGTCGTCATGGATGTCGTTTTATATAGGTCATGGTCATCATTTTCGAAATCTGCACACCTGTTTCAAATAAGGTATAGATGCATCCTATAGTTAGTTTTTTTTAGCATTAGAAATAAGATAAACAATCTTGATGTGTCTTTTAATTAAAAAACACATTTTAAAAATAAGTTACGGTAAATATGTAACAATTATGAATCTAAAACGATCATTTATATTCTTCTGCTTTCATGAGTAATAGTTACTGATTTATAAAAAGCGTTTTTCGATTAAAAGACATGTCAAGATCGCTTACCTTATTTCAAGTTCTTTCTAATGCTAAAAAAAACGAACTATAGTAAGTCAACAACATCTTTATCTACATACTATCGAAATGTACTTTTGATAGTAGTAGTACGAAATGTAATCTGAAAGGAATCAAGTAATGCATTCCTGTAATGAGGAATCGACATTGATTCCAATTACTAGTAATTGTAATATTCGAAAAATTGATTCCTGATTCCTCAAATGGAATTGTACTTAGTAATTCGTTAGATTACAAAGTAATCTGGGAATCGGTAATCAGATTACAAAGTAATTTCAAGTAATCGTGGAATCAGGAATCAATTACGAAATGCCCATCTCGGACTAAGTAGCACTGCATTCAATTGATCTGTTTGGCGAACCGCGAGTTCTCAGTTCGGGGCGAACTACTAGTCTAGCCTAATCTTACCGCCGTACCCACATACTATAATATAAACTAGTAGTTCGCCCCGAACTGAGAACTCGCGGTTTGCCAAAAATTATATAGAGCGATTGACTTTGTTGCACCTACTTACTTGTATAGTTCGACATAAAATTGTAGAAAATAATTTTCAAGAAAAGAAACCGACTTCTTTGGGGGCCGGTGAAAGATTATTGTACATAGATGGTGCACTATGTAGAAAAGGAGGTAAAACCACCCACTTTTCTAGTAGGTAGAATTTCGTTTCTGTAAGGGTCGCAGTTTTAGCCTCATGAACCCACTTCTCTGATAGCAGTTCAGTTCTGTGAGGATTGCAGTTCGAACCTAACCTAACCCACTTTTTTTCGGTTCTGTGAGGATCGCAGTTCAAACCTAATCTAACCCACTTAACGGCGCGTGCGGTGCGGTGTACGGGGGTTTGAGCGGGAGGGGCCAGTAAGTTTCGCATCATTATACTTTATACCTACATTTTATGGTAGGTAATCATAGTGGTTAATTTAGCTTAGGTATCAGTGGTTTTCCGGGTCAAGGTCCGAGTCCGGGTCCGAGTCCGGGTCCAGGTCTAGTTCCGGGTCCAGGACCAGGTCCAGGTCGAGGTCCAGGTCTAGGTCTTGGTCCAGGTCCAAGTCCAGGTCCGGGTTCAGGTCCAGATAAGAGCCCGGATCCGGGTCAGGTCTGGCTCCAGGGCCAGCTCCGTCAAAATCGAAATTCGAAATCGCCAAACGTGTAGTCATTGAAGAGTTCTGTTCTGATCATCATCAGCAGTTCCACTTCATTAAATGCGACAGTTTTTAATGTAGATTCTTGATTTTCTGATGAAAATACACAAATCTCTATACGAATGCCTTTAAGATTTGAAGAGTTCCCTCATTTCCTCATGGATACCATCATCAGACCTCGAGCTTGACAAAAATGTGGCTTAAAAACTTAACTTGCTTAACAAACATAACGAAGAGGACAAATCGCCAAACGTGAACTATGCGTCGTTGAAGAGTTCCATTCTGATCATCATCAGCAGTTCCACTTCATCAAATGTCACTTTTTTTATGTATATGCTTGATTTGTTGATAAAACACATAAATCACTATAATGTATGCCTTTAAGATTTGAGGAGTTCCCTCGATTCCTCATGGATCCCATCATCAGAACTGGGTTTTGACAAAAACGGGACCAATCTTACATACAATCAAAAAAATAATTTTCAGAATCGGTGATATGGAGTAACAAACATATAAAAAAATCACAATCGAATCTCCTCCTTTTGAGATTTAGAAGTCGGTTTTAATAAATGAGGGCGCCACTTTCTACGTAGCTGTCACATTTTTGACGTAAAATGCTTACACATGGCAACAATTTATAGTCTGTCAAGCCATTACCGTCAGTAGAAAAAAAAGGCTAAAAAATGTAGGCGCGAAGGGTTATCGTATCGTCCCATATAAATTTAAATATCGCGCTTTTTTCTACTGACAACCTTGTTTGAACGACTATAGTAAGGAAATTTTAGAGTTCCATTTTATTTTATTTCTACTATTTTATGTCCCACAATAGGCGGCAATGGATCAAAAATCGCGTGGATATATTACAAGGTCTGTGGAGCCCTTAACTGTTACGGTATCTGTGGTAAGCCGAAATACCTATATTATGTTTATTTTTATCTTGCTAATTATTTCAAAATGGTAAATATAAAAACGATATTATAAAAGTGCAAGCCGAGCACTTTCATTTGATACCAAACTCGACCATACTTTCTTGCAAAAAGATGACCAGAATAGCAAGACCCCTCACAAATAGCTTTTTAGTAGTGTCCGACCGAAGGTTCGGTTTCGGTTTCGGTTTCGGCCAGTTTCGGCCAAAAAATCATGTTTTGGCTGTAGTTTCGGTTTCGGCCAAAAAACGGCCGAACCTTTCGGCCGGGCCGAAACTTACGAAATGGTACTTCGTACTATGAAACTAAACTATGTGACAAAGACCAAAAATTGGGGAATAAGTAGGACAACAATATTAATATGTACCTACATATACTGATTCATGTATAGGTACATAAATTAATTGGTTTATTATAAAACACAATTCCACTAATGAGGGCGCCACTAGACGGTCGACGCAGTCTTAAGAGGCTGTTAATACCTATAACGCGCACACTGTCTAATTGTATCGGAGTAAATGAGATAGCACACTGTCGCGTGTTACTGGGCCAGGGCAAAGGAATAATAAGAAAACTCATCATCTTCCTCGCCTAATCCCGGAATTTTTGCCACGGCTCATGGGAGCCTGGGGTCCAATTGATAACTAATCCCAAGAATTGGCGTAGGCACTAGTTTTTACGAAAGCGACTGCCATCAGACTGACCTTTGAACCCAGAGAGTAAACTAGGCCTTATCGGCACTAGTCCGGCTTCCTCACTATGTTTTTCCTTCACCGAAAAGCAAATAGTAAATATCAAATGATTTTTCGTATATAAGTTCCGAAAAACTCACTCGTACGAGCCGGGGTTTGTACCTTGCGACCTTCGGATTGAAAGTCGCACGCTCTTACCGCTAGGCCACCAGCGCTCAAGGAAATATCTCGCTTTTAATACAATGGACATTGGTTGGAGTCTGTGCTCAACTACTTATCCTGAAGCCTGAAGCACGGCTTTGACTTCGCATGAAAGTTCGCCTCACTGGGGCACTTCGGACGTTTAGGCCCAGGTGAAGATCGGTACCCGGCCTTGCGATATTGTCAACAAAAAATTCGCGCTCGCTGCGCTCGCGTTTTTGGTTGATCCTGTATCTACATGTTGATTTGACTGGTGAATTAATAGAGTTAGACCAAGAAAATTCTGCAATTATTTTGATAGCATACGCAGTGCAACTAGTGCAAATGTTATTTATACTTACGTCATAATTTCATAGAAGTTTTGACGTTTAAAATAACACTTGCACTGCGTGTTTTATCAAAATCGTTGCAGAATTATCTTGGTCTAACTCTAGTAAATTTCTTAAAAAACTGCTCAAGTAACATCAATTTCAAGGACATTGGGTGTTGACAGCCCCATGATATGTGTGTAAAGGCGGTTTTATAACATTTTTTCAACGATTTTAACAAGTCTACAAAAGGTTCGGTTTCGGTTTCGGTTTCGGCCGAAACTAGAGCCAAAGCCGAACATTCGGTTTCGGTTTCGGTTTCGGCAAAAAAACATGTTTCGGTCGGACACTACTTTAGCCTTCTAAGCTCTTCTAGCTCAATAACCCCTTGATCTAGCCTGCTCATAATTTAATGTCTAAAATATAATGCCCTCAACTACACGTTTACCCAATTTCATTTAAATTAGAACAAATTTACTGAGGTTCTTGAGTATCAAACCATCCTCTGATAGTTCAGCTTAAAAACATCGAAATGCCGGGACGTGCCCCTAGCCAGCCACGTGTCCCAAGTCGAATGTAAGAACTTCGTTCGCTTCGCTCGCTCGTTCGATAAGAACTTCGTTCGCTTCGCTCGCTCGTTCGATAAATAAATATTGGGGACATCCTACACAGATCGACCTAGCCCCAAACTAAGCATAGCTTGTACTATATGACGATATACTAGGTGACGATATAAACATACATACATAAATAGATAAATACATACTTACATATGTACATAGAAAACAACCATGACTCAGGAACAATATCTGTGTTCATCAGCATCACACAAATAAATGCCCTTGCCGGGAATCGAACCCAGGACCGTCGGCTTCGCAGGCAGGTCTTTACCCACTAGGCCAGACCGGTCGCCCGGTATATGTATAGTATAATATGTATATATATACTTACTTACACCCTGGCGGGTGCTGCCTCTGCGTGCGTCCCATAACACGGTCAAGGGCCATCGTCCGCTCGGTACCCTTCTCATCTCATCAAAGTGTCAAAATGGCCTCTACGAGTTGGCTTCGGCTCCGCGCACGTCTCCTGGGTAAAGAAGATTACTATAAATACTATAATCAGACATCGAATGCTACAGGGCAAAATTTAATGAAAGGTAGGCAGTTCTTATACATATTGATAAACTCATCATTGATACTTCTTTCATACTAGTGATCGCTTTTTGAATACCTACCCTACGTATGTATTGAAAATATAATTAATTGAAAGTATTTTCAAGATATTAAATAATGAATACCTATAAATTTAGAATTTTGAAATTAATCCAATGCAAAATACATACATCTATCTATCTAATCTAATCTATTTTATATTAATATATATATAATACCTTTAAGCGAGCAATTCTTGTTTATATATATACACACATATATATATATATATATATATATATATATATATATATATATATATATATATATATATATATATATATATATATATATATATATATTGTAGTAAATAATCATATATATGTCGGAGCCTGACACCAGAAAGACGTATTGCAGCGTTATAGTTCATTTTTTTAGACGCCTGTATAAAATCTATTAGCAATGTTGAGCTACATATTATTTGCTTGTAACGAAATAAATAAAGTTGCGTAGAGAGTAACGCCATCTATTGGCGTGTTGTTGAACTAAGATGACAGGTAGAAGGCTTTGGAACGTCGAGAGGTTTCTCTCGAGTGAGCGTAGGCACGAGTTGGCATTTTTGTCGGTATGTTGGTAGACTGGTCGAGCAGGTTTGCCAACTTGACTTGAGGCGGGAGCAGTGTTGCTCCGCGGCTGGTAGTTCTCCTTCTGGATCGGACCGCGCTAGAGATCGGACGTACACGTTAGCCAACCTCGTGCCTAACTCGCCACGTTCCTGAAGGCTTACACCTGAAGGATTATTCGGCTAGCTTATAGAATCCAGCGTTCTTTAATCATTTAGCTAAGTGTTTTATTTCAAGTGTTATTTTGATTTCTTATGTTTCATTAGAAGCTTACTTTTGTGAAATAAAGAAAGGATGTGTGATGTGTTGTTTTGAAAAGATGTGTCCCGCTGAGTTTGTTGCCGGTCCCATATAGGGCTAAATCTTCTCAGGTCAGAGGTGTACGGTTGGAGCCGGCCTAGTTTGAATTGAATAAACATTTAAACGGTTTCATGTGATCGTTTTATTTTCAATTTTTAATCAGCTAACCTCCTAATAGCGATTAGTTCTTTTTTTAAATTTAGTACTAAAATATGATAGGCACTAGTATGGTTAACGAGTCCGAATGTTTATTTCATGCACTGGTAGCAATGGTGGCATACTGGTTTAGCTGAAGTAATACATCTAGGTACTAACCCCACGCGCCCACCGCCTTTGAGACCATCGTTACTCGACATAATTATATATATATTTCTTTTTTTCGGGGATCTCGGAAACGGCTCTAACGATTTCGATTAAATTTGGAACATGGGGGTTTTCGGGGCTGAAAAATTGATCTAGCTAGGACTTATCTCTGGGAAAACGCGCATTTTTGAGTTTCTAATATTTCCGAGCGAAGCTCGGTCTCCCAGAAATTATTAAATTATGGCATACAATTTGGGAGTTCTGGGAGTTGACATGTAGGTTGATAAGCACTTTAGTGAGTGACAATTTAATGTTTTCAGGCAAACTCGTACATTGTATGAGTCGGCCGGTCCGGAATACTGAAACGAGCGAGTAAACGGGATGTTATACCTAATTATAACTAACAGATAGGATCGAACCGTACTTAAATCATACGTGTGCAGACAGCTATCTAAACGTTTATTCACGCAACCTAAGTCCTTCAACCGCTTCCATAACGAAATTATGCAATCCGTCCGAATGAAGTAACCGATACAACGAAGCCAAATCTATTAGACGCCTACACCAGACATATACCTACCTACTTAATAGTTAAGTATTGAAATTGTTATCAGATGTGGTAGCGTAGAAGGGTCAAACAGAAAACTGTGTTCACGTCTTTCCTGTAGACATACACAAAAGTTAAGGGCTAAGAAGGTTAATTTTCTTATTTAATGGTTAAAACTTACTTAAAACCCTTATCCACGTGAAAAGGTACTCCTTTTATTTAGAGAACTATGATAAAATCTACATGCCCACAAGCTGTTAACTATTGCCCACAGGAGAGAAAACTAAAGTGTTCGCGCGAACTGTACATTTTTCTCTCCTGTGGGCAAATAAGAAAATTAACCTTTATAGCCCTTAACTCTTGTGTATGTCTACAGGAAAGACGTGAACATAGTTTTCTGTTTGACCGAGAAGCATATTGCATATATTTCATAAATTTGATATTAATATGAAATCGAAAATTCTAAACATTACTGGGTGATTTGCAAAGAATTGTGTGCACAGTTAAGGCTTTAGTTTAGTCTTTTTGTGCACTGCATTTAATTAACTTAATTAGGTACATTATGTTACCAATAAAAACCCATATACAAGTGTACACATTTGTGTATTGTATTATTTTATCACTACACATATAAGTTTACGGCCTACTAATTACAATTCTTAATGTTAGGGGAGCCCAAGAGGGGATTTTTGTAGTTACTCGAGCGTGATAGTGTTATCTTGCTACGCGCCACTTTTAGCCGTCTATGTTGGTCCGTAGGTTGGTAGAGGTTGGTAGGGGGCTAAAAAATCGTTAAGTAGATTGTGGCTTTGGTGTTTTTGGTCCATATACCTATGTTAATGCTAAAATTATTATCTGTACACATTTTCTTAATCTGACGGTCACAACGTGAAAATCGAGTTTCGAAATTTTAGGTACCTAAGTATTAATTCAACCTCAAAAAAAACTCATCTACAAAACGCGGTGCGAGATTGTCGATAGCGCTGTGATTGCTGTATTTGCTGTTGCGGCTGCGTGGTCTGCTATATATATGTCTGCGTACCTTATCTATTCGGAGGTTATGTTTAGTAGCAACTAAACAATGGCTAACGATGTCCTGTTTGTAGGTCACGTATGCTCCCATGCGGTTCATGGTCTTTCTTTTCCCAATAATTGTTTTGATCATGATCACCATATATTGCTGTTAAGTATTAGTTTCCAGACATCTACCTAGTATTAAAATTTAACAATGAAAGTCATTTAATATCTTATTCAGTGATAACGAACATAACAATGGTGCTACAAGTACCTAGGTAATATTTTAGGGACAATTATACACCGTGTTTTTTTTTATTTCCGTTAATTTCAAGGGTGCATTCCTGAGCTTAAATCAAGTAACTTTCTCAAAGACACCGATGTTCTAATTAAGTCCATTTCGGAGATAATCCATAATTTATTTTTTTCCTATAAGGCCTCTACAAGCGTGTACACTTGCCTTAGGACCGGCTTACATATTGATTAGTGTTTAGAATGAGTTCATACATTTGCTACTAAACTTAAGTACAATCTCGGTCGATTGATGTACGAAATGACATTGATATGTCACAGATTTCAATTGTTTGGTTGAGTTCAATGTAATGCCCGTGTTACAACAACGCTATATGCTACATTTAATTACTTTTTAAACAAAAAAAAACAAAAACGAAAACAAAAAAAAATTTCTTTTTTTAAATTAACTATGCCATTTAGTTCTTATAAACGTACTTACTTAACTATACCCCGAAGTTAACGGAATTCAATAAAAACACGGTGTATAGGTAGGTCTAGAGGTACTTACGTACTAAACTTTTTCGTACCACTTGTATGTTAGTAATATGTAATGTAGGTACTTGTTTCATATTAAACTCATACCTAATTCATGTCATGTTTAGGACTCCAACTTTTCCGTTTCCATAATGAAAGTTTACATTTAAATTTTCCTGAAATATGAGAAAACTTTCCCGAATTTTTGGTAACTAACTTTCCGCAACTTGCATAGCTCTCACCTTCAGCTCAGAGTATGGTGAGACATAACAAAATCGCCGTATATACAGGGTGGCCAAAAAATAAGTGCATTCCCGATTTCGGAGTTGGTCCCATAGTAAAAGTTGCTCAGTATTATCCCAAAACCTCCCTGGCAACGGGAATGCACTTATTTTTTGGCCACCGTATATACCTAATTCACGTTATCCATTTTTAAATGAAATACCTACTTTACCAAAGTTTTTGATTTAATAAAATAGGGATAACGTTGAGGTATATTACCCGGAAATTATTATAAAGAATAACTCGGAAATAAAAAAAAAGTCATATTCTTTTCCTCCAGGAATTTTCATGTTCTACCTGCCAACGGTAAGCAAGTTTGTAAACAGCCGAATAGTGTCATACAGTGTTGTGTGTGCGGAGAGTCATCTCGAGCCCATGCGGTCGCGACAAGGCTGCGGCCCGCGACGCGAGTGACGTAAGGTGTGAAAGTGCGGTGCGCGCGCGCCGTGGTGCAGTTGTATCTCTGACGGCTCTCGCGGTCAGCGCATCGCCAAACGCCGCCGGAGTCACCCGCAACGTGAGTACCGACTCTACTAACCGACTTTGGGTGCGGGCGCATATATGCGATTTTTTTGCAGATTTCGGATGCAAGTATATTTTATCTGTTACTGTACCGCGTTTTATAAAAACAGAGGAGTTAGTTTTACAAATAGTTTACCTGAGTACTTGGGTTAAGATTTGTGTTAAAATTGAAAACATTTTTTGAATTAAGTAGGTAGGTAGAGTACTAGGTAATAGGTTTGTGAATAATGAAATATGTATATAGATATAGATTGTCAATAATGCCTTGAAAACGCCTCTAGGTAGGTACCGATTTCGATAACTAAATATCGATCTAAGGTTTCATGTTTTATTCTTGAAAATCTCGTTTACCTACCTATAGTTAACGCAGTCCCCCGGATACCTATTCAAAATAAATAAATGACAGGGCCCTAACTTTGCTGTAATTAAACTAGCAGTCAAACTGTACAGGCTCATAAAAATATTTTTAAAATAAAATAGCATGTAGGTGTTTACTTACCTGTAATTAAGGTAATTTAATGTCGTATTTGCCCAAACTTGTTATCCAACATTAAATTCTTGTTTATTAATGATGAGCTAGGTCTAATCCGGAAAATATACGTACTACTTTACTTAAAGTAATTTTACCTACCTACAGACCTATCGTTTACTTTTCAAAAATACGTAAACTTCCTGTAGTTCTTACAATATAAAAATACGAAATATTTTAAGAAATAAACAGTACAACTTTTAACACGCAAACATATATTATACTTAGGTAAGTACCTACCTACTTTAGATTTTAAATTGCGAAATACAAGGATGGCTGTGTCTTTGAAACTATGTATTTAAAATATCACTGCGCTCTACCTAAAATAATATATTCATTTCAATCATTTCCATACATCGGGGTTTTCGGTGCGGGAATGTTTTACACTAGCCAAAAAACAGGTAAAAACTGTAAAAAACGATACTTACTAATTTAACATTTCTAAACAAATTTGGACCTTACTACCTACGTTTAATTCATAGTTTGGTAATTATTTTACAATAAACAAAGTTATAAATAAGTACATGAAATCATTCCCGCACCGAAAACCCCGATGTATGAATTCATTTCATTTGTTTAGTACCAAAATTGAGAAAAGCATAAATGTACATAGGTATTCATATCAAAATTCATACAGACCGTAGACGGACAGCAAACAGTCCGTCTACATAACTTAAATAAAAACCGCCAAGTGCGAGTCGGACTCGCGCAAGTCGCGCACGAACCATTACGCAAAAACGGCAAAAAAATGACGTTTGTTGTATGGGAGCCCCACTTAAATATTTATTTTATCCTGTTTTTAGTATTTGTTGTTATACTCGTAGCGGCAGCAAAAATACATCATCTGTTAAAATTTCAACCGTCTAGCTATCACAGTTCATGAGATACAGCCTAGTGACTTTACCCTTTGGGTACGGAACCCTAAAAAATTATAAAAATCCGTATTTTTTAAATAGGTAAACAATTTTTATTTAATGAAGTAAATACGGAATCGTTCTTAAGGGCTCTCAGTCCCAGGGTAGCTTTCTAGGGGGGGTTAATAACAGAACTCAGATTTTCTTTGATCAGTTCACAACCTTGGGCGAGTCTTTACAGTTAGAGTATACTGTGCGTCGTTCCTTCGTTCGTTCGTTCGTTCGTGTATTGGGTCCCATACATTCCACGACTCTTCTCTTTCCGTGTGTAGGTATATACCTATTATAGTTAATAAAGAAGACTTACATCCCCCATACAATGCCGCAATCGTCGATGTTGTAGATGACATTAAATATTATTATTACAGTTTAGTATTTGGGTATGGAAATGGAAACTGCCACCCTCGTGTTACGTATAATTTCAAAACGTATAATGGTCTTGAGACTTGACTGACCGCGATTATAGTCAAATAAGTATATGTATTTAAAAATCATAAACAAATCATTTTGAGTTCTAAGAAAAGGTTTAAAAAAAATAACTGGCGCCTATGAACACTTATGCTTTGCTATTATTGTACTTCTGTGCATATGATAGCGGCGAGGAAAGTCGGATTTTACGTTAAAATGTCATAAATGCGGTAGGTGACTTAAGATGACAGATTCTATAGGTAAGTACCTACGTACGGAGTTTGTTCGTCTTGGATATTTACTAGTACCTACCTATCTGCTTTGACTGTGCTACCTATACATTGTAGAATAAATAATGCACGAACATCAATGAATTATTACATTTATTGAACAGACAAAATGTTCACATAATTCCCAATAACTACTGCATAATAACACCAAGCACTAACAAATACAAAAACAATCAAACCAATCAACAGAGAAATGTCCATGGGAAATAAATTTAGCATGCAAGTCTTGGACTCTAGCAAGTAAAACCAAGAAAGCACACACGCCAGAGACGGTCCAATGGTAATAATAAGAATTATAAAACACATGAACAATAAAATGAAAAAGCCCACTGTCAGCAATGAAACTTGACCTGATTTTAAGACCGGTGCGATTAGAAACATAAAACCGCTTACTGCTAAAATTGCACTAATGAAACCAACGGCAGCGACTAGTGGCCACTTGGCTTGTTCTGGGACTCTCCCTACATACTCAGCAAACTCGTCTTCATACATTGCCAGGAAAACGGCAACCGTCATACCGAAGCCACTGGTGGCTAAGGCTATAAACGCTATACAGCACTGGGCCAATTTCAGTGGGATAAAGCAGCATTTGTTAACTGGAGGTAGATTTTTCATATCCATCGTTCATAAAATATTTTGCAAATCGACAAGACTTGAAATCATGACGTAAAGGTACTATTTAGATTTTTAAGATTTTGACATTATGTGACAATCTTATAGAGTTTGTGCGGGAAGAGAAGAGTCGTAGAATGTATGGGGCCCAATACTTTCCACGACTCTTCTCTTTCCGAACAGACTACAAAAATGAAAGGCTGTAAGTATGATTATAGATTACAACAAAGTGTAGTATCCCTCGGCCTATGTTCCACACTGGCAAACGACTCTTGCCACATACTATAGGGGGTATCACTGCAATGTTCTGCCGACAGAGTGCAGCACTAAGCTGCAATGTTCTGCCGACAGAGTGCAGCACTAAGCTAGCTAGTAAACCATAGAGTAACTTATTCATACTGTGTCTTACTATTTTTTGACAAGTTTTCACATCAAGGCGGCTTGTTAACAAGGGCCTGCCGGGAAACGTGAAAATCGGAATGTAGTTATCTGTCGCTCGAATATGCAAGAGTGATAGAGACAGGTTAGATAACGAAAATTCGATTTTCTTGTGTCGCGGTAGATCCCCAGATTGTGACGGATAGGTAGTGGTAGTGGGGTAATTCTTATTCTTAAGCATTTTTTGTGTAACACGTAAGAATAGCATGTATTTTTGTGAAAATAAGTAAACTCTATATCAATATACTTAGCATTTTACCTCTAGTTTTAGGTCAACCTAAATGTATTGTCCTAAGAGTATTAGAAACATTTAAAAAAAAAATTAAACTGCGAAATGTCACGGACCGTGTAGTGTGACTTCCCTAGATTTTGTGATATTTGATTTTTTTTAGAAAAAAAATGAAGTGTTATTGCAATAATAGGGAATATTAGGCAAAGCTCTGCGTAGGTGGCACCTTTGTGGCACATACAGTAAACAAACCACACTGACACATGGCGTACCGCGAAACAAGAAAATCGAAATTCCGTTATCTAATATCTCTATCACTCTTGCAAATTCGAGCGATAAAGAGGCAGATAACTAAGTTTAGATTTTCGCTTTTACCGGTAGGCCCTTGTTAACAAACCGCCTTGATGCATCAATGTCATATTTTATTGTCTGTGAAAACTTGTCAAAAAACAGTTTAAGGCACAGTATGTATAAGTTAGTCTATGAATTTACTGAGTCGGTAGTGCTGCACTCTGGCGGCAGAACATTGCAGTAATATCCCCTATTTATATCAAATATAAAACACTAATCCTTGTTCTACAACACTGTTTAAAAATTGTATGGATTTATAACGATTTTATATAATTTTAAGCAACATACATTTTGTGATTAGTTTTCGTGTCACCACCGCGCGTGGTAATATAAACATGCGGTACTCGGTAGAAAATTATCTTTACTACTGGCAGCCTTATTAAAGTTTTTTTAGAACAGCAACACTGTGTTGTTGTCAGGTTTACAAAAGGGTGAAGGGAGAAGTTTTGTCGAAAATTATTTATTTGTGTTCATTTGAAAAAACGGTCAACCTTAACGCGTCACCGCCGTGTTAGAGTTTTAAAAATACTTACTTCACGTTATTGTTTGTAACATAAGATATACCTCATACATTGCAGATTAAGCTAATTATTTAACATTTGCAAAATCAAAGGAAATGTTTATGTAATATCGAACATGTTCCAAATTATCACGACCGTGGCCTCAAAAATCTGTCACCGCCACGGACTTTTGAGTCCACGTTTGTGACATATAGACACGTGGTCGTGTCATTCTTAATTCGTTTGATTAATTTAGAGGCACATGCACTTTTCAGAAATGCATTTTTATTAGCTACAGATCATTTGCTACTATTGCCCGACTGCCAAAGCAAAAAAAATGTTTTTCGCTTGTATGTATGTATGATGTGTATCGAATTCTTTGCCACGCTCTACAGCCTTTATAGTTTGACGGATTTCCAGGTCTGAGCTGTCATTAGGTTTTGCGTAGTCATAGGAGTGACTTAGGCTATGTTAAAATAACTATATAAATCAAAATAGCCGAGTTGGCCACCAAAATGCCGAAATGTCACGACTGAGGGACACTTTGTCACAACTGTGTTTATGTACTCATTTTATTTACCTTTCCTGAGGGTATTAAGCTTGACCATATGAATCAAAAAAAATCTTTTTGTATGTACTTTTGATATATGCAATAATAATGTGAAAAATTAAAACGATTATGAAAAAAAAATTTTTTTGGACACAATTTAAGAATCACCCAGTGGCGTTTCCCAAAGCGTTTCCTACGCAGAGTTTCGCGTAATATTCCCTATTCCCCATTAACTCAACATTTTAATAAGACAGTGCACCTACATACCTATTAAAATCGTCCTTACTATAGTGTAAATAACATTATTTGCGGTATTTGACACATTATGACTGACGTATATAGAGATGTAACTAACGCAAATCAATTGTCACAGCAAGCGATTACGATTGGATGGCACGTAGACTGAGGTATCGAATTGTGACGTATAATGAATTTTTAGGGTTCCGTACCCAAAGGGTAAAACGGGACCCTATTACTAAGACTTCGCTGTCCGTCCGTCCGTCCGTCCGTCCGTCCGTCCGTCCGTCCGTCCGTCCGTCCGTCCGTCTGTCACCAGGCTGTATCTCACGAACCGTGATAGCTAGACAGTTGAAATTTTCACAGATGATGTATTTCTGTTGCCGCTATAACAACAAATACTAAAAACAGAATAAAATAAAGATTTAAATGGGGCTCCCATACAAAAACGTGATTTTTGACCAAAGTTAAGCAACGTCGGGAGTGGTCAGTACTTGGATGGGTGACCGTTTTTTTTTGCTTTTTTTTTGTTTTTTTTTTATATGGTACGGAACCCTTCGTGCGCGAGTCCGACTCGCACTTTCCCGATTTTTATTTGAGATTTAAATAAAGCTAGAATTATATGGTTTTCCCGCAAGCTACCGGTCGGTGACCGAGTAGGTCGCACCCATTGTCAAAATTGAAACTAACTGGGGATCTATTTTAACACATTCAACACCAAGAACCCGACTGTCGGGTACACTGTTCGTAGCGACTACGCGCTACATATGACGAAACCGTGGCTACGCGCTACGAGCGTAACCCGTAGCACTTAGTGGTATTGAATGTGTTAAAGTTTATTTATGTTATTTCTGTGTCAAATTTGTTGTCTGTTAAGTGACGATAAATGTATCCATATTTACAGTTAATTATCCACCTTTTCCTTATTTTTATTAAAAGAAAAATGAAAAATTCCGGCCAACCCTAAAATTAAAAAAAAAAAGACGTAGAACGTAAACGTTCGCAGTGCAGTTGTTTTCCTTTGTGATTTCGATGTGCAAAACATTTTACGTAGTATTGCTGTTGTGAGTGACAGACGTCAAATACCGCAAATAATGTTATTTACACTATACGAGTTTGGCTAGCAGGGCCAGTGGTAAATAATAGTTCACGGAAGGGATGCTCCCAATTCACCCATCCGGTGACGGCCGGGTAAGGGAGTGTACTTTGTGTAACAAATTGTTATTTACTACTTAGTTACTGATTTAAACCTTTACCAACAATGTTGTAAAGGTTTGAATCAGTAAATTATACAAATAGGGAATAATACGCAAAACTCTGCGTAGAGGGCGTCACTAACTCAATCACATATTATGGCCCAGAGTCAGACGAAGAATAGTCTGCAGCGGATTTGATAGCCCACGCAGTGAAAGTGTTATTTTAAACGTCAAACTTCTATGAAATTATGATGTATAAATGACACTTGCACTGCGTGGGCTATCAAATTCTCTGCAGACTTTTTTTGGTCCGACTCTACCGTGAAACACGACAATCGAAAGTTCGGTTGCTGCCTCTCTATCACTCTTGCTTATTCCATCGATGGAGAGGCAGATAACGAAATTTCTGTTTTCGCGTTTCGCGGTAGGCCACCTGTAAACAATATGTCATTAGGGCGAGCGAAGCGAGCCCTATCACTATTCGACAAACTATGCATTCTTGTGGTACACTTTACGGAAAAACTATCGCACTGTTAGGTTTGAAATTTAACATAGTAATTTAAATTCATGTCTAGATGTGTTATCAAACATAAAAATATAATTTTATAAACCTAAAAAATAAAATAAAGGAATAACACTTTGTATTACTACTAGCGCCATCTGTTAGAAAAATTATGAATTAAAATTCGTGCTAATGTACTATGTGCTAACAATGATGAATACAAAAGTGTGTTAAAATTTAGCAATTAAGTGTCTGTGAATACTGAAACATTCAATGTTGCTGTATATTCACTGCGGAGGTCAATTTATTCGTATGTTCCGTTCTGTGACGCCGATGAACCGATCAGTCATGTTGTGTTAGCAAACTTAAGGGTACTTTCAGTTCGAGAAACAGTTTTAGTGTTACTTTTCCTTGGAACTGCCACAATTACATATAAATAAAGATAAGCATATTAGGTAATACAAACTTCAGTGACTTAAGGGGCCCACTGATTAACAGTCCGCCGGACGGAATCGGCCTGTCAGTTACAACAAAATTTTAAGAGTTCCGAACAACTGACAGGCCGATACCCTCCGACGGACTGTTAATCAGTGGGCCCCTTTAGGGCCAATACAGACGGACTACAACCCGACTGCGACTTGTATGGAAACTGCACGCCGACTGCACGCCAATTGCAACGTCGGCGTGCAGCTCAACAAAATGACCCAGAACCCTGGCAGTACCCAGTGGAACTCAGGTTTGGTGCAACATAGGCACACGCTGTTTTAGTAATTCGACACGTCTTGATGAGCACTTGGGAGAGCAGTACCCAAGATAGAGCTGATGCTGAGTACCTAGCGGAACTCAGATTTGGTGCAACATAGACACACGCTGGGTTGGACATCCGACTCGTCATGATGATCACTTTTGGTAGAGCAGTACCCAAGATAGCTGATGCTGAACCCTGGCAGTACCTAGTGGAGCTCGGGTTTTATACAACATAGGCACACGCTGTTTTGGTCATCCGGCCGACTCGTCTTGATGAGCACTTAGGAGAGTTGTACCCAAGATAGAGCTAATGCTGAACCCTAGCTGTACCTAGTGGAACTCAGGTTTGGTGCAACATAGGCAAACGCTGTTTTAGTAATTTGACACGTCTTCATGAGCACTTGGGAGAGCAGTACCCAAGAAAGAGCTGATGCTGAACCGTGGCAGTACCTATTGGAACTCAGGTTTGGTGCAACATAGACAAACGCTGTTTCATCATCCGACTCGTTTTTTTAGCACTTGGGAGATACCCAAGATAGAGCTGTAGCGGAACCCTGGCAGTATTTAGTGGAATTATGGTTTGTTGCAATATAGGCACACGATGTTTTGGTCATCTCACTCGTCTTGATGAGCACTTGGGAGAGCAGTACCCAAGATAGAGCTGATGGTGAAACCTGGCTGTACCTAGTGGAACTCAGGTTTGGTGCAACATAGGCACACGCTGTTTTAGTAATTTGACACGTCTTGATGAGCACTTGGGAGAGCAGTACCCAAGAAAGAGCTGATGCTGAACCGTGGCAGTACCTAGTGGAGCTCGAGATAGGTGCAACATAGACACACGCTGTTTTCGCTTTTTTGAGCACTTGGGAGATACCCAAGATAGAGCTGTAGCTGAACCCTGGCAGTATTTAGTGGAACTCAGGTTTGTTGCAACATAGACATACGCTATTTTGGTCATCTCACTCGTCTTGATAAGCACTTAAGAGAGCAAATTATACGTAAGTTTATGTGCGGAGCAGCATGATTACCGCCAGTAGGTGTCCAGACGGGATAGTTTTACGCTCAATTGTGTGGTATGGGCGCATAAATAAATTCAAGGACATTGGCTCGCTGACCCAACATTATGTAGGAAAGCCAGTTGGCTTCCTTACAAAAACTACTGGGCGACCGTGTAGGATGTAATAAGCGCTTATGAAATTGTATATTACGTGTGGGTGATATTGGCAATTTGATTTTGTCGTCTGGACTCGTTTTTAATGGACAAAGTAAAAGCTGTAACAGACAGGCGTACCGGACAGCGACCGGGGTCCGGTCAGTATATTTCTTTCTTGCTCTCACTTATAGCTGCGTCCTTAACGGATTTATTTCGGACCCACGCGATCGAACATGGAACAAGCCTCGGACTGGATCGAAGTCGCGGTCCGGTACGTTTAGGTAGGAAAACTACGCGAGCCCTTACAAAGCTCTGCTTTTTGCTAGTAATAAAAACTTGACAAAAAACTGTTTAAGGCGTAGTAAATATAAGTTACTCTATGGTTTACTAAACAAATTAGTGCTTCACTCTGGCGGCAGAACATTGCAGTAATACCACAGAATAAATAATAGTACTAGAGTCTGGCTAGCCAAATTTTGTTGACTGATATTTCCTTGTGGTATCACCAATTGTCTATGATTTTTAAAAAAGCTAAAAGTCTGTTGTCAATTTATGTCATCCATTCAAATTGTTCGCGGTATATAAGCGGTTTATTTGAAAAAATATTAATAATGACTATACCGAGTGAGGTCCGGAACCTATTATTTAAACTCGCAAACAATTACGGTAATGTGCGCAGTCGCCAAGAAGCGTTATATAAAGAAAAACTGCAATGTTTACAAGTCGTAAGCAATTTAGTAGGTTGGTGCTCTAATATTTTGATACTTTAAGTAGGTACTAGTTCTAAAATTTGCCTATAAGTTTGATTAAGTACGTAAATTTATTAATGCCTGAATCTCATAAACAGGACAAGTGTGTAAAGAAACGGTTAAATTAGAAATTCTGGAAAATATCAACAAAATCAAAACATTGGAACGTAAGGAGTTATTTACTGAAAACCAATATTTAGAAGAAATCTGTGGAGTGACTGGTCAGTAGTTAAAGTTGATATAAAAATATAAAATAAACGTTAACGTTTCGAAACATGTCCAATGTCCATACAGCGTGGCTGTTAACGAGAATGCAGTTAGCATTCTCGTTGACAGGGAAGTTTTGGGGTTATTTAGAGCATTTTTTACTATGGGACCAACCCCGGCATTGCGAAAAAAAATTTGGCTGTTTCATAATACTCGTATACATTTTGGCTGGTCCATTTTCTATGAGAGGGTAAGTTGCTCAGTATTAATCCTAAAACCTCCATGGCACCGGGACTGCAGTTATTTTTTAGCCACCGTGTACGTGTATATGAGCGGCCAACGTGTCGATGGAATCTTTAGGTATACCTACTTAACTTAACCATTGACCTAACCTAAAGTAACGTAACTTAATGGTCACATAGACAGACGTATGAAACTCGCAAAATGGAAATTACCACTATATTGATTGCAATTTTGCGAGTCTACCATTATTATTTGTATGTCTTTCCCATCACGGAACAATGGTGTTCCGGACCTTTGGGAGGCGTGCGCGGAGCCGAAGCCAACACGTAGAGGCCCTTTTGACACTTTAATGAAATGTAAGGGGTACACCGAGCGGAGGCTGCCCTTGCCCGTGTCATGGGACGCACGCAGAGGCAGCACCCGCCAGGGTGTAAGGACTATTGAGAGTTGATGGAATCTAAAATGAACTAGGTTATTGGGTGAAAGCGATGGACTAAGAACTGAGCTATGGGGTAAAAAACCGGACGCCTGCCTAATAAAACGGTATGCAATTTTATTTCCGGCAGACGGTGACTCGCCCTCACAAGATGGGCCCCCACAAAAAGCGACATCTAGGATGGCTCAAGGGCAACACCGGTGTGAGCGGCTCAGGGGTGTCGAGAGGTGTGCGCCGCTTTCTACCCAGTGGCTGTTAACAGCCACTGTGCCAACTCGCGTCTTATGCATATTTCACTTCCACCCCTGGAGCTTATAGCTCTAACGACTCCACTCTGGCCGGCCGGCTAAGGCAAGCCAGAGGCAGAGAATCCTGTCCCACCCACCCTCCTTGCGGGTAACAGAACTCCCCAGGAGCACTCGGGTACGTGAGGTCGCTAATCCCCAACAGCTCGCCACAAGCTGCCCTGCGTTGACTGATTGCACTGGTAAAACCAGCGGGCGATGGGGTCGTCACATCCCTACGCCTTATTAAATTATATTATTGATTAAAGTTTTTTTCGTACAGGTTTTTGTGTTTCAACTTTGAAAAATATACTAAATGAAGGCAAACAAAACAATGGTGACTTTAGTACTCCGGGGCAAAAGCGGCCTCATCAAGCTACCAAATCAAACTTGGATAGCTTCGATGTTCAAGCCATCAAAAATAAAATTAATGAATATTATGTGGTCAGAAAACAAGTACCTACTCTCAGAACCCTTTTGGCTGATTTAAAAGAATCGATAAATTTTACTGGATGCAAAGAAACTTACGTCAAATATTGTTGGCGAACGGTTTTGAATTTAAACAGAACAAGAATGAACGTTCAGAGCTAATTGAGCGGCACGATATTGCAGCTTGGCGGCATCATTTCTTGAGCACCATTGCTTTGAAACGTGCTGAAGGCAAACCGATAATATATCTGGACGAAACTTATGTTCATCAACATTACAAACCAAAAAAGTCTTGGCAGGGCCCGTCCACAACAGGTTTGATCGAAAAAAATTCTCAAGGAAAAAGATATATCATTGTGCATGCTGGTTCTGAAAGTGGCTTTGTGCCCAATGCATTGCTAGTATTCAGCACTAAATCGATCGCAGCTGACTATCATCATGATATGAATGCGGCAAACTTCAACAAATGGTTACGGGAAAAATTGGTGCCGAATTTGCACGAACCGAGTGTAGTCGTTTTAGACAATGCAAGTTACCACACTGTGCAAATTAATAAGCTGCCAAATCGACAATCCCGAAAAGCAGATTTGCAAAACTGGCTTATAGAGAAATCGATACCGTTTGGTGAACGTTGTACTAAAGAACAACTCTTGTGTTTGATTGGACAGCATAAAGAAGAGCCTATCTACGAAGCAGATGAGATACTCAGGACTCATGGGCACGAGGTTCTAAGACTGCCACCATATCACTGTTTCTTGAACCCCATAGAGCTGATTTGGAGTATCGCTAAGCGAAAAGTGGCCAGCAAAAATGTAGCCCAATCTGCGCAAGAGTTTGAAAGAACTATTAGAGATTGCTTCGAAAGCGTGACCCCTAACGATTGGAAAAAAATGACTGATCATGTTGTCCACATAGAAAATCAGTACATGCAAAAGGATAACATAACTGCTCACATGAAAAGATTTGTCATAAGCGTCGGTGATGACGAGTCTTCTAGCAGTTCTGATCAATATACAGGAGGGGACTCGGAGCCGGAGTATTTGCTGTCCGACTTTGATAACTACTTAGAAGCAGAATATTTAGAGTCCGATTTTAACTACAGCGAATAAGGCCCAATTGCACCAACCACATTTAACAGACTGATTAACGTCAAACAGCAGTGAAGTATGAAATTTCCCATACAAATACATTTAGTGAACGCTTTAACGGTGACAGACGGTTTGGTGCAACCGACCCTTAGTCATGGTTAGTTAAATGTGTAAATATTCATCTTAGTCAAAATTATTAATTGTAACTTAGTAGTTTTAAATACCTACCTATTGGCCGTCTGTCTTTTCTGTAAGCAAACCAAGCAAGCAAGAAAAATGCAAATGTAGTAAGACTAGTAACTTGAACTTGACCTTGAGTTGAAATTTGGCATAGTATGTACTCGTACTTATTTAAATTTTTTGGTGATGGATTAATATTACGGTATTATCGAACTAGGTCTTATTTACACTACATTTCATTTTTCGCCTTGTGACAATGGTATATGGTGAGAAAGTGTAAGCATATGTGTTTCACGTTGACTGTACTTTACATAGTTGTAGAAATGATGTGAGCTGTCTTTGAGTGCACGTCTACGTATATTCAACTTACTTATATCCTTAGGTACCTTACGTGTGCACAGAAAATCAAAAATATTTTCTAGTATCAAAACTATAATTCCTACTACACAAAGTGTGACCAGCCCAAGATTTTTTGAATTTCCCGCCAAACATTTGGGTAAAATTTCAGTAGCCAGACTCTACCATCAGTGGGGAGACACTCCTTGAAGTGTCCTTTCTGTACGGTAGTACTATTATTTCTTTAGTGCTACCATACAGAAAGGAAACTTCCTACAAAACCGAACTTTGACAGCGGTTCAGGGTCGAATCATACTATCCCTTTCTAATATATGGCACTATCCCTTTCGGCTATTTAGGGTTGTCAAAATTAAAGTGATTATCTTATCTGTGGTCGTGCACGCCAAAGGAAGTCAAGTGGTGCCAACCCTAATAATTGCTCGGAGCAATGCTGAGCCGAGCGGAGCCGAGTTTGGCCGAAGTCAGGAGTTTCGCACCCCTGGTAAAGTATTACGCCCAGAATAGGGTACTCCCTATTCTGGGCGTATATTCCACAGATCTACAATGTACAAGATTGCCTGTCAAAATAGGTTAGACCAAGAAAAGTCTGCAGTGATTTTGATAGCCCACGCAGTGCAAGTGTTATTTTAAACGTCAAACTTCTATGAAATTATGACGAGTAAATAACACTTGCACTGCGTGGGCTATCAAAATCGTTGCAGATTTGTCTTGGTCTAACATATTCATGCCAAATTATTAATTCTAGTACTTCTATGATTCAGGCTAGAAGGTTCATATTCTGTTGTTATTCTAGAATGTTCTTCATCGCCGGTATCGTCCTGCTCTGCATTGCGAGTTGCCTCTCTGCGCCAGTAGACGACCCTATTCGGGTGGAGCTGCCGGTGTACGACCAACCGCAAGCCAACTCCGACGTTGATACCGTTCCCGTGGTAGCTGATCAGCGCTCAGAATCAGCCAGAAGTGACAAGTCGATTGTCGGGAATCTCATTGCGCATAAAATTGATGAGCTTGGCAAAAGAATTGCACATAATCATAATTATCACAATCATGCACAATTGGCACACTACGTAAGTGTCTCTCTCATAGCTTATATTAATTAGTTATCTGGAAATTGTCAGATAATGTAGGTTTTGGGCGCTGCAGTTAAAAAATAATTCAGTGTTAAGTACCTACTAATTAAAGTAAGGTGGGATAAGACTAACATAGTTTATATTGCTCGGTATGAGGATTCCATACAAGTGATAGTCTTATCTCGGTGATAGTCTTACCCCACCTTACCTTATTCATACATATACCTACCTATATGTGGGTAGGTGGATATAGGGGGATAAAAACTGTCCGTGCCACTACAGCTTCCTACTTTGTGCACAATGTGGACATGTTTCTGACAAACAGATAACTTTTTCGGGCTAGTAGGACTAAATAACCTTATCTTATTGTAAGTACAAAGTTTGAGAGCAATCTAGCTAGTCGTTTTATAATGAGAGCGTACTCAAATACTAACTACGTTTGTATGGAGAACCGAGGTTCCTGCCTGGCCAATAAAAAAAGTCACGAATTTAAAAAACGATTATATTAGACTTTCCGCTTAAATTTTAGCCAGAATGTAATTTCTACTCATAGGTACAGTTTAAAATTATTATGGATAGAGCGGGGCCAAGCTAACACAAAGTGTGGCCATATCATAAGTAAAATTTCTATGAAAATACGATGTTTATAATGACACTCCCTCATTTTGTTCTGTTCAAGTCGATGTAAAATTAGCTTAACCTAACTTTATAAATCTGTTAACTCTCTCGAACTTTATAATACTCTGGCACAGCGACCTTATCGGTAGAAAACGCTGGCTTTAAAAAAATTTAGGCGCAGAGTTGATTTTCCATAGAAAATTTGATTTTACCGCCTTTTGCACACATACAAACAATTTGGATGTGTTTCAGAATACTTTATTTATTTTCAGGAGGGAGCTGAATATTTAGCAACGGGATATTTTGGTGCACCGGCGACGACGCTTGAAGGCGCTATTCTTGAATCTGAGGGATACGGCAGCAAGAAATTGTCACTGAAGGAAAATTTACACGGCATCGTCGCAGGACTCTTGCAAGTAGGTTCTATATTACTTATTTAAAATAAGGTTTTTACCCGACTGGGATTTAGAATCAACCTATGACCGATGTCTGTGTCGTGTGTCCATCCTATTAGCCAGACAAGTTCTATTTGGCCCTGAGTTAATATCGCTATACAAACAGCTTACTCTTCTTCTTGGTCGCATCCATCATGACTGATGATCGTGGTTGGTGGGTTTTGTTCGGGCACGAACACACTCTCGCCATCGATTCCGGTCCATCGCTTTCCTCACCACGTCATAGAATTTCTGAGATGGTTCCTCGCCTTTGAGTTGGTCAGTCCATCGTGCTGGTGAACGGCCCCGTGACCTTTTGCCATCAGTATTACCAACAACGATTAACCTTTCCAAACTTTCGTCTCCCCTTCTCATTATATGGCCAAAGTAACTTAGGAAGCGTTGTTCACAGATTGTGGACAATCGCACTTTCACGTCGAGTTCCAACAGTATGGAGTGATTCGTGCGCTTAGCTGTCCATGGTATTCTCAGCATACGCCTCCAACACCACATCTCAAAGGCATCGATCCGTTGTTTCTCTCTGCTTTTGATTGTCCACGTTTCGGCTCCATACATAAATATTGGAAATACAAGGGCTCGTACAAGTCTTATTTTAGTGTTTCTGGATATTCCCCGATTACGCCATATTTTCTGAAGCCGCGTCATGGCATCTTTAGCCATTCCTATGCGCCTTTTGATCTCCGGAACACAGCTGCCATCATTACATACCTTTGACCCCAGATATACGAACTCATCAACAGTGTCTATACCCTGGATTGTAGGAGCTGCAGACAGGCGGCCGGCGCGATCCACAATCATCAGCTTGGTTTTGCTTCGGTTGATTGCAAGACCTAACTTCCCGCTCTCGACCTCCAGTCTGTTGACAAGTTCTTGCATGTCAGATATTGAAGATGCCAAAAGTACAGTGTCATCAGCATATCTCAGGTTATTAATTCTCTTCCCACCAACAGCAAACCCTTTGTGCCATCCTTCAAGAGATTTACGGACAATATACTCGCCATAAATGTTAAACAACATTGGTGATAGTATGCATCCCTGTCGGACTCCTTTTTTGATCTGGAACATTTTGGAACATTCTGATCCAATTCTAATGTAGCTTCTGTTGTCAGTATACAAGTTACGAATTAATCCTATGAGATGCTCCGGTGCTCCCATCTCTGTCAGTACAGACCATAGTTCCCCCCACTGAACGCAGTCAAATGCCTTTGTGTAGTCCATGAAACAGAGAACAACTGGATTGTTGAACTCTCGACTTTTTTCAATAATCTGTCTTATGTTAAGCATTTGCTCGCGAGTGCCCTTCCCCTTCACAAATCCCGCTTGCTCTTCAGGAACCTGTCTATCAAGAAAGTGTTTCAGGCGCTGGTTAATTATGTGAAGGAGAATTTTGCTTGCATGTGGGATCAGTGCAATGGTCCGGTAGTTGCCACACTCCTTTGTCGATCCTTTCTTATGAAGCGGGATGAAAACCGACTCCCTCCACTCCTCTGGCCATCTACCTGACATCCATACGAGGTTACAGAGTTTGGTCATTATGGCTAAGCCCGCGTTACCCAGATTTTTCAGAAGTTCGCTTGGAACTCCATCCTTTCCAGGCGATTTCCCAGTCTTTAAACTCTTGAGGGCTTGCTCAACTTCCGAAGGGAGTATGTCAGGTTCATCCGCGGTCCACAAACTCGTCGAAACTGAGGCGTCAGTACAGTCGTAAAGTGACGCGCAGTACTTCTTCCAGCGGTCCAGTACTTGAAACAGCTTACATACTTATGGCATCATATCAACGACTACTTTCAAATTTTTGTTTATTGGAATGCCACGAATTCCTTCGTCCTTTTTTGATGTAAATATTTTATTGTGTTCAATACAATTTTTCTGCATAAGTAAGGTAGCAAGTCATGGGACATTTAAGAGGAAATTTGGAGTATTAGTGATATTTCCCTGATATATGTAAATGGTCTACCGCTTAGCGTGTTAAAAGATGAATGTCCTATCCCTCTTTCATGTTTCAGGCGTGTTGTATCCAACATACTGCAATGAGTTTCCACATACTTAACAAATTAAAACTATGTTTTTTTTCTCCAGTCATGGACACCAAAACTCCAGTAATGGAACCCCGGTAATGGACATGGATCCAGTAATGGGTACCCTATAATGGACATTGCTCTATCAGTATAAAATATTGAAATACGGAATAATTTTGGCAAAAAAATCAATTTTTGGTATAAGCTTTTATCGCTGAATGTATTTTTCTTTCCACAGCCAACTAATACCCTTCGAGACAATTCTAACATACCCAAACACAATTAGTTTGCGTTTATCGCAGAGTTCCCATGGCCACCTCCTGTCTCCATCATCAGATCAGGTCCATGTTATCATAATAGGTATTGCATTATCATCCGATGCATAAGTCCGAGCATACCTCCTGGTTGATATATTTCGTAACTTCATTAACCGACTTCAATTTCATAGAACCTCCTCCGTTCTGTATTCGGTTGGCTATTTTTTTTAGGGTTCCGTACCCAATGGGTAAAAATGAGACCCTATTACTAAGACTCCGCTGTCCGTCCGTCCGTCCGTCCGTCCGTCTGTCACCAGGGTGTATCTCATGAACCGTGATAGCTAGACAGTTGAAATTTTCACAGATGATGTATTTCTGTTGCCGCTATAACAACAAACACTAAAAAGTACGGAACTCTCGGTGGGCGAGTCCGACTCGCACTTGTCCGGTTTTTTTTTCATGTACGTTCACCGATTACTCCGACCGTACTCCGATCCGTAGTCCGATTAGATTAATTCTTTTTTTGTTTGAAAGGAGCTACCTCCGAGTTGGTCCCATTTTACTTTGGTTCTGTTCTGATGATGGGATCCATGAGGAATTGAGGGTACTCCTCAATTTTTAAAGGCACATGCATGGTGTTTTGGGCATTTTCTTAAGCAACTCGAGCATTTTCTCCCGAAAACCACCAATTTGATGAAGTAGACCTGATGATGATGATTATTTTGATGATAATGATGATGATTTCTTTAAATGTAATAAGTATGTTCAGCGATTACTCCGGCACCTGTGATCCGATTTGAGTAGTGATGTACCGACTATTGATTTGCCGATTAGCCGACTAATCGGCGCTCGAATGGCCGATTAGTCGGCCGACTAGTCGGCTAGTCGGCCAGATCATTAGTTTCGTATAAGTTCAGGTGAAAAGCAATAGTTTTGCTCCTTTGGTTGCGCTATTCATCATATTAGCTTGGCTAAAAGGTGTTCTCTACAGGTTCAAAGACCTATCACAAGAATCCTCGTTCAATTTCTGTCTTTAGTTCTTTTATTTTGCGATCTTGTGCAGACCGTCAGTACAGCTTGTAGTAGTTATTTCCAAGGCTCTATTTCCCCTACGTACGTAGTCGCCAGTTAAGAACCTATCCCCTATGGTCAGCGTCTTTACGAACAACGTGCTCCTCTGTCTAAGTCTCTAAATATTGCAATAACATTAAGTTCCCCATGGCTCCACCATTAAAAAAAAACAAAAACTGAATAATAATAAAAAATAAATATCGAACTTGCACATGAAATTACACCAGAATCAGTTGAGATCGACCTGTAGAGGAAAACACCAGCCCACCAACATACGATGACGATCAAACGGTCAATTATATGAACAAAAGTTTTCGTATGCACCCTGAATAGGTATTTAAGGCCCACTTGCACCATTCCACTAACCCGGGGTTAACCGGTTAAACCTGGAGTTACCATGGTTACCAGTTCAATTTGACACTGGGTTGACGGTTAAACAGCTTAACCCCGGGTTAGTGGGATGGTGCAAGTGGGCCTTAGTAAAATAAACATAAAACATATGGTAAATATTGACTGTTGATTTCTTTTTTTTTCCACTAATAAAGTGCCGACTAATCGGCCATTTTTGCCGACTAGTTGCCGACTAATCGCCGACTACAAATGTGGCCGGATAGTCGGCTTTCCCGACTAGTCGGCGACTAGTCGGTACATCCTAGATTTGAGTAATTCTTTTTTTGTATGGAAGAATTGTAATGTTTCCGTATTATTTTTGGTTCTGGTCTGATGATGGAATCCATGAGGAATTGAGAGAACTCCTCAATTTTTAAAGGCACGTGTTAAGTGATTTCGGGGTTTTCTAAGGTAACTCGAGCATTTGCTTCCGAAAACCACCAATTTGATGTACTGCAACTGTAGTCTTACCACGAGTTTGACATTGACATATTCGCTAACGTCTTATGCATCTAAATGTAACTTTTTATGCATCTCGCTCACACTAAGGTTAGTACGAGCGAGATGCATAGGAAGTAAGTTACACACATGCATGAATATATCAATGTCAAACTCGTGGTAAGCTGGTAAGGCTACTGATCGGGGGTTAGGGTTAGGAGTTAAGGGGTCAGGGATTAAGGGGTCGGGGAATGGCGGTTGAAGGGTTGCTGGTTCAGGATCGAGGGGTTCCTGGATCAGGGGTTGAGGTTGAGTGATCGGGGGACTGAGGGATTGGGTCAGTGGCGGGGCGGGCGGATGGATTTAGTTGACAGGAATTATAATTTCCCAGACGGACTCGAGAAAATTCCTGATTACATATTTACTAAACTAATAGGTACACGAATTTAGTGTTAAACATGATCTTGTTTTTCATTCATCTCTTAACAATGCGTTGAAACTAAAAATGGTAAAATAAAAACTTTTTACAAAAAAAATTAAACCGACTTCAAAAAGGATGAAATAAAATATTATCGATTTTTATGTCTATGCGTTACCAACTGATATGTTTGAAGTCGGTGCCAAGCCAAGTAGTAACAATACCAGTCAAAAATAATCAGCTTTATGGCTATAAATCCCATTAGAACTGTACTAATAACTATTATAAATGTGTAAATAATTCTGTCTGCCTCTTTGTCGCCTTTTCATGGCTAAACAACTGAACCGCTTTAGGTGAAATTTGGCAAGAAGGTAAATTCCTTGAATTGTTTTATATTTTGAAATGTAGTCCTCTGGATAAGGGACGGGAAATAACTCAGTCCCAATTCCACACTTGCGTGCTATAGACTGCTCGAGCATTAGTAAGAAATGCTCTTTAAAAAATACGACGGCAAAAAAATGCATTTATATTTACACTAATGTGCCGACAAACATGGTACGGACTGCGCCATAAAGGTTTGATCGTGTGTTCTGAGGTGTGTTCTTAGGTCCAGTCGACTTCAATGATATGTTTACACTTTTGCACCTTACTCCTTTGTAATAAGGCGAAAAGTGTAAACATATTTTTAACGTCGATTGTACCTACAGAAAGTACGTTCATTGTTGTCGTGTAAGGCAATCCAACGTAGGTAAATCCTTATCGAATCGCACCAAAGTCATGGTATGCTTCAAAATTTGGCTTGGCACCGACTTCAAACATATCAGTTGGTAACGCATAGCCATAAAAAACGATAATATTTTATTTCATCCTTTTTGAAGTCTGTTTCTTTGTAAAAAGTTTTTTTTTACTTCTGCATTGTTTAAACATGAAATAAAATTATGGCATGGCAAGCATGATTATGTAAATTGTCCCATCATAGAAGGTATGCAGTTTTACAGCTCCTATAATGGGATTGGGCCAAATACCACTATTTTTTTACATCGGGGGGGTCACATCATAGAGTGTGTTGTATACCTTAATCTCATGGTAAATGCAATTAACAAAACACATTCTAGTTACATCAAGTAATATTTAATTGAATTTTAATAAATGAACTCACTTCTTTTAGCGAAGTTGTTTAGAATTCTTAGTGGTAATTTTTTTCAGTGACACGACCTGACACGACAAGTTTTGGGTTGCCGTCAATTTCTTAAAAATACACAGATAAAAAATTTAATAAAAATTCAAACTGAAACAGCTCTAGGACTCTTATTTATGATAAAATATAGCCAGTGTTTATAAACTACTTTTAGATAATTATTTTAAAGGATTTGTGGTTTTATGTCCCATTCCCATTACCGGTTCCACGTCAATTATAGGGGTGTTTACTATATATGGGAATCACTTTTGGCAGCTTTGTGGTAAAATTCTTTAAAAATGCGAAGTTTTTTTATCCTTGATTACATTGTCGCTTACATTCAATGGCTTTCAACTTCGAGCAACACGGAAGGGAGGCGGCATTCGCACTATTTCCCCTCTGCCGAGGTACAAGATTAGCGCGTCAATCTAATCTAGCGCGGGTAATAAAACTAGTTGCACTTGGATTTTTCACTAGACCGAGTCCAGACGCGCGCGTGAACACTGCTGCACAAAAATGCCTGTTTGCTCGGTTTTTTGTTATAAAAAGAGGTCGGGGACATCAAATTTACAAAAAGAAAGTGTTACATTTCACATGTAATATTTTTTTTACATATCATACGTTTAATTACATACAAACACAATTATTATATTTTAGTCTCATGTAATTGTTGGATTTATCGATTTTGCTCGCTCAGTACAAATTGCGGATCGGTCGAGCGACAAATCCGACTTCTCATCTCTCAGAATACAATAAAACATACTTCAACGAAAATGTGTTAGTGTGCGTGTTGTGACACTTGTCACTCGTCCGTACACAAAAAGAGATCGAGGTTTGCAAGATTTGTCTTTGACGTGTGTCATTTTCTATGTATTTGTGTCGTCATTACAGATTGGATTTTGTATGTAAGTGTGTGAGAAGTGCGACTGTGTGCACCTTTCCCCCCGCGAAAAATGGCAGAAAGATTTGTACGGTGAGATATCGCTTGGGCCCCTCCCTTCCGATGTGTCGGAAGCCGGTGTTGCTCGAAGGCTTTCAACGTCTGTTATCAAGGAGTACCTACTGTTCCTAGCGAACGACATATAATAAATAAGTACCATCGCGCCCACACGGTTGACTGACAGTTTGTAAACCTTGTTACAAAAGGCATAATAAGATCCACTGATGGAAAAAGAGTGTTGCTGTTTGTACTTAGTACCTACCACTGAAAATCAATACAAAAGTGAAGGCAAAATAGAATGTTGTCAGGCTATAGTTTAGATACGTGTTAAAATACCTAACTTTTACAGCCCAAACCCATAGTGGATACGATAAAAGAAGAAGAGAAGTATGGTAACTCGGGCGACAAATTTATCACGGCTGGAAGAGCCTTAGTCAAAGGAGCAGAGGGAGTATCGAACCTCGTTAACTCGGTTCTTGAGGTGAGTGATCGATTGATTAAAACCAAAATATTACTTTGCTAATCCGCGAAAAGATAGCGTGCTAGTCAATCAGTGGCATCAGTGCTAACCCGTTATACTTACTTGCGTATTTTTTACATGCAATGAATGTTCCCACCCTCCCACCGCAAAAATAAATTGCATTAATTGAATGTAAAAAATACAGAACGATCGTGAGACCTGTTGTAATGTATGGATCAGAATGCTGGGCGACGAAAGTAGCGGATGAAAGAAGAGTGCACGCAGCGGAAATGAGAATGCTGAGATGGATGTGTGGAGTGACGAGAAAGGATCGTATTAAGAATGAGTATATAAGAGGAAGTTTGAAAGTAGCTCCAGGGGGCCGATTTTTGAATTTCGATCATTCGATTTCGTCACTCGAAAATCGGTGGAAAACGGTGAAATGGTAATTTCTGAAATACGAGCGATAGAAATTGGTAATCTAGTGGTATTGACCACTCGTTTTCAATTCTAATAGTAGAATTTAAATGCCTAGTAGGTAGTGGAGAAATTATTGAACGAAATACACGAAATCGAGCGGTCGAATTTCAAAAATCGGCCCCCCGTAACGGAGAAAATGAGGAGTACTAGGTTAGCGTGGCATGGGCATGTAATGAGGAGGGATGAATGCCATATAGGCAAAAGAATGTTAGGGATGAATGTTGATGGACGGAGAGCGTATGGTAGACCCAAAAAACGATGGATGGATTGTGTGAAAGAGGATATGAGAAAGAAAGGAGTGAGTGCTGAGGAGACGAAAGACAGAGGAGAATGGAAGAGAAAAACATGTTGTGCCGACCCCACATAACGTGGGATAAGGGCAGGGGAAAGAAAAAGAGAAGCATGTAAAAAATACGCAAGTAAGTATAACGGGTTAGCACTGATTGACTAGCATAGCACGTTATATCTTTTCGCGGATAAGCAAAGTAATATTTTGGTTTTAATTAATATGGATTTCCGCAAAGTAGCGCCTGGAATCTATTCTCTATTTTGATCGATTGATCTTTCTTAAAACGTTCACTGTCACCACACAAAATGATATGAGTATGACAAAGTCACACGCAAAGAGTAAAGTAAGTAAGTATATAATGTCACACGTCCAAGTGTGCTTTCACTTTGAAGTTGTGAACCCATAGTAGAAACACGGACTCCTGATAAAAAGCTTTATGACCCCACATTGGGGGCATCCGGACAGGGAACGTGTTAATATTTGCTACCGATGGTAAATTGGGAAATTAACCAAGGGATGAAAGGCACCCATTTCTGACGAGATATTTGCCGAATATTGCAGAATAGAGTCAGACTGTGCGAGACACTTCTATGAAATTATGACGTTTAAAATAATGCTTGCAGTCTGCAACTCTGCACTATCAAAATCGCTGCCGAGTTAGCTTAAGACTATATTTTACGTACCTAAGTAATTATTTTATTTACAGGTGCCTGGGACAATATTCAAGAAAATAACAAGAGTCGCTACTGAAAAACTTAATAACTTGGGTGGAAAAATAATAGGCCTCTAATATGTAGTTTAAACCTTGAAATGTGTACTTACTACACTTAACTGTTAGCTATTAACATTAGTTTATTATTAGTTAGTTAATATAACAGTAATTTATTATTTAAGAGTAAAATAAATATTTACACTCAACGAATGCATTTTATTAACTTAAGGCGCAATGTCCCGGCCGCTTTGTGGTAATATCGAGTCGATTTATAGAGCTCCGGACCTCAAAAGGAAAAACCGGCCAAGTACGAGTCGAACTCGCGCACGAAGGGTTCCGTACCATTACGCAACTTAAATATTTATTATATTCTGTTTTTAGTATTTGTTGTCATAGCGACAACAGAAATAGGTACATCATCTGTGAACATGAGATACAGCCTGGTGACAGACAGACAGACAGACGGACAGCGAAGTCTTAGTAATAGCAGAGTAATAGGGTCCCGTTTTAAACCTTTCGACGCCGTGTCAAACACAAAAGCTGTCACGCGCCACGTCACCGATGTGTCAAAACTGAAATTGAACTTTATGCATATGCACGTAGGTCTACCTACGTTGCTCTGTGGTCTGTGACCGATTGATGAATAATCAGTCTTTGGTAAGGTGTTGAACCTGCGGTGCGGATATATCGGTCATTGGCGTCCAAAAGGTTAAAAACGGAACCTTTTCAATTTAAACAAAACAGGCTTTAAAAACATTTATTTTTAATCCAAAGTTGATTTCACAATGTGTTACCTAAATACATATAATGAATATTATAATATATGGAGATAATTTGTCGAATTACAAGTCAAATAAATATAACTAGTTATGCTACAAGTATGCTAATATTAACCATTCAAAATACTTAAATGCTATAACTTTATTTACATAAAGAAACGCGAAACAGTTGTATAAGTAAAGGTAAGACGTACAAAGTCTGTGTAAAAACGATTCCGCGTTTAAAATTATAACGTGATATACCCCTGCCTCTGGTGAAATATTAATTTACTTATATAAGTAATAGATCACAATATCCATTTCGTTAACAACGTCAGAGGGCCTACCGCGAACATCGTAGTTCGCAAATTGCGGGCATCTTTCTCTTTTACTCCAATTATGGCGTAATTTAAGTGACAGAGAAAGATGCTCCTAGGTAGGCCCTCAGAGGGCCTATCTGCCTATCTGTATTCTGTAGTTGAAAACGTATTAACCAAAACACAGGTAGGGTACCAACTCACTAAAGGAAATAGAGAGATGTACCTTGATTGCAATAATAATGTGTTCATATATTTATGCTAATTTATTGATTTTGTCATCAACGTCATTGTTAAAAAGAGTATAAAACGTATAATAACCAATGTAAGGAAAAATCAAAAGATTTGTAAAGAGGAAAGGATAGACGTTGTATATCTCAGGACTAGCCTTACGGGCAATAAGAATGGGGCATGAATGGGGCCAGTACAGCGGTGTGACACCGCTACAACGCGATTGGTTGATGAGTTCGCATCACGCGCGCGATTGGCCGCAACTAGGTGCGTTAGACTGCACGATTGGCTCGAATTTGACACCACTGAACTAGTACAGTCAAGTGTAAAAATATGGGTGCATACAACTTATTCAAAAATATGTCCCATAGTTGTAAATTCGCTGACATAAGAGCACTCATGTCCCATATTTTTGGGTACGATGAGTGCACCCATGTTTATACACTTGACTGTACCATTTTTAAGGCTGGCGTCCACTAGACTCGCCGAGGCGAATCGAATCGAATCGCAATAATTCGCCTCCTATATTTTCTATGCAAATGCGTCCATTGACGAATAGCCGCGGCGCGCCGATTCGACACTCCGCGCGTATTGCTCGTCAGGCGAATTTCTGCGGCTACGCATTTCGGCTCGACTCGGCGAGTCTAGTGGACGCCAGCCATTAGTGGCCGTAAAGTCATAAGGGTAGTCCTGATGAGATATACGTCAATGGAAGAAAGAGGACGTCCGAGCGACGCGATTCTACCCCAAACTTAAACAAGGTCGTCCCCATTTTGCTCAAATGGAGAATCTGTCGTCCGTTATCCTCTTAAATGAGTGAACTAATTGTACGCAAGGTAGGTAGGTATTCTTTTTCATTGTTGTGAAATTCACCTATTCATAGCTAACATGTACAGGCGCCAGCAGATATATCTTAGCGGTCAAGAGACAAATACTGAAAAAGCGTTAGAGTTAGGCCAAGATAAGTCTGCAACGATTTTGATAGCACACTTAGTGCAAGTCTTATTTATTCTTTATGTCATAATTTCATAGAAGTTTGATGTTTAAAATAACACTTGCACTGCTGCGTGTGCTATGAAATCCGTTGCTAATTTATCTTGATCTAATTCTACCTCTAACATCTTAATAGGTAGGGTGGTCTAAGACTGCGCGGTCGATAAGAATGCGCATACGTCATAACTTAGATTCAAAGTGAAGTTCGTGGCTAACTTCAGTGCTGTTTTGAAGTGTATTGCCACCTGTTATTGCTCCAGGAATTAATTTAGTTTACTGTGAAAATACGACACTCTAGGTGAGTTTGAAGTTTTAGTCACATTTTGATCTTATTTTTCTTCAATTTAAATTTATTGACACTAAATAGACTTAAGTAAATTAAAAGATGAGATCTTGAATATGCATCGCGTATACGAAAGCACGTTTGAATGGGAGTCGCTACTTCACGTCATTTTGCATAGATGGCGATACCAGTATGCTTTAGTGAAAATGAAGGAATGTGTAAGAATGCGCATGGTACGACCGTGTTAAAATGCGCGCGCAGTCTTGCACATCCATTTCCACATGAATATGAAAAATGGCTCAGAAATACCACAGGAAGAACTATAACTGTATTCCAAATGCGTAAAACCTTCAAACCAGCTTGTCTCAAATCTGCAAACCCCGCATGTGATGCTGAAAGTTTTAAAACTACAGGAATATCGCCTTTTGATCCTGAGCTATTCACTGAAGCTGATTTCTTGGCTAATTCTGTAACCGATATTATAGAACGATAAAACGAGGCTGATTTTGCTGAAGGCAAAGAAACACATCAAGCGCAATTTACAAGCCAAGATATGTTGTAGTAAATCATGTTGACCCTCTTGGATATGCCCGTGATGTGGCGAGATCTATAAAGATACTATTACTGAAGACTGGATCGCGTGCATCGCCTGTAATGAATGGTGGCATAAACAGCGCACACGGGTGCTGCCGCCTTTGCTTGTGACTTATGTAAATAATTATAGCCTTTTTGGGTATCGCGCATTCTTACCCTACCCGCGCAGACTTACACGTTTTGATGCGATGCAACACAGATAGTGTAAGAATGCGCATTTCTCGTTTTTCAATTATGCTCTAATATATCAAGATTGGTTGATCTCATTTACAAAGTGTTTAAAATTATGTTGTCTTGTTTTATTCGGGAAGAAAATAACAAAAGTTGATTTCATTTATACCGTTTGTTTTTATTTTATCGCGTCTCAAACCTTAAGTGCGCAGTCTTAGACCACCCTACCCTAGAGGCTTTATTCGGATATTTGTGAACGTCTGATCGCTCCAATATAATATATGACTTTGCGCACCGCAAAATCAGGTGTATTGTGGTCACACTGACATGTCATGATATTACGTACTTCTCGTTCTGACGACACGAGCTCTATACAATATAATAAATAATGTCATGTCGAATGTGATAAGCGCGACTATACTATAACACGCCTGTAGACACCAATATTTGCGTTTTACGCGACTGTGACACCTGATTGAACAGCAGCCTACCCAAACATTTGGGCCTTAGCGAACGAAACGCTAATGTCTTTCTTTCGCACTTATATGGAAGAGTAATAGAGACATTACGGTTTCGTTCGCTGCGGCGCAATCGATTGGCATTTTGGCTAGGCCCTCTGGTATGAATTTTGCCAGATGACATATGCTCAATGTTTGTCAATATTTGAACACACAAAAGTTCACATTTATGCCACGAACTTCCCACATAACCCATATAACCATTAGTTAATACATATATGCAGGACGGTGTTAATAGCGTAGAATGGGACAGTCTGAAGGATCTAAAGCATTCAAAGCTCTTAACCTTTTGGACACCAATGACCGATATATCCGCACCGCAGGTTCAACACCTTACCAAAGACTGATTAATCGGTCACAGACCACAGAGCAACATAGACCTACGTGCATATGCATAAAGTTCAATTTCAGTTTTGACACTTCG
Source organism: Cydia splendana (assembly GCF_910591565.1). Lineage (NCBI taxonomy): Eukaryota > Metazoa > Arthropoda > Insecta > Lepidoptera > Tortricidae > Cydia > Cydia splendana. The sequence continues at coordinate 32,387,180 of NC_085987.1, forward strand.
GTGATGTGGCGTCCGCGTGAGTGACGCGGCGTGAGAGCTTTTGTGTTTGACACGGCGTCGAAAAGGTTAATGCAAAAAGTAGACTCCGGCCTGAGCAAAAGACAACTCCAAATTATAAAAGGCTTGTTTATGGGCCATTACGGGGTCAAAGAAGTCTTGGCCAAGATGGGACACTGACAACACCGATTGTCGAATGTGTGGCAAAAAGGAAGAGACAGTAAGACACCTAACGGTGTGAATGTCACGCCCTCGCCAGACATAGAATGAAGGACTTTGGAGCAGACTATCTGGAACCAAAATAATTCAAAGCACTATCCATGAGCTCCATCATTCGGCACATGGCGATGGTTGAAAAAGCTCTTGAGTAGACGAAAGGTCATTCTTAAGAGGGTCCCGAAATCATAGATAACAGCCAATATGTTTGCAGTTCACCTGTGTGAAATTAAATGCGATACAAGCTAGTTATCCTTAAAACTGTATTTAAATATAAAACAGATCTTAAGGCATTAAAAAGCCAACGGGAAGGTATCAACAATGATTGATATATATTAAAACGAGAAAAACAAATAACTATTGAACACAAAATTCGGTGTGAGATAGTACAGTAGGCCGTTGTACTAAAATTAATGACCACACTTAGACATAGTTTTACATATATTTAATAGTTATCATTTGCTTTAGAACTATGAAAATGTTATTGAGACACGCGAGAATTTACGTAATATTTATTGTTAAAGTGCACTCAAATTCTTTCAGCTGTTTATTGGAAGTGTCACACTCAACAGAATAAGTACATAGTATTTGGATTTTGTGAATGTGTGATCAAGATACAGTATTATACAAGGACCACCAAGATCTCTAATCAAAGCATCTGTGCAAACTTACATATTTCTTTACATTACTTTATTTTTAGTCACTTGGTGCTGCGTAGATTATAAATATTGTTACATATCCTGAACATTTATTTAATAATACGGTTTAAATGCACTACATTTTTGTTTTATGAATATTATTACGTACAGATAATAATGCACATAAAATATATATATAGATATATTGATTTATATACACTGTACAGTTTTCTTTCAGAACCTGTACCCCGGATCATACAGCATTTTTATATAATCCAAAATACTCTATAATCACAACTTTGTTCAAATAGACACCCGCTTATTCATAAATCTTAACATAACTACCCATTATTGTTGTATAATGTTTCTTGTATAATCTTTTTTTACAAGTAGGTACAAATATCGAAGCGACATAAGGCCAGTTGAACAACAAGATGATGTTTACGCCGAGATTTGTGCAAAAAGTGCTTTAGCAGTAGTTTTCCAAAAACTGGAAAAAAATCGGAAACATTTACGAGTAATAGTCTTCATTTTGGAACATAAAAATGTCATTCCATAATTTCGCACACAAAAATGTGAGAAGTGTCCGAAAATGTCCCAACTAGAAAATGTTCTAACGCTTCTCACATGAGTATCATAGGAAATATTACGCAAAACTGCGCGTAGGGGGCGCCAATAGCACAATCTGAGGGCCACCGTGAAAGAAGAACGAAAGTTTTGTTATTTACATCTCTAACACTCTTTCGAAAAATATAACGATTTTCACGTTTCTCGGTGGGCCCTCTGTAAACAAGCCGCCTTGATGCATCAACGTCATATTTTATTATCTGTAAAAACTTGTCAAAAAACTGTTTTAGGCATAGTATGTAGAAGTTACTCAACGGTTTACAATTTGTGCTAGTGATGCGCTCTGGCGGCTCCATATATAAAGTGTAATTCTATAGAACTTGCTAACTATGTAAACAAACCGCCATATTGAAACTGTCACTGAATGATGATTTCAGTATGGCGGTTTGTTTACATAGTTACCAAGTTCCATAGAATGACACTTTATGTATATTTATTCTTTGTAACCGTCTAAGACATGAGACAATGGTAGTAGTACTTTTAAACTCTAGCGGCCAACCATACAAGAACATTTTTATCATATTAGATATTTTAAAATTAATTTAAATATAAAATATTGAATTCGATTCGTATTAAAACCGAACGAAACTAAACAATACCAACTGTGTTCCATTTAATAATGATTTTAATTTATTTGGAGGTAATTTGTACTAGTATTTTGGACCGCGGGACGCTAGAGATTAAATGTTTGTAAAATGGTAAGATGCGTTATAATATAAATTATACATATATTGTGTGTGTTATGTATAACGACAAATAGTTACACTCATCTTTTTCGCTACCTTTACTTTGTGTTAGCTAGATAGTTTTTTAATATATATTTGATTTTCTACCTTTACATAATAACTACAAGTTTAATTAAAAACACAAAAGAAATTGGGTGGCGTGTATGTAATATAGCCTTCATTCTCTTTGTAATAAGGTAGGAAATCAAATTAAAAAACCTATCACAAATAAGAAGTACAGATGTAGAGCATAATTATTTTCCATCGTATTTTTCACGGAAACGTACGAACGTGTCTTGCTATTTCAGTCAGTCTCGGTACAAAGAGTACTGACATTGACTGAAGTATTATAACAAATACGAACTTTACATCTGTAATTTATCTGTACACGTGTGATTATAATTTTATAGTAACTTTTATACATATATAAATATAACCCTTAATGACGGAAACACCTTGTTTACATATTTACGTATAATTTTAAGACCTCAAGATCTTCATCACTCAATTTCAGTCTCGCCAAGATAAAAATTAACAAAGCATCGAGACACCCCGATCCCGTAGCAGCGAGCGTCAAGCCCAAGAATTATTCTGGTGTTGTAATTTCAAGTATGACTAAATAAATATATGTAAAACAAATATGTAAATGTAAGTTTATTGTAGTTACATATCCGGCCCCGAGTAAGTAACATTATCGTTTGGTTAAGATTTCTTGTTTCTTTTGATACCAGGTGGGGCCAGTAACACGAGCAAATAACATAAACATAGATTGTACAGTCGACGTCAAAGATATGTTTACACTTTTGCACCTTACTCCTTTGTAATAAGGCGAAAAATGTAAACATATCTTTGACGTCGACTATACTCCTCAAACAATGACCCTTTTTTCAATAACTTTTAATAATTATGGAGACTTTAGACTTCCTATTTTTCATACAAATTAAATATTAGCTTCAATGTACGCTGTCATCAGTGTAATTGACGTTGCTTATCACGCTTCTAATACAACTAAATTCACCATACATCGAGTCTCAGAATAAACTTTAAAGTGTGCTAAAAATCACATCACATAAACTGAAATAAATGTCATATACTAAGAAAAAGTGACCAAGGCCATCCAGTGCCATCCGGTATATCGAACGCTGCCATGACATCATGACATGAATGACATGCATTTAAGGAATCATTTGGACAAGGAGCAGACAAGACTGCCGCGTCTGCCGCGCGCCAGGAGTGCTTAGGCATTTTCAACTATCATTTTATTAATGGCCAACCGGCTAAGTATTAACCAGTATCAGAAAAAAGCAAACGACGAAATGTGTGATTAAACTTTTGTAGTCTGTGCGGAAAGAAAAGAGTCGTAGAATGTATGGGTTCTCTTCACTTTCCGCACAGACTATATATAAATACGAAACTTTCTCCTCGTTACCAAAATAGCACAGAGGTAGCATTATTAGAAGTGCTTGTGAAATTTGCATGTTAACAACAAATGGCGACTAATTTGATTATATTTTTATGGCCAAAGCATTTATATGATCAATATAACATTGGTTATCGAATATCGTGCTTTTCATTAAAATAATTGAATACATAGTATATATATGCAAAAAACGAATTTTACACATTTTTTTATGAATAAGGACTTTTAACATTGAAAACATTACGTTAGTTTATTTGCGCACAAAGTCCAGCTCTTGCGTTAACAACGTTATGAACATTTACAAAGCATAAATTTAGAGAATGTTATGCGTATAAATAATAGAATAAGGCAGTGGCTAGAGCACCGGCGACCGCCGTTGCAAACACAATTTTCCTTTGAAGGGAATATCCATTTAAACCACAACGTAGTTGTCTTGTAAAAAAATTGAAAGTTCACAACCTTACATATAATAAACCATACTAGGAACGTCATAAGTGATATTAGGAATTTACTTATTAATTTTAAAATTTTGGGTGGCAGGTGGTGTACCACATTCACCCATCCACTTCAAATTGATAACCACAAATGTACAACTGTCAAATAGTGACACAAACGTTACTGACGATCATGGTCTAATAAAACATGGTCTTCTATTCCCAGAGTGACACAGGCCTACGTCACAATAACATGGCCGCTATATATAGCGCTATCGCATATTATCATATAGCGCTGTCGCATGATGACGTAGGCTTGTGTCAGTTAGGTGACCTAGAAAAGACGGGAATGGAGTACCAGGCGGAGTATATTATTATACCATGACTGACGATAAGGTAAGCGTAGGATACAGATACGTCGCCTAAAGGTATGTAGCCAAAACCATAAAACAATGCTGAAGTTTGATGCCTATTCATTGGATGCTAGAGTAAATAATACGAAGATTGTTTTGCACTTAAAGGAAATCTCTTTTCCAGTCGACCTCTGCCGGACTAGCAACAACATCTCTGTAGCCAATGCGTTGATTGATTAGTAGCCTTTCTAAGAAGCCCAATAAAATTACAGATTACAGAAAGTCCTTTGGGAGCTTTCTCTGCTTCACAATACTCGTCCTGATCTTGGCTCTCATGCGAAGATGCTGTTGAATGAAACTGCGCGTTTTTTTTCTTTTGAACAAAACAAACTGGTACCTAATTATAGCTAAGTATATTGATTTTTATAATGACAAGAGTGGAGAAAAACAAGGAGTCGTTGCCTATAACTGACGAAAGATAAAGATTCAAACTCGAAATCGAAAATGTAAAGTATTACAGGTCATTTGAACATTATAATTATGTATCATGTAACCATTCTGACAGTACCGTTACTGTAATTTAAAATACGACTAACTATACAAGTCTATGTTTTCCTCGCAAGTGTGTTGAAAAACTCACTATCTCTGTTAGCTTGTTGCGCACGAGCAAAAGAAATACCGCATTAGGTAACGCGGGCAACTTAGCACACGAATCATAATGTACTGTTTACTTACGAACATATACATTTTCAACGCTAAGTTATTATAATAATGTTATTTTATAAGTTGTACTTATAGGTGTACCGCGTTAGGAACTCGGTTTGATACTAAAAGCAGATGGATTATAATCTAAATGTTCTTCAGCAATTTTTACAGCGGTTGACTTGTGAACATACTACAAGTAACATTGATATAGTGAACCTGTCATCAAATAGGTAGTATATACCTACTGCCGACGAAAGCAAACGTGTTTTACTAGTGTAAAATCAATCACTAAATCGTTCAGTCAGATGTAAGCGTAAACACACCGGAGAGGCGTTAAGGTTGAGATTGGTTGCACGCAAGCTTAACGTCATTGATTAACAATAGTATACTAGGCGGGTTTGTCTCTTGGTAGGGGGTACGCGTATACAGCATCTTATGCCACACCCTCACGCACACTACTAAATTGCAAAAACAGGACTGAAATATTGATGTTACTATTACAAATGAATATATTAGTTTCTATCGGAAAATATCTCACTCACATCTTCAATCCGGATCAACAACTATATCACAAAACGGATGTGCATGACGAACAACATATACTTAGATTTTATAGTCTGTCAAAATCTTATAAGTTAATTCACTTCACTTGATGTATTATGCGTCATGGCTAATAATAAAAACCAACTAATAGTCTATCGTAAACTAAACTTTGTCGCGTTTCCTTGCAGCGTTAATTATGTCACTTTTTGATATGGAACAATGTGTCCTTATTGCTCGGGGTCGACGTAGTCCAGTACAGTGAAATCAATGTACTTGTCGGATCGGAGCCGTCATGGCCTCGTCAGCCGCATTTTGCGAACTGTTTCTACGTAGTGTTTGTTGTGCGCCATGACCGACTCCTGCACCTTGGGTGGCATCTCCTCCAGCGAGGGCGCGGTGCCCTCGTCGATGTCGGTGCGTCGATAGAACAAGATGTAGGGCGTGCTAGAACGATTCAAGCCGCTCAACTGGCCCTCCTCGGCGGCGGACACGACGTCGTCGTTGTACATGTGCCACTGTCCATTGTCTTTCGCTAGGGTGTAGTAGTGCCCGGAGTCGAGCGTGGTCCCGGCGTGAATAACGGCAGCGTACAATATGTATGCGGAGTGGTCGGCCTGGGAGCGCACAGTCGGCAACGTCACAGTGTGGTTGTGATGAATCGAGAGCATTAATTTGGTTTGAACTTGCAATTTCGGCTCAAATCTGTAAACAGAATGCGAAAATGAACAATTAATTGTATCACGAAACTCAGACCTTTTGGAAATATCAATTTAAAGAGCCGAAAATCAAAACCAAAATTTTTTTTAATCTACTAGACGCGTAAAACACGCACCCGACCGGCGGCCGAAGGGCGAAGAGTCAAAAAGTTATAGTAACAATTGTTATTTGTTTACAAATCGAACCGTACGGATTGTTTATACTCACTTGAAATTCTTTAGCACCAGAATGAGAAACTTGGGAGTAGTTTCGATTAGCACGCTCCTCTCGGCGTCGCGCAGGCCTCCACAGTCGCGGCACTCGTATCTATTGTCGCCGGACAACCGCTCCTTGGAGCAGTAGAACTCCAGCAAGCTCTGCACGCTGTGCTGGGTGCCTTCTAGTTTCTCGGGGAACGCGAGTTGCAGGTCCCGGAACACGTCGCGGGACAGCGAGGACGAGTGGCACTCGGTGCACTCGACTCGCGTGAGCAGCACGCCGCCGAACATGCTGTCGATGAACGAGTCCCGCCGCAGGAACGCCGACTCGGTCATGCGCAATCGCTTCTTGAGAGGCAAGTGCATTTCGGGGTCACCGTGCCGTTTGAGACCTGAGCTGGAACCTGAAACGAGGAAAATACAATACACCATCCTCATTTTATTGAAAATGCATAAAGCACACTTGTGTTTAGATAATCAATCAATGGTAGTATTTGTATATAATATATATACGTCGTAAATAAGGGTAACTAAATTAATTCGCGCTAGACCCATATTGTTAATATACTGTTTGAAAATCACAACAGTAGCCCATCAGCTGACTCAAAAATCTTGTGGTAAGGAAGGAAGTAATAATATTTAATACCACATTGTATTAAAAATGCTCGGGTAATGGTGTATTCCTTTACGATGCTCGTCTTCAGATATGGTTACACGGTAAAGCACGCAACTCGTCTTATGACCAGTCTTACACAACTGCAGTTGCATAGAATCTCTTCAGGCATTGTGGTTTTTATTGTGGTCTCGCTACACATATATACTTAGGAGTGTTTTTCTATGTACCTCTTTGAGACAAATAATACATGTGTAAGTCTGTGTCTATGTCTACGAAGTCGATAAACTGACCGGCTGCGCTGCTCCCGGGCCGCGGCGACACGGACCGGCGGTTCGTGCCCGGATCTGAATGTTCACCGTCACTGTAAGACAAAATTTATTTAATATAACACTAGGTTTATACGTTTCGTCTTTCTTCATTTATCGTATAGCGTCAGTTTTATATAGCTTCACTGCGTATATTTCTTTGTATGTTTGATTCAAATCTTGTAACTTAAATTTGATTTACTTCTTATATCTGAGTCCGTTGAAATTTGGAGTACTTCCGTAATTCACATGACAAAGCAATAATATGCTAACACGGAGCTGATCTGATGATGCAGTCGGAAGGTAGACAAAGGAAGTCCTCGATGGAAGAGCACAAACACATAGAGTTTAGACTCTTTAGAAAGGTCTCGATAAGTACTTGATAGACATGCATATGAGAAGTAAGTCGGAAGTAAAAGTGTGTCACTAAATTTTTATTGACAGTAACTTGTCTTATAATACCTACATCATAAGTTTGGCAACACGTATTTATCCGCCCATAAAACCATGACCCATCTTTACTAAATGAACGCACTTCCCGTACGGTTTCTTATCTAGCTACAAATTGTAGGTATATGAATAAGTTCTGTCGAATCTTGATCCGCATTCGATTCATTTCATAATACGAATAGTTAAATCGTGATTGAAAACCCCCGAAAAAACATTGGCAGAGTTTATAGTGTTTGGCTCGCTTGCGCTCAATCTTGGTACGTGGACATTTTTTATATAGGTATGACGTGTGGCAGAGTTTTCTCAGAAATACAAAAAAAAACACGTCACCTGTATTATATTAGTAAAAATGTTCCAGTTACCTAGAGTGTGGTGGCGAATGCGGGCTGTGTGGGAGCGCTCTGCGGCCGACGATGATGGGCGGCCGGGTGTAGTCGAAGTAAAATTGTTCCAGTTACCTAGAGTGTGGTGGCGAATGCGGGCTGTGTGGGAGCGCTCTGCGGCCGACGATGATGGGCGGCCGGGTGTAGTCGAAGTAAAATTGTTCCAGTTAACTAGTGTGGTGGCGAATGCGGACTGTGTGGGAGCGCTCTGCGGCCGACGATGATGGGCTGCCGGGTGTAGTCGAAGTAAAATTGTTCCAGTTAACTAGTGTGGTGGCGAATGCGGGCTGTGTGGGAGCGCTCTGCGGCCGACGATGATGGGCGGCCGGGTGTAGTCGAAGTAAAATTGTTCCAGTTACCTACATTGTGGTGGCGAATGCGGGCTGTGTGGGAGCGCTCTGCGGCCGACGATGATGGGCGGCCGGGTGTAGTCGAAGTAAAATTGTTCCAGTTAACTAGTGTGGTGGCGAATGCGGGCTGTGTGGGAGCGCTCTGCGGCCGACGATGATGGGCTGCCGGGTGTAGTCGAAGTAAAATTGTTCCAGTTAACTAATGTGGTGGCGAATGCGGGCTGTGTGGGAGCGCTCTGCGGCCGACGATGATGGGCGGCCGGGTGTAGTCGAAGTAAAATTGTTCCAGTTACCTACAGTGTGGTGGCGAATGCGGGCTGTGTGGGAGCGCTCTGCGGCCGACGATGATGGGCGGCCGGGTGTAGTCGAAGTAAAATTGTTTTCCAGTTACCTGGAGTGTGGTGGCGAATGCGGGCTGTGTGGGAGCGCTCTGCGGCCGACGATGATGGGCGGCCGGGTGTAGTCGAAGTAAAATTGTTCCAGTTACCTAGAGTGTGGTGGCGAATGCGGGCTGTGTGGGAGCGCTCTGCGGCCGAGGATGATGGGCGGCCGGGTGTAGTCGAAGTAAAATTGATCCAGTTACCTATAGTGTGGTGGCGAATGCGGGCTGTGTGGGAGCGCTCTGCGGCCGACGATGATGGGCGGCCGGGTGTAGTCGAAGTAAAATTGTTCCAGTTACCTAGAGTGTGGTGGCGAATGCGGGCTGTGTGGGAGCGCTCTGCGGCCGACGATGATGGGCGGCCGGGTGTAGTCGAAGTAAAATTGTTCCAGTTACCTACAGTGTGGTGGCGAATGCGGGCTGTGTTGGAGCGCTCTGCGGCCGACGATGATGGGCGGCCGGGTGTAGTCGAAGTAAAATTGTTCCAGTTACCCAGAGTGTGGTGGCGAATGCGGGCTGTGTGGGAGCGCTCTGCGGCCGACGATGATGGGCGGCCGGGTGTAGTCAAAGTAAAATTGATCCAGTTACCTATAGTGTGGTGGCGAATGCGGGCTGTGTGGGAGCGCTCTGCGGCCGACGATGATGGGCGGCCGGGTGTAGTCGAAGTAAAATTGTTCCAGTTACCTAGAGTGTGGTGGCGAATGCGGGCTGTGGGAGCGCTCTGCGGCCGACGATGATGGGCGGCCGGGTGTAGTCGAAGTAAAATTGTTCCAGTTACCTACAGTGTGGTGGCGAATGCGGGCTGTGTGGGAGCGCTCTGCGGCCGACGATGATGGGCGGCCGGGTGTAGTCGAAGTAAAATTGTTTTTCAGTTACCTGGAGTGTGGTGGCGAATGCGGGCTGTGTGGGAGCGCTCTGCGGCCGACGATGATGGGCGGCCGGGTGTAGTCGAAGTAAAATTGTTCCAGTTACCTAGAGTGTGGTGGCGAATGCGGGCTGTGTGGGAGCGCTCTGCGGCCGACGATGATGGGCGGCCGGGTGTAGTCGAAGTAAAATTGTTCCAGTTACCTAGAGTGTGGTGGCGAATGCGGGCTGTGTGGGAGCGCTCTGCGGCCGACGATGATGGGCAGCCGGGTGTAGTCGAAGTAAAATTGTTCCAGTTACCTACAGTGTGGTGGCGAATGCGGGCTGTGTGGGAGCGCTCTGCGGCCGACGATGATGGGCGGCCGGGTGTAGTCGAAGTAAAATTGTTCCAGTTACCTAGAGTGTGGTGGCGAATGCGGGCTGTGTGGGAGCGCTCTGCGGCCGACGATGATGGGCGGCCGGGTATAGTCGAAGTAAAATTGATCCAGTTACCTATAGTGTGGTGGCGAATGCGGGCTGTGTGGGAGCGCTCTGCGGCCGACGATGATGGGCGGCCGGGTGTAGTCGAAGTAAAATTGTTCCAGTTACCTAGAGTGTGGTGGCGAATGCGGGCTGTGTGGGAGCGCTCTGCGGCCGACGATGATGGGCGGCCGGGTGTAGTCGAAGTAAAATTGTTCCAGTTACCTAGAGTGTGGTGGCGAATGCGGGCTGTGTGGGAGCGCTCTGCGGCCGACGATGATGGGCGGCCGGGTGTAGTCGAAGTAAAATTGTTCCAGTTACCTACAGTGTGGTGGCGAATGCGGGCTGTGTGGGAGCGCTCTGCGGCCGACGATGATGGGCGGCCGGGTGTAGTCGAAGTAAAATTGTTTTCCAGTTACCTGGAGTGTGGTGGCGAATGCGGGCTGTGTGGGAGCGCTCTGCGGCCGACGATGATGGGCGGCCGGGTGTAGTCGAAGTAAAATTGTTCCAGTTACCTAGAGTGTGGTGGCGAATGCGGGCTGTGTGGGAGCGCTCTGCGGCCGACGATGATGGGCGGCCGGGTGTAGTCGAAGTAAAATTGATCCGGTTACCTAGAGTGTGGTGGCGAATGCGGGCTGTGTGGGAGCGCTCTGCGGCCGACAATGATGGGCGGCCGCGTGTAGTCGAAGTTACGGTCGGACCCGTGCTCGTGAGACTGCAGCAACTCGAATAGGTATCTGATGGAAAATGGTACTTCTTGTATACATAACATAAGCATCTTCTTGTATACATAAAATTATGAGATATACAGCGATTGGTATAACAATCGTTTATAATCGTTTGACGGCCTCCTAGTGTAGTCGGTAGTTCAGGCTGGGGGTGCCAACGAAGCAAAGAGGTCCCAGGTTTGAGTCATGTTAAGGGCATTTATTTATTTGTGTGTTTATCACAGATATTTGTCCCTGAGTTATGGAAGTTTTCTGTGTACATACGTGTTTATGATGTGGATACTAAACGACGATATATACATAATAATAGATATATTATGTTGATGGCGGCTTTTACTACACGCAGTAACAACTGACCGTTGCCAGCTCATTTTCACCCAGATTGAGTCCGTCAATGTTAAGTCTCCAAGGCAAGTGCTGCGTTAAGTATGGCGCAATCTTAGCGTAGACGGGGCTCTAAATTGTTTTTATGGGCTCGGATACGGTAAAATTGCCAAAACGTCCGATGTCCGAAAATGTCCGATATCCCACAACCAGCTGAAATGTGGCATTAAACGAGAATCTAGCTTACGATATACAAAATAATTTCTTGCATGAAAGCTACCAGCGACGAATGCATAAAGCTCGAGAATATACTGCCAATTTGTTAGACAAGGCATGAAATCTTACCACACCAAATATCACTTACTCAGCAGAAGTATGAGGAGAATGGCATTTCGTAAGAGACATTCTCGTGGAGTGGAAAGCCTCAATACTGTTATATTCCCACCCGCCCGTCCGCTTCCCAGCTTGTCGAATAAACTTGTTTATTTTTGTCAGATAAAGTTCTCAAAATTATAGTGTTGAAAGAAAAAGTTAGCATCGAACCGTTCGCGAGCTTAATTTTGTTTATATCGTCAGGTGACAAGCAAGTCACCAATTACTAAAAAATTTTTTAAACAAAAATCGACCTTCTTTTAGTACTAATATGGTTCACTATGGCTATGAACTTGTGGTGGTACTTAGTGACTTTTGCTTATCACCCGACGATATTTATTATCTATTCATATTGTTTTACATGCGAATTCGTTCTCGAGCCTTGTTTTGTATACACATATCGCTGTACAGTAGGGTCATAAGTATTAATTTATGACCCATTTCGTACCTTGTCACAGTGACAATCAATATGAAAGTCGCTAGAGACCTCATACTATTGTCACTGCGACAAAGTACAAAATGGGTCATAAATTAAAACTATCGACTGCATAATTTAGTGTGTAAGGCAGGGATCGGAACCGGTTTTTGGCAATAACTTCGAGATAACTATATATTTTGAATTATTTTATACTCGGAACTCGGAATGTGATTGTCTCGGAAGGACTCAGTGAACTGATTGTAATTAACTTTTTTTTTCACAGACGCACTCAGGACTCAGTTGTGTTTTTAAGTAACGACTTCATATTATTAGATAGCCCAATTAGAAATGAAATAATCACCAAAGAACGAAAAAATACCGTTATCGTTCCCGTACAAAAAATACCTGTATCCGATCCCTGGTGTAAGGGAGGTATTGTACTTACCCTAGAAATTCAGAGCTGTCATGCTGGTTGTCCTTAGTAAAGAAAGGTGGTTTGACCACAGAGAAGAATTCATCGGGGTTCAGTTTGGTGCTGATCGAATGCATCATTTTGGCGAATAGCATCCCCATCTTTGACCAATATGGCACTGCATTCATCTTCAAAACTGTGTGGGTACTGAAACTGTAGTAATCAAAAGCTATTTTAGGACAGAGATTATAAAACTGATTAACACACGATACATTTTTCGCATACATATAGCTATTTACATCACATAGCTGATCAGAGGTTTAATATTGATAATATTTTTGGTTGTCATTAACTGTGAGTTTTTAAAACCTAATCCCAAAGACGAAGAAACAATAACTCACTAAAAGCATTGCAGAATAAATTTAGCTATAATTTAGAAAGCTAGATGGCGTTGGACAGCTCTCCGCCAAAACGTATGACAGAACTTAAAGTGACATTCCTAATTATTACACGATTATAAGTGCGATTATATAATTAACGCGCGATGGTTATCTATCGCATGGTTATCCAAATCAAAAAGTTAACAAATGGTCACGAGCGACGTTCCTTCTTGTATTACGAGTACCTAGTTACTGGATAGTTACTAGCCTTTGAAAAATCTGTCATTCTAATTATTACACTGATTACATCCTATTAGATTTTTAACAAGTATTTTTTTCAGTTCGCATTGTACATTTAATTAAAAAGAACAGTGACAAGATATAAGTATGTTTTTTTATACGAGAAAGTAAATAAAAACACTTAGGCTGCGAGGACGAGGAAAAACACCAACAGAATCAGTGCACGCAGAGCGGGGAAAACCAATGAAGTGATTCTATTGTTTCTAAACACATCCCTCGCTACGCATCCTGACACATCAATGTCGAAACACAGCCATAAAGCACGAACAATTTGCTTATAAATTTGTTCATGGGGGTAAAAATATATAATATTTTACTCCTGTCCTGATTACCTACTTAAGTTTTAAGTATTAATTAATGAAATAGAAAGTTAGGGTATTATGCAAACTCAATTTTACTACTTTCGCTTTGCACAAATTTTCAGCATATACTTAGTTATCTATCACTGTGTACAAATGTAAAAAATACAATAGTTTTTGCATGCAGAGCACTTAATTTGGAGCAAGGACGGCAAAAAAAAATACAAACAAATAAATGGTCAGTAAAAAAAAATTATAACATAAGAGCAAGCAATAAGCAAAATAAAAACTCGGTGTGGCTATAATAAGCCTAATTTATAGACAAGGCGAAGGAACGCCACAGGGAAAGCTCAATTAAATATAGTAAAAATAAACACAAATGAAAATACAACATGCCATTTTCGCATAGCAAAAGAAATAAAAAAATACCTATTTGGAATAGTCCGATCGTCTGTTAAAACGGTTAACGGATTCTAGTACCTACCTACATACAAATAAATAAAAATATTCTGCAAATAAATATAACACGCTTATTTTAAGCTGCTAAATATAAATAAAAAACAATTTAACACAGGGCTCGGCGTAATGTCATAATCAAAACCAGTATGCTTAAGTTTAAACTACCGTGAATCATGCAATTTATTTCTTATATTAACCCAGTTCTCACTCACTTATTTTATGCTAATATACCTATTACCCATATATGTACCCATAATACAAGATAATCCTTGCGCGACCGCACTGCGCTCTGGAGGCTTACTTATTAGAACCGGGTTTATATTATAATTTATAACATTCGCAATCGCATGGTTATATATAAATAAATAAATAAATAAATATTATAGGACATTTTTTACACAAATTGACCAAGCCCCACGGTAAGCTCAAGAAGGCTTGTGGTGTGGGTACTCAGACAACGATATATATTATAAATAAATACTTAAATACATAGAAAACAACCATGACTCGGGAACAAATATATGTATCATCATACAAATAAATGCCCTTACCAGGATTCGAACCCGGGACCATCGGCTTCATAGGCAAGGTCACTACCCACTAGGCCAGACCGGTCGTCACAACAAATGGGTACATATATGGTCAAGAGTAGGTAAAACTTACGGTCTAGTGACGAGCAGCGCCTGCATGACGCTATTCATGTAGCAGGTGTTGCCGAGGTTGAGCAGGCCGACCTTACGCATCGGCGCGTGCGAGTTGACGCTCGAGAGGCACACGTCGCGCGCGCGCCACGGCGGCCGCTGCAGGAAGCGGCAGTCGCGGGAAGCCATGTGCCGCTCCAGGCACGACATCTGTGTTCATTTTAACTGTGTTAACCCTTTGCAAGGCTAAGGGATATATATTAGCAGAACAATGAAACCTCGATTGTATATAAATAAATAATAATAAATATTATGGGACATTTTTTACACAAATTGACTAAGCCCCACGGTAAGCTCAAGAAGGCTTGTGTTGTGGGTTCTCGGACAACGATATACATATATAATAATATATATATACTTAAATACATAGAAAAACAACCATGACTCAGGAACAAATATCTGTGTCATCACACAAATAAATGCCCTTACCGGGATTCGAACCCGGGACCATCGGCTTCATAGGCAGGGTCACTACTCACTAGCTCAGACCAGTCGTCAAAATTCGTCGTTCGTCGTATTATGGTGGCGATTGAGTTCTTTTGAATGTCAAAACTAATTTATTATATAATAAGTGTTTAAAAATGAATAAAAATGAAGAAAAAATTAAAAATACCTATCAAAGTTTTGCGCCCTTGTTAGGGTGCCCAACACGCAGGCAGGCAGTTCTTTTTATATAATGTCGTACTATTTTTCAACATACAAAATTGTAATAAACCCGGACTCAGTGAGGTTTCGTTGTTTTCTAATAGTAGTTATTATGGACGCTGTATGATGTACTCCTCAATTAAGCTCTTCTGATGAAGTATAAAAAAACTCCAGGATAGTATCTCCAGGATCTTCTTTATGTTAACTTAATAAGTTTAATAACACATGTAAAAAACCGGACAAGTGCGAGTCGGATTCGCCCACCGAGGGTTCCGTACTTTTTAATATTTGTTGTTATAGCGGCAACAGAAATACATCATCTGTGAAAATTTCAACTGTCCAGCTATCACGGTTCGGGAGACACAGCCTGGTGACATACGGACGGACGGACGGACGGACAGCGGAGTCTTAGTAATAGGGTCCCGTTTTACCCTTTGGGTACGGAACCCTAATAACATTTAGGTATTTAGGAAATCTACAAAAATATGCCGCGGAGCGGGGAGCCGTGATGTATGTGTGTGACGTCATATCTCGTTAACCTGTCTTGAGTCAACAGCCACCTTCGGTCTTCAATCATCAGATCAAGTCGATTTCATCCTATCTAACTTAATCCATAGATTGGTACAAGCATATATTTTTACGACAACAGCGTCAACAGCAAGATACGTTTCGCTTATGGGAAGATGGAATGATATAGATATGCTATTGGTCGAGTCAATAAACCTCAAAGTCAAAATTTATCTAAATAGTTATCACTATAGAACACACAGGCACAGATTGTCATGGCTATATAGGCATAGTTAATTTCATCGCTTTCGTAAATCGATCTGTATGTGAAACTGTTTGTAATTTTTTACAAAGCATTAACATATAAAGTAAGCATATGACTTCACACACATACATCACGGCTCCCCGCGTACCTACATTAGACTGCACCGTACAGCCCAAGCGGCATATTTTTGTAAATATTGAAACGTATCTAATTAACCGATTGATTAATTATTATAATTACCGTCTTTAGTTCGAGTCGCTATAAAACACCGTGCAGCGGACCATCCACTACAGTCGTCTAATTTGCAGCTACAACTTTTTACACTACTTTACGCGTCTTATCATTCCTTGGTCTATGGACAGTCAAAACTAAATTACACTAAATTACACTAATAACTTGTCACCATGTCCAGCAGAAAATGTTTAACGATAATGCATAGACACTATGCGTCTCTTAATGCGTCCTTTGAATTTGTCGGACAATAGAATAATGGATAACGTCTCGACAGGTTGTGTGGGTGTATTATTGATTCATTACTAGAAAAGAGCAGCTCGGATAAAATAAGTTCATGCCTTCCATTTCTTGTGTAAAATTTTGTTTTCTTGAATCCGTAGCAAGTTTATTTATATTGTTTGTTTCTTACCTTATCGCTATCTCCCGAATAAAATCTATCTATAGGTAGAGTTCGTTAGTTAGTGCTTCTGGGCATTTTATACAGGTAGAGTTTATTTCCAAGAAAAAGGGACAGTCGAGGGATTTAACCCTTTAGTTTAGTGGGTAGCGGCAAGACATTTGCCATCAAATAACTCAGACATTTTATTTATTTTTCACAATGAACGCGTTGTTAGTTAATATACACATTAGTTCGCATTGGAGAATATACTTGTACCTACCAATCTACGAAAAAAGGAAGAGCTGGTAAAAGTTATTCCATCTCTTGTAAAATGTTAATTCTTTGGCAAGATCTTGGATAATGCCTACTTTTGAACAAAAATATCTATGAATAAAATTGGTTCCGCTTGATTTTGTTAATAATAATTTCTCATATTTAAAACGTCAAATGCTTTTAAACATTAATAGTACATTGTAGGAGAGGACGGAAAACCGCTAAAAGATGGACGAGTGAGTTTGAGGGCCGACACGTTAGTGGAGGCCCTCGAATAATACGAGTCCATCTTTAGCGTTTCCGGCCGAGGCATTACATAGTGCTTTTCACAACTACTGCGAGGAAATAAGAAAACATTTACATAACTATAAGTACTAGCCCGCGATTTCTCTGGTAGCAAAATACTAGCCACTGCCTGTGCTGTCTCTTGAATTTCGGTAGGCGTCAGCGTAAGAATATCATTTACTTCATTAGAAGAACTCATTTTTATAGCGAGCGTAGATACGTGTTTCTTGTATTATTTATTCAATTACAATTTACACTATCCAATTCAGTGAGTATTTTCCGATCCCGCCTTTTTTACTTTTTTTATCACTTTTAAGAGGCGTTTTTCTGTTGTTTGCTTCAAACCGACTCTAAACTTAGAAGCGTTTTTGCTAAAAAACCACAAACAGCTACAAAAGTAAAAAACGCCTTAAGCGTGAATCGAATGAACTGACTGAATGAATGAATGGTTTTGACATTTCTTTTTTTTTAAACAAGAAATTGGTCCTATAAATAACCCAATTTTATTTTTGAAGGAAAAAGTTGCGCCAAAAAAGACGTTTTATTAATTTTTTAATGTTTTAAATTATACTCATTGCTGTAGCGAACCGTCACCAATGACAGATGATGATAACAATGAAACATTGTAGTAGTGGTGGTTCAAGTGCTACAGCTATTGCCTATTTTCCAGCTTGTTTTTAGACCATCTTTTGCCACATTTCCGAACAGTGGCGTGAAAAATAACTTATTTTATATATATTCAAAATTGCCTTATATATTTCAGTCGCACTATGAAAATGGGTACTTTATGACATTCATTGACCGCCAATGGCAAACATTGCTGTCTTGTAACTTGGAAATGAGAACAGAAAGAAAAAATTGTTCTCGATAAAAATTAATAAATAAATAACCTAGATCGTATGTGCTTGCTAACTTTTAAATTATTGCTTTGAAAAAAATATTGGTTAAAGGGTTCATTTATGTGCCACTTCATAAGTCAAAACAATCAATATGGAATCCGGTAGGAACTCACCAATTTCCTTAACCGTACCGTAATAAACATTACAAAAAATGGCAAAACAAAATCTTTAAAACTCACCAAATCGGCGTGTTTTTCTTTGAACATGTCCTGAGCGTCGCCTTTGAGCAGTTCCATGCGTCCATCGACCATCGCCGTGAGGATGTCCACCACGTCCTGGAGGATCTGTCGACTCCACTGGCCACTGTCGGCCGCTAGGTTCACTAGCACGGTGCCGACGTGCGGGGAGATCTGATGGAAATGCAACAAAATAATCATCCGAAAAAGTTAATTAGACGTGGAATTCCGTTCAAAAGTTACAGTGTTAAAGATTCTATATTTCAATAAGTTTTTTAACAAAGAATTCATTCATGATAGATTCAAGCTTTTATCGCCGACTGTACTTTTTTTTCAACACTAATACTCATTGAGACTATTTTAACAAACTCGAACACAACTAGGTTGCGTTGTTTTATCACGGAGTTCCTATTGCCAATTTGCCACCTCCTGTGTCCATCATCAAATCAACTTGATGGTACTATAATATTGCATTATCAATTGATCACTCAACTTGCATATGTATGTCAAGTTTAAGCTCAATATAATAATTTGGGAAGTGGGTCTAATTATGCTTACAAGATTTAACCTGAACAAACATACTACAAACACACATTGCAGGTTAAATAAAGGGTTGTAAAAAACAAATCGAAAACGATCTCCGTCCAGTATTTTGGCCCCGTATTTGTTACGGACGGAGATCTCCGGCCATTTTAACCCCTTTCGAAAATCAGTTTTATTAAAATCAAATTAAAGTTTCACCAGAGAATTTTCTCGGATGCAAAAAAAAAACGGTCGTAACAAATCTGGGGTGGTCCACGCAAATGAGGAGCAGGAGACAAGGGCAACAAACAATTGGCCGGAGATCTCCGGCCTGGGTAGAAGCAATGAGAATTTGAAATAGAGAGTTACTGTCATGGTAAATTATGTAGCTACAGTACTTTGTTTGTATTATATGTAATTCTTCGAAATAATTGTATGAATGCACCTAGGTAAATATTTGCTACACTATCGCATTGGACAACTGTCATGATAGCTGTACCGTTATTATCGTACGTCGCACTCCAGCGGGCAGTTTGGGGGCAAGTCGGTAAGGTTTACTAAATAAACATCTTAACTTACGAGTATATGTACCTACTTAGTATTTGTAATATACCAGTTATCATGTATCAATCTTAAATATGTAAATACTCTTTGAAGTGATAAGTCCATTTAAGTGGCTACTTAAAACATCTAATAAATAGCTGACATGACGAAGAACCTTGACTGCCAAAAAATTTAGGAAAAAATATTAATATTATATTCGCATAATATGCTTAAAAAGTAAGTTGTTATATCAAATATACTACATATTATTCAACCTTATTTTTATTTAAAATTGAATGGATATAAAAAATACTTAGATACCTAACTAACGTACAACTTTAGTTGCTAAGGTATTTGGAATTGCATATTACAAATACTTTATTGTGACAGCTCGAAAATTGATTTGTGAACCTTACCAATGACATGCCCGCTAAATGCCCGCTCGAGTGCGACGTATGGTTATTATAAATAAATAAATTTACTGCCATAATCCGCCTCTCTACACTGTATTCTCTTTGGTAAAAGACAGGCTAGTAAGTACTCACTCTGTCGAGAGCTTCGGCGGATTCTCGCAGGGAAGCCATGATGTGGAATATGACGTCAGCGACGGACTGGCGGAGCGCCACCGGGTTGCCCATGGCAAGGAACAAGTGGCCGACATTGTCTACTGACACCTCCACCAACAGATCAAAATGTTCATTTTCCTGTAAGGAAACATCATTAAATGATGATTATGATGTTATTTAGTTTATTTTTAAAGCACAAACTATCACATTACATTAATGGATTGATTAATTTAAAAATTGCTTCTTCAATAGAGCCGTGGCCGTCTAGAAACAATGGCGTCAGCTGTGAATGTGAAATAGCTGGTTAGTTACTAGCTTGAACAAGGAGAGCAACCCCTCGTCATTCAAAAATACAATATCATTATACTTATTTAGTGACAAAGTGTACCTCTAGAGCCTTGATGTAGGCCATGACCCACTCGCCGAGCGTGGGTGTGCCGTGCCACTCGTACATCCAGCGGTAGAGGCAGGAGAGCGAGGCGCGCAGGCCGGCGGCCTCGGGCGAGTGGTCCGCCTGCTGCACGAGCCAGCGCGCCGCAGACAACGTCTCCTCATCGTTCAGCCCGTCCAGCACCACAAGCACGATCGACGTCGCTGGGCAAGCGTCCGACTCTGTGCCAACAAAATATACGAGTCATAATTAGTTTTTTCCAACTGAAAGTTAGAGGATCATTTTTAAAATAAAGTGTAGGTATCCTACTCACATATAACGTACTTAAATTCTTATTATGTATTTTTGTAACGCATATAATATACATACTATTTTTATTCATAGTTATAGGATCTAAACGCTAAATATGTGGATATTTCTAATTTGGGATTGGACATAGCAGACCAATAACGATCGCTACGCAATACTTACAGTAAGTTACAGTAAACAAAAACCGGCCAAGTGCGAGACGGACTCGCACACGAAGGGTTGGGTTCCGTACCATTATCTATAAAAACGGTCACCCATCCAAGTACTGACCCCGCCCGACGTTGCTTAACTTCGGTCAAAAATCACGTTTGTTGTATGGGAGCCCCACTTAAATCTTTATTTTATTCTGTTTTTAGTATTTGTTGTTATAGCGGCAACAGAAATACATCATCTGTGAAAATATCAGCTGTCTAGCTATCACAGATCACGAGATACAGCCTGGTGACAGACGGACGGACGGACGGACGGACGGACGGACGGACGGACGGACGGACGGACAGCGGAGTCTTAGTAATAGGGTCCCGTTTTACCCTTTGGGTACGGAACACTAAAAAATAAAAAACGAGGACAGTTCACAAATGACGGAGCTCTGTGGTAACAAACATAAAATTGGTTTTTAGCAAAAAAAGAAAAACATTTTTGGTACAAGCTTTTATCGCTGACTGTACTTTTCTTTTCACATGCAACTAATACTCATCGAAATAATTCTAACAACCCCAAACACAATTAGTTTGCGTTCTTTTATCACTTAGTTCCCATGGCCACCTCCTGTCTCCGTCATCAGGTCAGCTCCATGTCATGATAATATTGCATGATCATCCGACTTACGTATACAAATTATGTACTCGTATTTATGCAAGATTTCACCTCAATCGAAAATCGGGAAGTGGGTCAAATTTAGCTTCCAAGATTTAACCCACACTAACAAAATAACGAACAGGGCAAGTTATATAAAATCTTGTAAAAAAATACATATTACCGAGAATTACTGATAATACGTATAGCTTTATATTCATCATCATCATCATCATTTACTGAGGAAGCTTTACTGAGGTCATCGAGCATCATACTCAAATCCTCCGTAGTCTCAGCCAAGATTACTATATCGTCCGCAAACCGAAGGTGAGTGATGTACTCGCCGTTTATGTTGATGCCAAGCCTTCTCCAGTCCAGAGACTTGAAAACATCCTCCAATGCAGCGGTAAACAGTTTAGGAGAAATAACATCGCCTTGCCTGACTCCCCGCTGCAGCGGAATAGGTTTCGAGTTCTGGTCCTGGAGTCGGACTGACATAGTGGCGTTCTCGTACAAACACTTCAGCACTTCGATATAGCGGTAATCCACTTGGCACCTCTGGAGAGATTGTAGTACGGCCCAGGTTTCGATCGAATCGAAGGCTTTCTCGTAGTCCACAAACGATAAGCAGAGAGGCAGGTTATACTCCTCAGTCTTCTGTATTACCTGACGGAGCGTATGGATGTGGTCTACGGTACTAAAGCCTCTTCGGAAACCGGCTTGTTCAGGAGGCTGGAAGTCACCTAGACTGCGTGCGAGACGGTTCGTAATGACTCTTGAAAACAGCTTATAGACATGGCTCAGAAGTGAGATGGGTCGGTAGTTCTTGAGTAGGGCATTGTCACTCTTTTTGAAGAACAACACCACCACACCTCTGTTCCATGCCTTAGGCGTTCTCCCTTCGAGTAAGGCGGAGTCGAACAACTTCTGAAGGGCCATAAGGACCGGTTTACCACCCCCCTTCAGAAGTTCGGCTGTGATTCCGTCTTCACCGGGTGCCTTGTTGTTTTTGAGCTGTTTGAGAGCCATTCTAATCTCGTACAGGCTGATGTCCGGGATGTCTTCGGTATAATGGCGGGTCAGTCTAGCTCTATGGTCTTCCGCCAGACCAACTTCGGGACTTTTAGTCGATGTGTATAGCTGTCCATAAAAGCTCTCTATCTCACCCAGGAGCTCGGATCTGGATGAAACGATTCTACCATCCTCAGTTTTTAATTTGGCGAGCTGGCTTTGCCCAATAGACAGATCTCATGCGAAAATTTTAGAGCCCTTATTCCGCTCGATGGCCTCTTCAATACAACTTATTGAATTGGCGCAGATCACGGGTAAGGGACTTAGAGATCCGTCTATTGAGCTGCCGATATAATGTCGCATCTTCTGAAGATTGTAGAACCATTCTTCTCCTTTCCTCCAAGAGTCCCCGAGTAGAGTCGGAAAGCCTTTTGGTTCTGTTTGTCCGCAGGGCCCTAAAGAACTTAGACCCAGTGCTATGGACAGCTTCCACAAAGTCGTCGTTGAATTCGTCCACATCGCCGCCTAGGCAATCGAAAGATCAGAAAGATCGAATCTAGGCTTTATATTTACCTAGTTCTATAGGTAAATCACTAATGACGACCAAACCTCTATCAAAGCTCAAATGTAATTAATTATTGAAATGCGTAGCTGCAGGAATATCAGCAACATAATTATTGTGTGCAACAGTCACAGTCCGGATTAAACTACAGACACGAATACGATCAAGCTTTTGCCACGGACACGACGCAAAGGAAAGCCTTGATTGATGACTACTACACTACCTAGGAAACGGCGGACGCTTAAGTCTGGACCGTCTGGGACATAATTACTTTGTTAATTGATGTGAAATTGCCTGCAATCGGGGATTTACCCTAAGTTATAACATCGAATTCCAAAAGCAGATTCAACTGTCGTTATACTAGAATTACAAAATATTAAAACGAGTTGTGTTCAAAAAGGACATCGTGTGCTTACCAGATCTACTTCGGTATAAATAGTAGATTGTTAACCAAGGGTGGAAAGTGACCCGAGATGTGAGAGCGCCAATAGTTCGAGGGTGAGATGGTTACTTTTACCCGAGTTAGACACTCTACTTTTCATTTCGACTACGAGGAAAGTCAAACACAATAAAATATTTTAACAGTTAAGAGAATTAGGGCCTGGAATTGGCGCTATTTATGCAAGTACATTTTGACCGGAAAAAAATCTAAAACCATAGATAATCCGATCTTAAATTGGGATGAGTTCGAAATAGCCTGTTTATTTATACGCCTTAATAGAAATGAAACTAAATGAATGAATGTAATGTAATGATAGTATTTTAAACATTCATCGTCATAAGTCAAAGCTAAGCTAATATGATAGCTTTTATTTGAATAATAAAAAATATATTATGGCTGTGAGTTGTTGCTAGAAGTACAATTTATAATAAATTACTTTTCACCCTAGAGTGGGAAATAGAATTTTCCACCCGGGTATCAGTCTATGAAAGGTGAACTTTCCGAACAGGAGAGATGAAAAGTGTTCCGTACCCAAAGGGTAAAAACGGGACCCTGTTACTAAGACTCCACTGTCACAGTTAAATTTTCACAGATGATGTATTTCTGTTGCTGCTATAACAACTAATACTAAAAAGTACGGAATCCTTGGTGGGCGAGTCCGACTCGCACTTGTCCGGTTTTTCTAACATCCCTGTCTAACCTGCCGTTCATTTCAAACACAATTTTAATAGCAAACAATCGCACGATTTGATTGATGATAAGTAGTGGCAATTGGCGATTGCAATCCCCGACATCAAACGCACGTCGCCGACCCTGCAAAAGATGGGTTACTCCTTTCAAAGGACCCTTGCAACTGTGTCTTTGCAAACGCGCTCACGCACTTCATTCATCAAAATCAGCTCAGTGGTTACCATGTGCAGGATGTGAATTCCTCGTTCGACTGCAGCAGCTCCCACAGCTGCTCGTCGGTACTCACGTGGGTCGAAGATGAAGGAGTGGAACTTGTCGAGGACCGCAGCGATGAGCTCGTGGCGGACCCCGGTGTGCACGGAGCTGACCACGCGGTGGAGGAACTCCTCGATCGACTGCAGCAGCTCCCACAGCTGCTCATCGGTACCCACGTGGGTCGAAGATGAAGGAGTGGAACTTGTCGAGGACCGCAGTGATGAGCTCTCGGCGGACCCCGGTGTGCACGGAGCTGACCACGCGGTGGAGGAACTCCTCGATCGACTGCAGCAGCATCCACAGCTGCTCGTCGGTACTCAAGTGGGTTGAAGATGAAGGAGTGGAACTTGTCGAGGACCGCAGTGATGAGCTCGTGGCGGACCCCGGTGTGCACGGAGCTGACCACGCGGTGGAGGAACTCCTCGATCGACTGCAGCAGCTTCCGCAGCTGCTCGTCGTTACTCACGTGGGTCGAAGATGAAGGAGTGGAACTTGTCGAGGACCGCAGTGATGAGTTCGTGGCGGACCCCGGTGTGCACGGTGCTGACCACGCGGTGGAGGAACTCCTCGATCGACTGCAGCAGCTTCCACAGCTGCTCGTCGGTACTCACGTGGGTCGAAGATGAAGGAGTGGAACTTGTCGAGGACCGCAGTGATGAGCTCGTGGCGGACCCCGGTGTGCACGGAGCTGACCACGCGGTGGAGGAACTCCTCGATCGACTGCAGCAGCTCCCACAGCTGCTCGTCGGTACCAGTAGTGCGAGCTGCACACAAATATTTAACGCTATTTTTAACAGAACTGATATTTACCCCATTTCAAAGTTTTTACTACGAGTGGTCAGCTAAATTACGTCTAGGAACGGATACTCTTTTCATACTTCTGAAAACGTTTTTACCCTTTATGCCAGCAGTGTATACAGCTAGCAAACAATTAATTTAGATATGCGTATTTTTAATTCACACTTGAATTATTTCTACAAGCAAGTTACTTGCGCCAGAAAATAGTCTATCGCTAGAGTCAGTCCATGAAAAGTCTGCAGCGGATTTGATAGCCCACGCAGTGCACGTGTTATTTTAAACGTCAAACTTCTATGAAATTATGACGTATAAATGACACTTGCACTGCGTGGGCTATCAAATCCGCTGCAGACTATTCTTGGTCCGACTCTACTCGCTTTATCGCCGCCGTTTCGCCACTGCTGACTTATGGTTTGTAAAAAACATTTCTTAATAACTTATACGAAATTAAACACAAAGGAGTATCAGGCACTAATTGCACTCAATCACACACTACATCTCAGGTGGTGCACGTCATCACAGGTGATGCTGCTTCGCGCGCACTTTCCTTGCACAGGTAGCAATAAAAGGGTAACAATACTTACAGAGACATTTGACAATATCTTGGCAATTCCTAACAAGTTCAGACGGAGGCGGCAGATAGTGTGGTTGCTCATTCATTAACTTGATATACTGCATAAGTGAATTCAGGTCAAGCTGGCGATTGTCTTGCACCAGCTCATGCTTCTTCACCGCCATGGTTGGTCTAAACAAAAAACATTGATGAGTACAAATTTCTCAGCTCATTACAAAATGTAATGGTACTACAATAAAGACTGTTTCCAGAAACAAAACCTTTTTTTTTCTAGGATCTAAGACTAAGATGATGTGGGCGAGCAGAGAGAAATACCCGAAATTACATTGGTTTTCTTTATATCAAAATTTGACAGCACATAGTGGAGTTCACAAGCGCAACGACTTTATGTAGCATGAGCATTTACCATTCCAAGTCTTGATGAACAACTATGGTTTTTAATTGTTTGGTTAACTAGTGCTCACTCCACACATCAGTTTTGGTACCAAAAAGACTATTATTTTCGTAGTCGACATCTAGCATCAAGTAGCGAAATTATCAGTACTGCTACTTGATACTAGATGTCTCGTGAGTCGCGACTCACGAAAATTGTATTGAACAAAAATAAATAAATAATAAAAATAAAATAAAATAGCCTTTATTTACAGAACAAAGAACAGTTGCACATTATCCCTCTATTATCTCCCATCTTTTGTATTCTTTGTCTGCTTGCCCTTCGGCAAAGGCCTCCTCCAACCTTCTGCACTCTCTCCGATCTATTGTCACTCTGCTCCAAGTACGGCCAGCTACCTGCGCGATGTCATCGTCCCATCTCATTAGAGGTTTCTTCGCCTTTCTTTTTTCCTCTCTTGGGTACCATTGGGTGAATTGAACAACAATTTACAACTAATATTAAAGCAGAAGGAGTTGAAAATAAAGTTCCAGTTAATCCGGTTATAATAATATTAACTGAAAATTTTGAGCATTAGACTTTTCGGTCAGTGCAACATCTATTGTCAAGTAGCAGTACTGATAATTCCGCTACTCGATGCTAGATGTCGACTATGAAAATAATAGTCTTTTTGGTACCAAAACTGATGTATGGAGTGAGCACTCTATGTATTTTTTTCCTCTATGGTTAAGTTAAATATAATGCCCGTGTTACAACTACAACAACCCTTTATGCAGAATTTAATTATTTATTATGAAAAAAAATCACAAATTTACGAAATTTAACTATGCCATTTAGCTTCCTTAAATGTATTGAGCCATACCCCAAAGTTACAAATACAATTATATATATTACTATTTACAATTTCCTAGTTTCCAACGACAGCTTGTCCTCCGACATAGGCCTCTTCCAAGGCCTTCCAGGTACCGCGGTCTCTTGCTTTCCTGGGCCAGTCCACTCCGGCTATCCTTTTAAAGTCATCTGACCATCGAAGAGTAGGCCTTCCTCTCTTCCTTTTGTGCCCCCTTGGGTACCACTCTATAAGGTCTTTTGTCCACTTATCTAGCCCTTCTCTGATGATATGGCCAGTACACCGCCACTTCTGTTGCTTGACCTTTTTGACCACTCTCCCACACTGATCTGGCTCTAATTATGGACAATTTTACTCTATCCTTGAGATAAATGTTTAACATGCTTCTTTCCATGTTGTTTTGACATGTATCAAGCCTCTTTTCTTGTTTCCCTGTAAGTGCCCAAGTTTGGCATCCATAGGTGAGTACAGGTATAATGCACATATTAAAAACTTTAAATTTCTGGGGTGTTGGTATTTCTTTCGCCTTCATAACCTCTTTTAATGACCAAATATAATGTAATAGAATATAAAATTTGTGTTTATTACCTATATCAAAATATGGTACATGTCGGTAACTTGCAAGTAGTGACTGACATTTTGGAACTGTTGTACCTCATTGAACAGACCAAGTCACATGGTTTCATTGTTTACATTTTTATCATTAGTGAAATAATATTGACTTAAATGTCCTATTCAATAGTTAGAAAATATAACAAAACATTTATTGAATAATAAATAAATTTATTAGCAGTATCTTGTTATTATTTGAAACTAGTTGCACTACAACTTGCAGATCAACCTGTGCACAATGTTTACTAACACCTGTTTATGATATAAATATTCATCCATGCAGAAACAACATTATTCAGAAAACCAAGTTATGTTATATAGATCATTGCATAATTGCTGGAGACTTCCAGGAGTTCAAGGAAGTAGTTAATTGATCAGTGATGTATCCATTGGCTGCCAAATGTCTTGACCTACCTCTCGCGATTGATCACTGCCTCTGTGAGTGCAGCCATTAATTTTTATGAAAATAATGAGTTTACATAAAGTTAAAATTGCGGGAGCAGACGAGACATCCGCCGCGCTCAATTTGCTGTCCGGGTGAGCGCTAGCTACGCAACAAACCCCAACCCCGATATCAAAATATTGCATCCCCTCTATCACATGCGCATTTGCATTCACCCAGCAATAACTCTGTAACTATTTACACCAGCTCCATAAAATGGCCTCCACGGCCCAACTGATAACAAATGATTACCATATAAACGGTAGTAAATCGCATACTTACATTATGCAAAACGCTGACAAATAACAATCACTGCATATGAGTTCACCACTTCTTGTCAAAAATAGAAATACACATTGTCCCTTACACCACAATATCTTTTAAATCTGTGATGGAATGACGACGACAACATTGTGGAATCCCGTATGGAGAATTACCACAAAAGAAACATATGACTTGGGGCGAATTCGTATCCCTACAACAAAGTAATCACTATTATGTCCGACTTCATTGAACATCGAGATTAGACATGTAGTCTAGTTTTAATTAGCACCGTGACACAATACACAATTATTTGTTATTTACATGAACAAACTCGTGATTATTTCAATTTTGATATCAGGTTGTTGATATATAGTTTTAGAAGCGAATAAATTGATTTTTGTTTCGATATCAAAATCTTCCATGAATCGCAAATGTAACCAGACCTGTTTTCTATGATTGACTGAATCAAATCAAACCATAAACAAAATTACACGGCAGCCAACCGACCCACAAATGCCCCTTAAGCCCCCATTCACCATCAGGCATGAGTGCCTAACGCAATAATCGAAAATTATTTATAGTAGTAACACACTATCGCACCGCACCAAGGTCATTGTGCGACGCACCCATAAGTAAGAGCGAGAAAGCGATATCTCTTTCTCGCTCTTACTTATCGGTGCGTCGCATAATAACCTTGGTGCGGTACGATAGTGTGTTATGGCCTTTATGTTTTCGTCAAATAGCCGAACGAACGATGATGAGGTTAGCTATAGATGGTCAAGCAAATATTGTAAGTAGAAAAAGCCGCGAATTTCTAATTTTCTACGAGATGATATCCTTTCGCGCCTACATTTTTAAAATTTACCGCCTTTTTCTACTGACAAGATCTGCTTGACCAACTATATAATCGCTATAGACCCTATCAAATAGAGAAAGATCGTTATGTCCCTATATCGCTCGAATACGCAAGATATTTTTCCATGTTGGCGATAGGCCCTCTTGCCTTAAAGGCAGGCCAAAAAATATAAAGCCCCCTCCAGACTATGCGCGTGAATCGCGGGCGAAGCTGCGAACGCGAGTGTGGAGTCGATTTCGCTGTGTGCGAAAATCGAATCCACACTCGCGTTCGCGGCTTCGCGCCACGATTCGCGCACGAGTGTGGAGGAGGCTTAATACTCACTAGGAGAAGAACGGTAACTCCATACAAAAAAATGTCCCCAACCGTTTATACGTTTATACTAGTGGCGCCGTCGTTGTGTACCAAGAACTAAAGTTGACAACCGGTTTAGCCTGGCGGGTATTGGTAGGTAAACTCGGTCAAGCAGATCTTGTCAGTAGAAAAAGGCGACAAATTTGAAAAATGTAGGTGCGAAGGGATATCGCCTCATAGAAAATTTGAATTTCGCGCCTTTTTCTACTGACAAGATTTGCTTGACCATCTTTAGTAATTCTGTTGATAAACATATTTGTTATCTTCATATCACGAAATATATGAAAGATGCATATGTGGTTTTAAGTTGCGTTTTATGATTAATAATGTAAAAAATTCGTGAAAATTTAAATCTTAGTTGGGAGCAATGTTGCTGTAGAAAAATGTTTTTATTTTGATTACTGGCAACTTTTTCTAGGAGGCCAAAGCACACATAGAAGCTTCAGGCGCACACATACGCAATTAATTATAAGGGGACATAATAGTGGTAACAGACTATCGCACCGCACCAAGGTCATTGTGCGACGCACCCATAAGGAAGAGCGAGAAAGCGATATCTCTTTCTCGCTCTTACTTATCGGTGCGTCGCACAATGACCTTGGTGCGGTGCGATAATGTGTTACCATAGATTTAATATATAGAGATACCGTCTCAGCGAGCTGTCACTGTTGCCACTTTTGTTTAGTGTACGATTAACAATTTAACACCACCTTGCTGTAGCCATGTCGATAAAGTCATATCGATAAACTATCGATATTTCTTGCAATTTTAATTTTACTTCAAAGGTTTAACGATACCTAAAATGAACAAAAACGCTTTTATTCTTTATTGTGGTTATCAGATCACAATTTTATCGTCACGCCCCAGCAGGGAACGAAGAGAAAGTTCAGATATTTAATTAAAATACATAAATACCTACTAAAATATGTGTTCCGCAATAATTGAATTATTTTATTATATTCTAATATATTTATTATTCATTAGCATTTCAATTATGTTTATGTTTAACGAAGATATTGAAGCTTCAATTAATAGCTATTTCGTTCCGCTGTGTAGCGTTTATCGATATATAACATGATTAAAATCGACTTTTCACATCCCTAAAAGAGCACACATACACGTTTTTACGCACACATACACAGCCTGGATGCACCAAAAAAGGCAAAACTTTGATTTGAAGTACATCTTGTCAACAGTATAGTTGTCCTTTTTTGATAAACGGCATTTTTAAAAGAGCGAGGAGAGAGAAATGATACTAGTTGCTGCGCCGTCAAAGAGAACAGAAAACGTTGGGGCCTTGTGTGTTACGGCCTTAACTTTCTTAGGAAGTGAACAGGCCTTGGTACTTACCTACAAAGTACAATCTACCATCGCTACAGCCTCGGAGTAATTAACAATTGGTTATATCCTCTAAGGCTACAGCTGGAGATAAAGATAAGAAGTAAGAAGTCACATTGGATAAAAGTAAAGTTCTGTTCTTTTCCATCGTAGTTTGCCATCTTGTGTATTCCTTCATTTTATCGTAGTTTGCCATCTTGTGTAAATTGTGTAATCCTTCAGATCGTGAATAGGCTGAATACATAATGGTATAGTGTTGCTATCCTATACTTTAGTTATTGGGGTAAAAATCCAAGCATTTGAAGTATGGATAGTAAAACTAAAAAAAAGATTAATGACAAAAGCCAAGAACATACTTTATAAAAACACTACATAGCTATTTACAACCATAATCAAAATGTAAGAAAAAATCCAAAATTAACGTACGATTTTGTAGGTCATTATTACTATTTATAAAGTTGGGTTAAACGTGTTTAGCATTTTAATAGTTAACATATATAATGAAGCCCTTATAGGTGTAATAGTGTAAATTATTATTAGTTCGCATGATGGATTCTCCACTATCGCCGAATCCTGATGCTGATATAAATAATGTGTGTTCATTTTACATTAAAATCGAAAATGATGTGTCGTGTCCATCCACATTAAAAACTAAATCTACCTTAGTCAAATACACCAAATTGCCAGACTACGACTTCGATTCAAAAGGTGCGTATTTATACAGTTTCCATTTTTACACAAGGCCTCGTCTTTGCGTTATTTTATTATTATTTTGAATACCTAATGGAGTTATAACATTTGGACCTTATAACTGCCCAGAATTAACACAGTTGTTATTGACAGTTTGCCAATCATTAAAACCGCGGCTCCGTCGAATTATGGAAATAGATCACCCTCAACTGCAAACTAGTCGATCTCTCAAACTTGGCGTTGTATCCGATACAAAAATGAATTCAAGCACCAAACGAAAAATTGTATCTATATCAGAAAATGATGAAGACAGACTTACTCCTCATATTGGTAAGCAGATATTTGTAATATATTATAAATATATGTTTTAAATATAAGTTGTATAAGGGTTTTTATGTATTAAGTTTATATACATCATAAGTTTAATAGTGTGTGCTCCATGTGTTGGTTTTCTAGCTAGTAGTGGCAATTTTTGGGAATTTCATGCTCGCTCAATGGATTATCTGTGTTCCAATATTTAACCCTTGAAATGGCAGTATTCCATAAGTGTGCCATCATTTAAAAATTTCATTGTATTTGTTATCTAATAACCAAAATGCTAAGCCTAATAAGTCGCACCTTTCACACCAATTTTAATTCTCATCAAACATATTCAGTACCAGGAGCATTCGGCGGGGTGTGCAGCGTGGCGTCGGGCTCACAAGTGATTTGAGCAGCGTGCACTAAGGCCGCTCCTATATGTTTGCATTTGTTTAACATGCATGCTGCACGCTCCGCCCCGCTGCACGCTCAACTCGAGCGTCCACTCAGGCCTTACACTAAGAGTTAGGCAAATTATTTCAATGTTATTTTCCTTTATAAACAATTTATCTTTTCTTCATAGTTATGAATTTCCCATTGATCTTTTTAAGGGTAGAATCCAATCTATCAGCATTGAGCCGCATTTTATATATGAAAGCATGGGGCTTAATGCTGATAGATGTGATTCCACCCTTAATCTTATATTTAGCAATAGATCTTCCTAAATCTGAATTAATCACAAGCAAGTTATATGTATATATATATTTTTTTTTATTTGTGAGCACAAACAAAGAAAATTATACAAGCAGAGTAACATAAATATATTTTATGTGCTATAATATAATAATGAAATAGTGTAGATTTACACATTATTTACTTCAATATTTTACCTCTTTAAGTGCCTGATATATATGAGTATAAAACCTCTTGCTTACTTCTGTAGAGTTCTTTCTAATTGTTATAAAACGCAATAAAGGAAAGGTGCAATAATTTGACATCCCCAAAAAGCTATTGCTTCCAAGAGATAAGAAAAGCCTTTTCTTTACTTGTATTGATTATGAAATTAATTCAACAGGTAAAGTTCTACAGTCTTCAAATAGATCATTACGGACAATAACCCTACAAAATGATAAAAGTGCAGCACAAAAAAATATTTTGAAATCAAGTCAAGTCAAATCAGGTAAAGTGTATTTTAGAAAATCATACAATTGTTGCCTTAATGGAGGCTTGGCTTTTTGCAATAACTATGTTATTATTTTACAGGTGCACAGTCTACAAACAGGTCTTCTGGGCCAAACCATAAGGACAGCAAAAGTTCAATAAATAGAAACTACTTGAAATCAACTAATACAGTCAAAAGTAAGTGAAATAGCAACTAAAAATAACAACAATATAAGGCCACTGTGGTGCTGGTCTAAACTTAAATTGCTTTTTTAAAACTTTGGACTAACAAATAAATATTCCTTACCTAATATTTTATGTGTCAAAATTTTAGGTACACAAGCAATGCAAGCATCAAAGTTGAATGTTAAAACAAATAATATTACAAATAAAAAGGAACATGGTAGTCCTACACCTATTCTGAACAGCAAACAAGCAATAGTTAGCAATAATTCTTTACATGACAATGTGAGAAGCAAGATTACCAAAGACAAAGGTATGTAAAAATTAAGTTTTATAATTGAAATAGTTGGCTTTGATATTTTTGGATACTGCCTGTGAAGATGATGCCTGGTTCTAATTACTTTTTGCCTGAATCCTGATGAAAAATAAAGAATGTTTGAATGAGTATGGAAGTACAGTAGAGTCCGGTTCTAACGACGCTCAAGGGACCGCTGATATTACGTCGTACTACCCGGACGTCGCACTAAACGAACTGCCAATTTAAATATATTTTTTAAACAAAATAATGACATCATTTTGTATTTATTAATACATATGCGATAATCACAGAAAAAAAAACATTTCAATTAAATTTTTTATTTACGTTAGTATTACAACCCTTTGTCTTCAATGGAGAGACTTTTGTGTGTTTAGTAGAAGGTACTTTTGTAGGCAACGCGTAAGACTCATCATCCGCAAAATACTCGAATCCCGTAAAATAAAAAGTCGTAATTCTTGGGAATCTAATCAAGATGAGAAGATGACAATCAAAAAAGTCAAAAAACATTTCAATTTTCACTCAAGCTTTTATCGCTGACTGTGTACTTTTGTTTCAACAAGCAACTTATACTCAATTGAGTCAATTCTTACACACACAAACTCAATTAGTATGCGTTTTGTCACACAGTTACTATGACCACCTCCTGAGTCCATCATCAGATCAGCTCGAAGGTGCAGAAATATTGCATTGTCACCCAACTAAGATAATTGTGTATATGAAGTTTAAGCTCAATTGAATAATGGGATTTAGGTTTTATTTTGTTTGCAAGATTACGAAAAGTCGCATGACTATTTCATCTTGCTGCATGCGTATAGGCAAAGGGGGAGAGGAGTTGAGTGCGCGGGACGGAGTAAGTTTCTTAGCAACAATTTATTTGTAAAAACTACGTCGCTCGTCGTTGTAACCAGACTTGACGGACGAATTTGGTGTCAATTGACAACATTTCATATTTTTAAGTGCTACTTTTTATTGTCTACATCGAAAAAACGCACTAATTTAAGGTACCCGTATTTTTTTTATTTTGCGTAAGTCCTATATTTTGGTCATAAAATCTATTTATATTGTTACTTGAAACAAAAGGGCGTATGTAACAAATGTCATTTGTGAGAATCGTGACGTCACGGATCTGTTTCATACACTGGAAAAAACGTTGAATTAATTTACGTTTGAGCATAGACAACAGTGCGAGTCACATAACTTCAAACGTTAAAAATAAAATCACAAATTAACAAGTGTCACAAACTTCAAAACTGTTAGTAAACCATTGTCAAGTGTCACTGGTAGTGAAGTGACAATGACAATGACAATGTCAACCCAATCGGAAGTCATTTCTTTGCTTGTAGTGGCAGAACTGAAGCAGCTGGGTGACGTCAATTTCCGTTTTAACTATTTTTAGAGATTTTGAATACAAAAAATCGTAAAAAATATATAAAATATATTTTTTTGTAATCTACAGGAGCCCCTCTCGAAATGGTTTTCGATTTAGGGATATTGAAATTTTTGAAATGTTGTCAATTTCCGTCGTTAAAAGCGGTCGGTCGTTATAAGCGGAGTCGTTCTAAACGGTTGTACTTTCATAGTAGCTTGTACTAAAACCAAA
This sequence comes from Cydia splendana, assembly GCF_910591565.1. Classification (NCBI taxonomy): domain Eukaryota; kingdom Metazoa; phylum Arthropoda; class Insecta; order Lepidoptera; family Tortricidae; genus Cydia; species Cydia splendana. The sequence continues at coordinate 32,422,432 of NC_085987.1, forward strand.
CAAGTGCCTATACTTACGTCGCTATAAGCGGTTGGTTGTTATAAGCGAAGTCGTACTAACCGGACTCTACTGTAATTTATGAATTGTTATATAAGTCGCTGGCCCAATATTACACGGTTCTATGTTACATTTTCAAGATAGTTGAAATTCGACTTAATGTCACTATGACAATGTTCAATTTCAGTTCCATAAAAGTGAAACATAGAATTTTGTAATATTGGCCTAGCGAAGTGGCACCGCCTTCAAATACGAAGTAATTACCTGGATGGTTATAAATTTGCTTATTATTCGGTTCTAGTTACTTTTTGGCAGAAATTTGCTTTACGACGGGATAGGGACTGGACATTGTATGTGATTACTGATTATATCCAATGTTTATAAATGAATGCTCTTTTCAGAACAAGGAAGACCCGTCAAAAGTACGCCTAACCCACCTAGAGTAAATATAAGCAAAAATTTAGTAACCCCTCGTGAAAGTGATGAATTTGTTATTGCAATGAATAATGATTTTGATGATAATTTAAACAAGACAGGCTCATCAAAACGGGTTTTACAAAAAAACCGATTTAATAGTAAATCACCTCAACGCAACACTGTAGTTAAAATTGTGAATAAGGTTTCACTAGGAAACCCTCCCCCAGTAATACATGTGCCGCTCGCCAATTGCTATGAAAGTGAAAAGAAGCAATTAGGATTAAAAAGTGTTATATCGGTTCCAGTCCAACATTATGTTGATTGTAGCACTGGTATGGATCAAAATTTCCTTCCTAGAGATGCAAATGTAGGAACTGCCCCACTGCCCGTCATGGTTAATGAAGAAACTGAAACCTCAAACAATAGTACAGAAGTAACTCAAGATGTCTTTGACAATCTTGACATACCTAATGTTACACTAATAAAGGACAAAAGTATTTTTGCCAAAGAAGAGATAGTCAGCTTCTGTAGTCGCTCAATGCCTAATTTACACACATCACCATTTAAAATAAGCCCAGAGAAGGAAAGCTGTGACGACCCGGTGGGTAGCGGAAAAGCTAAGACTTACATAATTGGTCGAGCAACATTTACATACACAACTAAACAAAAAATAAACTTCCACGTGGTCGGTAGCAGCGACGACAGCCAATCTAATCAATCGCCTAGTCCTTTAGCATATCCATTAAATGTGGTTTCTCTTCTAAAAAAGAATTTGAACCAGTGTGATATCTCCGAGAGTTCAGAAGATCATTTAACCAACAAAAGTAATAATCCGAATGGTTGCCATAAGAAGGTTGATGAACTCCAAGCACTTGCTTGTCCTTACGTTTTTAATAACAACAAATTGGTCAAACCGTCAGATCTAATCAGCACAATTAGAGTTAATAATGGATTGTTACACAACGATTACATAAGTGAGCAGTTTCAAAGAGAGCTTCATTTTATAGATTCATTTTTCGAATCACTACAGTATTTAGAAAATTGCTCCTTATCAGAAAAATGTCTTGCTGAAGCTTCAAGCGAGAACTGGGTTAGCAAATCGAGATTCGATTTAAATAATTCAGAATACAACTCTTTCTTGACGAAGCTAGAGCGTGGCGCTGGCGTTTTAGCGAATGTTGACGATATCGAAACAATGGCATCAAAAAGTCTTTGTCTGGTGAGTACATTTCCTTAGATATGTCAATATAAATTGTGTCATACTCAAGCAAAAGGTAACTTTGTACTTTGGTTATAAGGTCGATTTATTGTTGCATATCACCTTACAGACAATCGACCTAGTGATAGGTACCCTAATGTTTAGCCGGGAAAAACGACCTCGCCGGCGCAAAACACAAGCACGCCACTGTTCGTGCATAAGGGATTCGTGTCGTTCAGAATTTTTTATTTGTAATCATCTGCTTGTAATGCAAAGTGGTCACAACTAATCATGTAATTAATTTGCTAATTTCAGCTTAATTTACTAATTCGCAATGAACAACGGCGCGCCAAGAATTTACTGTTTGTTTTGAAAATGCGCGAGGATGCATTGAAAGATTTCACCAAGAGCCAGATTATTTGGTTAGAAAACAAAAAGAAGCAAGACAATACCGACGTGTCAACGTTGAAAAAGAAGCAACGAGGAGCGCTATTAAAGCTGCAGCATGAGTGCGGGGAGATGCAACGTATGCGCAAGGCGCTTGTCACCCTCTCTGAGAGGCGCAAGGCAGCACTCATGAAAACCAGGAACAGTATCGAGCTAAAACTGAAGAATAACGTCGACGTAGAGCAGATTCTCCTAGGAAAAAAGAAGTTAAAGAGAAACATTTCGGCCGACCGCAATGTAGCTCCTCTCAAATGCTTTGACTTGTCGAGCAGTGGTTGCGAAGAGAGCTCGTCGTCCAAACCCAAGGAGACACCGGTCCTTCTCCAGGAGCTGCCGCCCGCGAACTCTTGCGCTGAGAAGTGCGTCCAGACGGGGGACAGCATCTGCGAGCCCGCCGGGACCGCTGACCGGGCGACAGATACGGCAGAAAACTTCGTCGCAGTTGACGGTGGATACTTAAATATAATCTTTCAGAATCTCTCCTTCCCGCAAATCTTTAGTTGTGGGAAGCAATACGAAGTCAACGAGGAAGCCTTGAGGAAAATCCTGGAATCATCTAACAAGTGTCAACTTAAGGACCAATGTGACAGTGATGTTATTGAAAATTTCATGGATAAGATTAGGAACCGTGACTCAGACAGGTCTTCCTCAGCGTCGACTGCCCACAGTCTCGTAGACGAGTTCGATCAGTACTACAAGGGGCTGAGTGACCGTAGTAAGTCGCCCGCCGACTCTCCTGATCCTGAACGCCATGCTATAAGTCAGCATAATCCTCAATCGCTTGTATGCGAATTTTCAGAGCCATGTATCCAAACAATAGATATTATTATGGATCAAAATGAAAAATCTAGTCGAGAGAATATTGAAAGTATCGTTACTGAGAATGCGAGACCTGTGTCAAGCTCAGAAACTTTGACATGTGACCAGATTTGTATATGTGACTCGTCAAACCATTGTTTAGAATCAGAACCATTGAGGAATGGTGATGCAACGGTGTCCCTGAGCCAAGCTGGCCCTCTGCCAGTGCCACCCGGCGCGGCGTCCCCCGAGCCACTTGCTACGGATGGCTCTGACTCTTCAGTTACAAGTTTTGGTAAGATCACTATTTATTTATTTCATATATCCTTAATCTGCCATTACTTTGTTTTATACAAATAGGTCATTTGCTCTCTTCTCAGGCCTCCAAACAATTATTGTGCCCAGGAATTGTTTTCTTTTTAATTATTTTTGAAAAAAGATAAAGGTTTTTAAACGTTTCAATTTGAATGAAACGAAATACGTAGAGCCTACATTTTTTATTGAAATACTGTGTAATGTTATACAGCTCCTTAAAATCTAAATTACTTCCAAGTAACGTCTAGTTACTTTTTTATTGACCCTCAAAAGTTTTTCAAATAGTAAAATAATAATTCAGTGAAGATCAACTTTATTTTGCATTATATTAACAAACATCACCTATGTTCTTTAAATACTTATAGAAAAACAAAATTTCCGCAGAATACATTTAAGCCCTCGTATGACCGGAGCGCGGATCCGCGTACGAGGAAAATATAAGAAAAAAATAATCACGGCACACGAGAGGTTAAAGCCCTTTGCCAAACTTTCAGTAAAATTGTAAATTGTGACTATAGGCAGCAGCATCAAGAGCGATTTGCAGAGCGTGGACAGCGTCGTGTCGTCGTCGTCGGGCTACAGCGAGGTGGAGGAGCTGCGCCGCCAGCAGCTGGCCATCGAGAGAGAGGTGAGCTTTTAGTGGTCTAACTCTACCCAATTACCGACAGTTTGAAACAACTGGATTTTATATGCACAATTTTTAAAAATATAGGTTTAACAATATAGTAATTCGTTACACTTTATTTCAGATAAAAGCTCTAGAGCAGCAACAAAATCAGCCACTAGTCGTCCGAGAGATACCCGACAAGCCGCCACCGCCATACACGCCACCCAACAACGCTCTAACCAAAACTTCACGTATGTTCGTTCTGAACGACGATTTAGAAGAAAAAATACATCGGCACATAACACACGGAGAAGACTTCCCTTATGACCCTAGCAACGCGTTCAGCGTATTTATAAAAGATATTTGCGAAGAATCTCTAGCGAGACAAAAACAGGAGCTAAGCGATCAGCCGTGGGATGCGTGTAACTTGTTGCCCGACAAGCAAGAGCTTAGCCCAGAGAAGAGAGGACTGAAAACGATAAGTGAAGTCAAACAAGTGCTATCTAGTATTTCGCCGACTGTGGTTTCAGGTAAAAAATATATATATTTATCAATTTTCATTACCATATTAGTCATTCGACTCGTATGAGGGTGCCCGAATAGCGTTAACGGTACCCTGCTACTAAGTCAACAGTCCGTCCATGTTACCCTTAACACTTTGAAGGCCACGCCTGTTGTGTGCGTCGCGTCACCGTGAATCTTGTTGTAATGCACGAAGCTATGAAAGTTTGCAACGATTTTGATAGCACACGTAGTGCGAGTGTTATTTACATTTCATAGAAGTTTCACGTTTAAAATAACACTTGCACTGCGTGTGCTTTCAAAATCGTTGCAGACTTGTATTGGTCTAACTCAACTCTGTTTTCAAAAGTTGACGTTTGACGATTCCATAAACCATATGGCGCCGTACAGCGCCATCATCAGCTGTCAAACTTGGGGCACGAATTTTGCTTCTCTTAGATATTATATTACACAACTTATACTATAAATAAATGTTTATTATAAAGTCTTCTTCTTCTTCTTCTTTCCGTGCCTCTTCCCATTATTTGGGGTCGGCCCTCCTCGTTCTCAAGCGCCAGGTCGGGCGATCCTGGGTTGTCTCTTTGTTCAACTGGGTCTGTTTCAAATCCATTGATATGGTGGACCACAACGTAGCAGGCGGGCGACCTCTGCCTCTCTTATTATTCGGTAATGCAAGGGCTTTCCTCACGACATGGTCTTCGTCGCGTCTCATGATATGCCCGTACCATCTCAAGCGAGATTCTTGAATCTTGTCGGTGATGGGGGCGACCTTGTAGCTTCCTCTGATGTGTTCGTTACGTACTTTATCGAGTCTCGTCACACCGGCCGCCCACCTCAGCATCTTCATCTCATTGACATGGAGTTTTTGTTCATGCGCTTGTTTGATCGTCCAGCATTCTGCACCATACAGCATAGCAGGTCTCACAGCTGTTTTGTAGACCTTGCCTTTAGTCTTTATCGGCACACGGCGGTCACAGAGCACCCCCGAGAGCGACCTCCATCTCAGCCAAGCTACATTTACCCTATGTGATACATCCATGTCCACATTTGCGTCCGCGGACAAAAACGAGCCTAGGTATTTGAACTTGCTTACTTCCGGTACGGGGTGTCCATCTATGGTGATTTTTGACGCTGTCTGCTCTGTGCGGCTATAATTGCATGGCAGGTACTCTGTTTTGCTTCTGCGAATCCTCAAACCACTAGATTCTAGGGCATGCCTCCACATCTCCAGGGTCCGTTGCAGCTGTTCCGCGCATTTATCAATAAGTACAACATCGTCTGCATACAGCAGGCACCATGGTAGGGGGGACTGGATGTCTTTGGTGAGGTAATCCATAACAATGTTGAACAATAGCGGGCTAAGGCCAGACCCTTGGTGTACGCCAACTTTGACCTCGAAGGAGTTGCTTGTACCAGCTAGGCTTCTCACTTGTGTGCTTACATTGTCATACGTATCCTGTGCCAGTGATATGTAGCACTCAGGTATTCTTTGCGATCTCAGAGCTTGCCATACTAGTTTACGCGGCACCCGGTCGAATGCTTTCTCTAGATCTATGAAGACTAGATGTAGATCTTCATGGTTGTTACGCCCTTTTTCCATGAGTATTCTCACTGTTTGTATTGCATCCGTGGTTGATCTTGAGGCAGTAAATCCATACTGGTTTTCTGATATGGTCACATGTTTAAGAAAGCGGTTGTGAAGAATTCTTTCCCAAATTTTGAGCGTATGCGATGTGAGTTTGATGCCCCTATAGTTACCGCAGTCGCTGACGTCTCCCTTGTTTTTGTAGAAGGGGAGGAGATAACTGTGTCGCCAAGCTTCGGGGATTTTGTTGCTACTAAGGATAGTGTTAAAAAGTATCGTTAGCCACTGTGCTCCTACGGCTCCTAGTCTTTTCCATAGGTCAGCGGGTATACCATCGGGGCCCGTAGCTTTATGGTTCTTCATTTTATTTACTGCGCGCTCAACCTCGCTCACTTTAATGCCTTCCGGTGGCCCTTGCACTGGTGTGATGGGTGGTAAAGGTTGGCTAGGGAATTCCTCATTTAACAGTTCCTGGTAATATTGGCGCCATCTGGCATTGATCTTATCGTTCTCTGTTAAGAGTTTTCCGTCTTTATCCCGTATGTATTTGTTCACTTTTATATCTAGTGTAGACCGGTGGCGCTGTTTAGCAATTTTAAAGATTTCGTTATCTGTTTGTGCATGTTCTAGTCTGTTATAAAGGTTCTCCTTGGATTTCGCCATTGACTGTGCCACTTTGCTCTTGGTTATTTTCTTTAAACGCTTGTATTCTGTACGATCTTCTTCCAGCTGAGTTTTCTGCCATAGTTTAAATAGGTCTCTCTTCTCCTTCACAAGTTGTTTTATTTCATCCGTCCACCATGTGGGGTCTTTATTGTTGCTAAGCCCACCCTTTGACATTCCTAGGATGTTTGCTGCTTCCTCAGTACAGATTTTCTCGAAGTTGGACCACATATTATCTGCATCGCTGTTATATTCCTTGTGTATATCTCGGCCCAGGTATGACGTTACGTGGCTTATAAGTGCTTCGCCTTTTTCACTGTATAATTGGCGCCATTTAATTCTTGGGGTCCTGTCTACTACTGTTTTTATGGGTTTGGGTAGCTTAAAGATTGAGACTAGCATTCGATGTTGTGCTGTTAGCGCCTCCCCTGGGATGACTTTGCAGTCCTTGCAGTGTTTTAGTAGTCTTCTATCTGTAAGTATGTAATCAATTTGGGTGCATTTCCCACCGCTTTTATATGTTATTAAGTGCTCAGGCTTCTTCTGGAAATATGTGTTCACTATCGCTAAGTTATGGCGTGTGCCGAACTCCAGAATTTCTTCTCCCGGTTTATTTAGCGTGCCGTAGCCATATCCTCCATGAGTGTTTTGATAGGACGAGTTTATAACGCCAACATGTCCGTTGAGATCACCGCCTATGTACTTTGTTTCTCCGGGGGGGATCATATTCATGAGGTCATCGAATTCTTCCCAGAATCTTGATTTTTCAGATTCATGGCATCCGATTTGTGGTGCATATGCCGAGATAATATTGAGGGGCTGTTGCTGATCCATGGCCAGTTTGACGGCGATAAGTCGATCGCTTTTACGTTCTATGTTTATTATTCGCTGCTTGTAATGATGGTCAAGTGCTATAGCTACTCCATTCTTGCCGTTATTTGTGCCATGGTATATAAGCTGATAGCCTTGCCCTATATCTTTGGATTTGGAACCCTTCCACTTCGTCTCTTGCAGGCAGCATGCATTAATATTTCTATTCTGCAGTACTTTGGATAGTTCCTGGCTCCTGCCGGTGAGGGTACCGAGGTTCCAGGTTGCAAGTCTTAGGGTTTTGCATGTAAGCGAATATGTTTTGCTTTTGTCAATGGGTTCGTCGCTTCTGGGGGACGCCCTAGCATTATCTTCATTTGTATTCGCATACTTCGCATTGGGTAGGTTCGCGTCGCTTTCGGGGTACGCCCTAGCAGTTGAACTTATTCTCTTTTTGGTTGTGCTTTTCATTGTAACGAGGAGGATTTGATTTGGCTTTAAGTTTTACGGCCGGTTGCCACCTGACGCCAAGACTGTCGCCTGCTACGAGGCGTGAGCGCCGCCGTTGGCCCATAGGGGCTCTTCCGCCGCCATCTCTTCTGCATACTCCAGCCCAAGCACGCAGCACTGCACTAGACCTCGCCCCAGAATATGTCCAGGAAGCTCTGCGCAGGGGTTTTATAACGGAGTATCCGTCTCCGGCCTGTTGGTCCGCGGGAGGTATTTTATTTCCCTCCAGCCCTTCCGACGCCCTATTAGGCATCGGACGAGCACCCCCTATCCGCCACCTGGGGACGCGTTCCCTAGGGGTGAGGCTCCCCCGAGAAAATGTTTATTATAAAGTAATTGAACATATTTGTAATTAGTTTGTGTTGTTAACAGGGGTGGGTGCCCGGCGGTCGGATCATATCGACGAAATCCTGTTCGCAGAGTGGCGGCGCTGCGAGCCCGAGTGGACCAACCTCCACTCCGAGGAGGCCGGCGTCAAGGCACAAGTGTTCGAGAGCCTCTTCCAAAAAGTTCTCAGCGAGACCGTCGATCAATACAAACAGACCGTTCTCGGATTAATTGCACCAGATGCAATGAACGAAAAATCATTCAGAAAAAAAAATCAACCGCCAATTTAGGAGATTCGTAAAAATATTTATCGTAATCGTAAAATTATTATTACCAGCCTATCTGTTGATCACTGGTTTTATATGTTGTTAGTTATCATTACATATTTGTAATATTACTATAAATATTACCTGTACTCGTATCGTATTGGAAAAAAGTCAGTAATTATTACTTAATACATACTATTTGCTGTTTATGAAACATTTCTTTGGTTTTCTTACCTACGGCTTAATTTCCTCCTACGCTGACATCGGTAGAGCGTACGAATGAACACAATGTTCCATTCTATCCTCCTAATAATACAGTAATTTTATACATTTAGCGTTTGCGTTAAATCCGGTAGTTTTGATTTTTTGCAGACTTGTTTATGATGTTGGCCCAATGAATAACCCAAGTTTGAGACCTTGAGGTCCGAACGCAACTATGTCAGAAATCGAAAAAAAATTTTCGGAGATTTTTAAGATTTGGGCGATTATAACCCTAAAGGACTAGTTTTTGATAGTACCTTCTCAAGACGTTTTTAAAGTGGACTATTAATTGCTACAATACGAGCCTAGAATTGTCTCTGTACGAGTAGATCTAGTAGTTTCCGAAATAAAAAAGAGGACCTTAGAATTTATTTTCTCTCTTTAAGGTGGTTCGATTTTCGTACAAAATTCAATCCGCCTTCATTAACTAACTACACACTATTAGTACATAAATATTTCCGCATTTATCTACTTTCGAATATTCGTTTGCGCGAAATAAATAGGAAAACAATGTTTCATACAGAAATCATGCAAAAATCATAGTTAACTTTTCATCAATTTTACGTATGTGTGTGTCACAAAACATTTGCGACGCTGCCATTCCATTTCCGACGTTGCCGGGCTGACCACGGCGCGAATTTGGAGTGCCGTCATGTTTAGTGCAATTTTGTTGACACTGATACTTGACAGGTACTTAATTGACCGAAGCGAGAATAAGTACCCGAAGTTCGTCAGCTTAGCTAAGAACTATCATGGTGTGTTTTGTAAACAGTCGCTTTTTTTATTATAAACGGAAGGTTCCCGGTTCGATCCCCAGTCATTGTATGCTGGGACCAGAGAATAGATAGTATAGAGGGGTCCTGTCATAGTAAATTTTGTAGTCACAGTAAATTTACTGCCATCTATCGACATACGACTAAAACTCAAAATGAAAATATGAAACCAATTGTTAAATATGAACCGGTGTCGTCAACGCCATCTAGCCGACCATAGGCCAAAGGTGTGTGCGCCATCTATCCGAGAATGACTTTTTCTTGATTTCCGAGGCACGTTTTTTTCTTAGACTTTATTCATCTTATACGGAGTTACATATGTCTTTGCTGGGACATAACTTTTTGTATTTTTTTTTGCACCTAAATTTCGTATTGTTTGTTTTTTTTTTATTATGGGGATTAAGTATCGGCTAAGCGTATTCGTTTATTTTTTACAAAGATAGTTAGAAATTATACTCTACCTAATCTATTGGATATTTACAATTACTACCCGGTAAGTAAATTATAACTTTATTAGAATCCATTTTGTTGCGTCATCTTTCTTCCTATTACATTCTCGGAGTAATTAACAATGGAGCCGCCATTAACAGGCGTTCCCCTCTGTTGAAAATAGGCGGCCAATGGTCAACCATATGTATGGACTGACGTTTATCTGACATGACGTACCTATACATTTGATGTGCCCCTCCCCCGCAAAAAACGGCAGACTATTTCGTACCGAAAATTTTAGACATGGCGTCTCCGTTGGTTATATCCTCTAAGATTACATTAGACATTTTTTGACGTAGCGGAAACTAAAACTTCTATACAAATATTTTGAACATAGTTTTTATATTAGCATCAGGATTCATCAAGAATATGCTAGTGATTCTGAGTTGGAAGAACCCAAAAAGTTCATAATCTATGAAAATCAGGTATTGAATATATTTTTTGAAAACGTTGATATAGTAATTTATTGATAATAAGACGAATAAAGCCTAAGGAAAAAACGTGCCTCGGAATTCAAGTAAAAGTCATTTTCGAATAGATGCCGCACACACCTTTAGCCTATCTTCGGCTAGATGGCGTGACGACACCGTTTCATATTTAACAATTTTAACACATAGATATCAGTGAATGAATATGGATCAAAATGATATAAAAATAATAAAATCATTTATCCATATATATACATTTTTTGATACCTTTATACGTTTTCATTTTGAGTTTTAGTCGTGTGTCGATAGATGGCAATAAATTTACAGTGACTACAAAATTTACAATGACAGGACCCCTCTATACTATCTATTATTTTTGATAATACTGAATATCGGGGGGAAGCGCTGGTGGCCTAGCGGAAAGCGCGTGTGACTTGATGATTTTTCGGAACTTTTGTACGAAATATCATTTGATACCTATTTACCGGAACCTATTTATATACCGATATCTATTTTTCGGTGAAAGAAAACAATGTGAGGAAACCGGACTAATCCCAATAAGTTTACTCTCTGGGTTGGAAGGTCAGGGCAGTCGCTTTCGTAAAAACTAGTGCCCATGCCAATTCTGGGATTAGTTGCCAAGCGGACCCCACGCGAGGAAGAAGAGATTGAATATCTGGGAGACCGACCAAAGCTTAGAAAACATATAAAAACTCAAAAATGCGCGTTTTCTCACAGATCAGACCTAGCTAAGAGATCCGACCCCTTATACCAAATTTCATCGAAATCGTTAGAGCCGTTTCTGATATCATCCAAATATATAAATAAATATATATATATAATAATTGCTCGTTTAAAGGTAAGATAACACAAAAAGAAATTACCTACTCGCACCAGTCTTGAAACCCAATCCTCTTGCACGTATTTCCACGAACATACCGCAACGCTATTGCAACATACTTACGTTGTGTGAAATTGTCTACTACAAGGATCACAGAAACACTGTTTGCATGAGTGAGTAATAGTAGGAAAAAGCGTGACAGCAACACTCCGTCGATTTAAAAGGGTGGTTTTTGCACAATGACGTATTCAATGTTTATTTTAATAGTTCAATATTTACTTAAAGAGTGCGCTAAACATACTTTTAAGTATACAAATACCAAGACCATTCCACAAAAAAATAAAACCTGAAATTTTGCGAAAGTGGCGCCATCTAGCGAGAGTTAAGTTTTGAGTAACCTAGTCGAACCACCTTAATATCGTTTTTAATATTGATCCTAGCGAAAAAGTTTGAATAACCTTTTTTGTAGGAAATTTTATGTAAATTATTCATGTAATAAAACATTTTTTGCTATTGGCCATCGTTTACGAGTTATTTACGAATGACTAAAACAGGGGACCTTAGAATTTATTTTCTCCCTTCAATATTTTTTTTAATATTAATCCTAGCGAAAAAAAGTAGCACTTATTTTATAAGAAATCTGAAACAGATTATTTACGTAAACGATATTTTTTTTTGCTGTGGGCTACCGTTTACGAGTTATTTACGAAAAACTAAAAAAATACGATTGTAGAACAAATTGTAAGTAACTTTCCCACCTTAGTTAATAATATTTTGCATCGAGATCACTCTGACCCACGCTTAATATTATTTTTTATCTCCCATTTATCAACAGATTTGTATAATAAACTATATTATATTTTCTTAAACGTAATAAGTGTAGCTTTACGACTGTATTTTTTGTTTTGTTTTGTTCCTGCTACACTTAAAAAAAAATTGGTTATTATAAAAAAATCAAAAATATGTTTTTTAGTCTTTTATTCTTTATTCTTTTTTTTTTTTGTTAGAAAGTGCATTGTTTTTGTTCTAAAAATAGATTCCTCATCCTCAATTTATCCGAAAATGATATATTGCATGCCCTAATAGCTATAGTTTCAGAGAAATGTTGCTGCAAGTGAAGCGCGGCAGCGTCGAACTTTCCCCCTCCCCCACTAAATGAGAGGTGGCTCTCGACGCCTCCCGGTCTGTATCTGCTCAAGACCAGCTAAGAATCAACTATGCCAAGTTTCAGCGCATAGTCTCAAAGTGCAAGGTGTCGTGCACTAACCAACCAGCTATACCGTGCCTACCCCCCAAAAAGGGAGGGGCAAGGGTCGGACCACCAGGTCCAATCTATGCTATAGTTCTTCCTGCTCTTAGCAACTAGGGCAAGTTATATATCATATAATTTAGGGATTCCTTATTCTATAAAGTATCACTTCAAAGCAGGCAGTCATACATTTTTTTGGAAAAGTATGTAGCGGAATGAGTAACGATTTCCATAGAAATGTAATTATGGCCAAAGTCAAAGGTTAAAAATGTAAAAAAAAACACTTAACTTGGCGTTTTAAAGGTATGAATATAATGTGCTCGTCCTTATATTATATGAAAATGATATATAACTTGCCCTAGTTGCTAAGAGCAGGAAGAAATATAGCATAGATTGCACCTGAGGAGCCGACCCTTTCCCCCCCTTTTTTGGGGGGTAGGCACGGTACGATCTCGTGGCTACACCGGGTCAAATCAGCTTTGTTTGACCTTAGAAACAATTGTGCCAAGCGGCATCGCCTGAGACAAAAGTGCATACTCACTGCACTTACTTAGACTACGAATACAAGTTAAAAAAAAAATATAAACTTTGAAAGGCTTTATCTCGGAAACTATTAGACTTACAGAGACAATTGTCGTACTGTAGCCAAAATTTAGTCCACTTTAAAAACGCCCTGAAAAGGTACTATCAAAAATTTGTCTTTTAGGGTTATAATCGCCCAAATCTAAAAGAAAACCGAAATTATCGCGGGTTTTTCGATTTTTGACAAATTTGCGCTCGGCGCTCGAGGTCATAAACTTGGATTATTCATTGGGCCAACATCATAAATAAGTCTGCAGAAAATCAGAACTACCGGATTTGACGCAAAAGAGTCAGGTTACAAAATAAACAAAATTCTACAAAGTTACTGGAATTATATACAAATATCCTAACAAGCTTAAAGAATCGTTAGTTCGTCCAATCCATAAAAAGGGTGATCGTAAAGTATATTCCAACTATAGACCAATATCCATTCTCTCTAGTATAGATAAAATAGTCGAAAAATGTATAATTAATCAAACCAGCTCTTTTCTACAAAAACATAGTATATTAAATGATAGTCAACATGGTTTCCAAAAAAATAAAAGCACCGCCACTCTCCTCTCCAAATTCACTGACGAAATAAACACTTACTTAGGAGATAAAAAAATAGTTGTAGCGATATTTTATGATTTTAAAAAAGCATTCGACACCTTAGAAATCGATACCCTTTTAAATGGAATGGACGAGTGTGGTGTGGGGCAGCCACTGAATTGTTGGTTCCGTGACTACCTCACATCACGATCATATCGCGTCAAAATTGGTGACGACCTAAGCGATGAAACACAGGTGCAATACGGAGTACCTCAAGGCTCGGTATGTGGGCCGGTGTGCTACCTCATGCATGTTAACAGTTTGTGTGGAGTTATACAAAATTGTTCTGCATATATGTTCGCTGACGATCTTTGCACCTTACGTGCCGGAACCAATCTCACTGATATATGTCATCTGGTTCAACAGGACATAGATTCAATAGTTAAATGGTCACACGATAATGGCATTATATTGAATTCTGATAAGACAAAACTACTCATTATACAATCACCTTATATATGCACCGTAGAAACTCCTTTGCCTATGTATACTCACAGTTTTACTTGTTTCCACGATAAATTAAAAGCTTGTCAATGCAAACCTATAGAAAAAGTTGATTGTGTAACATATCTGGGAGTCAAAATAGATACCGCATTCTCTTGGCAACAACATATAGACCATATCTGTAGTAAATTAAGAATTCTCTTAGGTAGATTTTATCACTTAAGCTATAAAGTACCTAATAACATACTGAAATGTTTATATTTTGCAATAGTTGAGTCTGTATTGAGCTATGCACTTCATTGCTATGGTCTTACTTTTAAATCATACATAGATAAATTAGAAGCACTACAAATTAGATTCCTAAAACTACTCGTAAATAAGAAAACCAGAAACAGCTGTAAAAACGATTATTATAAACTATTCAAAATTTGCAAAATACTACCAGTTAGTTTAAAGCACAAATTCCTTCTAGCAGTTAACAACCATGGCAATGAAGAGCATAACACAATACTAATAGAACATAAGCATAAAACAAGGGCAGTAACTGCGCGAAAATTTGAAGTCCCCCGGGTTAGTAACTATTTTGGTGACAGAACTCTTAGGAAAAGAGTTCCGTATTTCCTGAATAGTCTACCCGAGAACATTCGTCATGAGCCAAATAAAAATAAGTTTAAAAGCGCCCTAAAACTGTACCTATTGCAAACACTTAAGTGACAGTTGCACATGTGCAAGTGCCACTAAGTGTTTAGATGTAAAAGATTTAATAATAATTTAAAATTAGTACACAATTAAATACATGTGTATGTAGAGACTCTTACCTGCAGGCAAACTGTAAATACAGTTTTGCAGGGACCTGTTCTATTATATGTTCTGTACTGTGTGTTAATAATAATAAAAAAAAAAAAAAAAAAAAAATAAGGTCCAGCCATACAATTAAAAAAATCTGAATTTGCCACTGAAATTTGAACCTTTAATGCAGGCAATAGAGTTGATTTTGGTTTTGTTTGAAAATTGGACGCCATGCGACTGTTCCAACTGAATATGATTTTTTCATCGAACTGAATAAAGTACTATGGGTAGGACCTTGGGCCTTATGAGGCTAGGGACCGTGCGCGTTGGAGGGTCTGCCGTCTTGTGGCCTGAATCGGAAACATATGTGCACATATACATTGCCAAAGCAAGTGCTACCATCTACCGTTCTCGTCGGTCCGTTTCCTTGTGCATAGTCGGATCTGCCATCTTGTGGGCTACCTCGGAATCATAAACGTCACAGTTTACGCCTCGCGCCAAAAATCTGACGGCTCCTATGCTGCCCTCTATAGTTCATGCACGGGCCTATGGGCCACCGCACAGCAACGCTGACAATGAGCACGTACGGCCAATCTAAATCGGTCATAAATAAAATCACATAGTCCAGTAGTTACATTATTCTCTTTATTCGGGAATAATATTAACAGAGAAAAATATCACATAGTTCTTTATTTAACACTGACTACTTAACATTATAAATACTTAGTTTATTTAATTTGCAAAAAATACAGCAATTTAGTACAAATAAGTAGATGCTTAGTTATTGTTATCATCGTGGAAGTACGAATTTTAGATAATATCTCACTAACAACACCTAAATACGCATTATATACATTCTGACATATGAAAAAGTTACCAGTATAATATAATAGACACCAAAAATGTACACATATTCCTATATTCTTCCGTAAATTATAGTGTACGTAAGAAATTAGAAACATTCTTAAATTTAGGGGTACCGTCACGTCTAAAAATATCGATAAGTACTTTACATACACGACCTTATTGCCGATATATTAAGATAGTGTATGTATAAGTGCCAAAAATATACCTATACCTATTTTTACCTATAGGCGTTATCCTCGACTCCGACCTAAATTTTCATGACCACATGTTGTCATTGGCGCGTGACTGCTACAAGAGGTTAGGGTTTGTAATCAGGAATTCTAGGGATTTTAATGACCCAGGTACCGTGAAGCTCCTGTACAGCGCCCTAGTGAGAAGCAAACTCGAGTCCGCCTCCGTTGTTTGGAACCCTTATGAGGCATCTTATGTCTTACTTCTGGAGAGAGTACAAAAGGTATTCTTACGGTTCCTCTATAAAAACATTTATGGGTACTATCCGTTCTTATGCCCAACCAAATTTTTGTTAGGAATACTACTGGGTTTCAACTCTCTGGAGGTAAGACGTAACTTTGCACTTCTCACAACATTTCACGTAACATTGCTTGCAGTATCCTGCGCGGGGAGTCGGACTGTATTGAGCTGGTGGGGCAACTAGTACGTCTGTACGTTCCTTCTCGGACCAGAATAGAGTTCAGACCTCGTGACCGTTGTCTCCTGGCAGTCCCGGCTTCGAGTACTGTATCACGTAGGAATTCCCCTCTGGTTCGTTCTTTGCTCCTTTTGAATGCGCTCCTCGCATCAGCCTCTCAGTGTGATATGTTTGCAAGCAGACTGGTGGCTGTGCGTGATGAATGTTTGAGGTTTTGTGAGAAGATGGATGCACGTCCTTCTACTGTTTAAAATGTGCTAATTATTTATGTTTAGATGTCAATAGGTATTGTAATTTGTGTTGAATTGTATACATATTGTATTCTTTTTCTTTAATTTTCTGTGTAGTTAGCAGTGGATTGGTATTTTTACTGTTATGCTGTTTAACTTGTTAGAAATAAATAAATAAAATAAATAAAATGTTTGGCACTTTGTCCGTAACCACAGAATAAATAATAGTACTACCGTACAGAAAGGAGACTTCTTACAAAACCGTTGTTTGACGGCGGTTTAGGGTCGAATCATGCTGCATTTTGCCTTTCTAATATATGGCGTTATCGCTTTCGGCTATTCAGGGTTGTCAAAATTCAAGCCATTATCTTATCTGTGACCGTGCACCTAAAGGGACGTCAAGTTGTGTCAACCCTAATAATTGCTCGTAGCAATGCCGGTAGTATAGTCTGTAGATTCGTAACAGACCCCGAACTGCTAACCCTTTGCCTATTGTTAAGTAAAACCACACTTGCTACTTACCTGCAAAAAAGGGTCTTAATTATTCTAATTGGCACCTGAGCGCGGGCTAGTCCAACGCTCAAAAAACCAGTGTAGGTGCGCTCTCCGATAACGCGCCTTCGTTACGCATCTCGATGACACATTTTAGACTGGTTCGACTCGCCAGCACTCAGTTACCGTAGAGAATTACACGACCCTTTTTTTACAGTTAGAGGCGGTTTTACTTAACAATAGGCAAAGGATTAGCGGGTCGGGTCCACTTACAAATCTACAGACTATACTATTAGTTATTCTGTGGCAATGCTGAGCCTAACGGAGCCGAGTTTGCCCGAAGGGAGGAGTTTCGCACCCCTGCCGTAACGATATTTTTAGACGTGACTGTATGAAAACTGAAACGAGTAGAATACTAATATTAATAACTATTTATGTACCTATGTAATGTGATGTAAATGTAAGTTTTGTCAAAAGATATATAAATATAAATATCTATACTCTAATATTTGATACAGTTACTGTATCTGGCTGGAAAAAGGCGCTTAGATTGCGTCTACTTTATTCGTACAATTGTTATGATCATGAATGTGGCAGTATTTTATGTGTCTAATACGATATTTCGTGCCAGATAAAGTTTATCCCTTTATTTATAACATGTTCCTTGTCCATGAAATCTACAGGTTAGTTACTATGGCGTTATATAATTTACCTATCCTACCTATCCAGATTATCCTTGGTAGCATATTTGATACGAGAATAATCTACCATCTTGCTCTACGCGCGAGGCAAATTTCGCGTGTGGCGTTTTTTAAAAGGGCATAAACGGATATAAAACCGTTCAATACATTGAAACAGACAATGTGCTTGGAAATATCTGGACATTCTTAACTCTATTCGTGCTATATAAGTAGCTACAGAGTGATTTCAGTACAGGTAGATTTCAGTAATACATATGCTAAATACTTTTATTACATTTAATAAACAAAATAATACTTCAGGTATAATGAAAAAATACCATGAAAATGTTTAACAGTAAAAAATCGTAAAAAATACTATAGCAGCTACATTACAATTGTAAGACAGTCCCGTCATTATTACTGGCACGATCAGACTCAAAATACTGTTTTTTGTATGTCCGTCTAGGTTCTTTTTTACTGGTTTAACATCCTTAGAACCGGAAAAGGAAAATTTTCGTCTTGTCATCTTCTTTATATCACCGATCAAGTGTGACGTGAAATAGGCATTATTGCCTCTTATTATAGGACATTATAAGAGCGTTTTCACATTGTCCGATCCGATATCGGATGTAGGATCCTACATCCGCGTAGTCAGGCCGCGGGGGCGCTCCCGGGCGCCGTCTTTAGCGGACACGCACACTACAACAAGCATTATGCCTACACATACGCAGTCAAACAAATATTATCGCCATTATCGGTCCGACTGCTGACGGGGGGCTCCGACATGGCTGAATTTATCGGAAGCGCCTTTCCAAAATCGGATGTCGGAAGGCGCCTATGACAAAAACAGCTGCAGGACAGTGCCATTGGCATTAAGTCCGCCTTTTTTGCGTTATTTATATTTTTTTAGTAATAATGATTTATTAAATGCCTAAATAATTACAGAGAAACACATATAACTTACATTTTACTTCCTTCCGACATCCGATATCGGATCGGACCATGTGAAAACGCTCTAAGCTAGGGTGCTACTCATCTCATCGCTGGCACCTACCGTCTAGTACTGTGTGCTTCAAAAAAAAACCGTAAGATGAAAAGGCTTGTAGGACTTGTGCCATGCCCGATAATTTCCCGGTCACGTCGAAGCCGTGTTCCAACGGCAAAATCACGTAGTTACTTATACCTATCTCAACATTGTCAAAAATTAAGCTGCGAAATAAGTGACTGTACATTGCGATTGTTTTTAAACACAAGCAACGCTAGCAACATTTACTGTAAAATCCATAGGCTGTTTCCTAAATATTAGTCATCTGCTTTCAGGATTGACTCAAGTGGGTTTGGTCCTTTTCTTCTAGAATTTGAAACTTTAGCTGGCTCCGCTGAAAAAAAAACAATATTATATATGACGTCTAGTAGAACTAGTTGAATAAAAAATCTGATTATTCATAGATTTTAGGGCCATGATAGATAATTGCTGACTGTATGTAGTAAAGAGAATTTGAAATAGAGAGTTACTGTCATGGTAAATTATGTAGCTACAGTACATTTTCTGCCATCTTTCGACAGACTATTAAAACTGTTAGAACGCCATTTGACTTTGATCATTATTCTTTCACTGATATGTGTTAACTTGTTAAATATTAATATTAACGCCATCTACTCGAGAATAGGCTGAAGGTCATGGCGCCATCGCTTTATTTTCTGTCGAAAGATGGCAGTAAATTTACAGTGGCTACATACTTTACTTTGACAATCCGTCTCTATGCAGTCTATTCTCTTTGGTATGTAGTTTGAAACATTAAAGGCCAGCTACTGACAGTTCATATATACTTACTCGTTTGGCTCAGTGGGAGTTGCGTGACCTCCAAGCAGGCCATCCACTCAGTTATGGTAATCTTGGAGTCGTGGTTGATGTCGCAGTAGCGGGGCAGCTTGCGCCCGCACCTCCGCAGCGGCTCCATGTTGGCGATCAGCTGGTGGAACGACTTCCACTCCCGTCGTTCCAGGGCTTTGTTTTTGTCCTTGTCTAGCATCACGTATGTCCATGTGGCTGCTTGCTCTTCTTTTGATGCCCCCCATTTTACAATTTCCCTGCGAATGTTTAACGTCAGATAAGCGGAGGACTACTTTGAGCGTAGCATCCTAATTATCCTAAAGCAGCGAGGCGTGGCAGTAAGACTTTGGTGTTCAAAGATTTTAAAATCGAAGTTAATATATGTAGCTCACTAAGGGCCACTTGCACCATTCACTAACCCCGGGTTAACCGGTTAAACCTGGAGTTACCATGGTTACCAATAAATTTGACACTGGGTTAACGGTTTAACCGCTTAACCCCGGGTTAATTGGATGGTGCAAGTGGGCCTAGTAGTTAATAGCTTACCCGGGCCCTGTTCCATTCGTAGTTGCCGTCATTTTAGTAATCAAAAATCTCATCAAGTCTCGCAGGAAGTTTGACTTCATTGGTTCAGGACAGCCTGAAAATAAACATAGACCAAACTATAATTAGCATTTTATAAGATTTTACTTGACTTCAGTGTAATTGTGGCCTGATTAAGTTTCTCGATGTTGAGTAATTAGACTACCTAATATGTATGTAGGTACATATTGGTAGATCTAGCGCTGAGAGACCGGCTAAGAACCAAGAACCACAAATATGTGTATTTCAAAGGTAAATGCAAGGGCATTGGGTTGGAGGCGGCAGACCGTTAGTGCTTTTCAGTGGATTTCGGGACGGACCTAGGTATGTATAACTTTGACAGTTCTGAGCAGTTCGCAATAGGTAATTTCATGCCATGGACAATCGAGACTGATCATCAGGTATCTTTAACACATTCAGTGCCGAAAATCGGGTATTTTATGATTTTGTTCTCAGGCCGGACGACCCGATAGTCGGGATCGTGGTACTACAGCTATATATGACTAAATTTTTGTAGCCTGGCGCGGATGTGAATAAATGTGTTAATGAGACCACGCCACAGGTATAGCGTAATAGTGTGTAACGTAACGCCATACGTTGCAGTTGACGGATGAGTCCGGTATGGGCTAGCCGGTGTCCTGCTGCAGGCACTACTACATGTAGGACTGCTACATTTACTACTAAATGTAGCACTACTACATCTAAACTAAGGCTACATATATATGATTATGATATGTACCTCTCATGGGGCTAGCGTGGTGCGGCGCGGCGTCGCAGTCCGGCCGCAGGTCCTTGACGGAGGAGCCCGGGATGGGCTTGCCGGTGTCCTGGTGCACGCACCAGCAGTACCCGGTGGAGCGGTAACACTGCGCCCGCGCGTATCGGCCATCCCCCGTACACTCAGGCACGTAAAGGGCCGCCGCGCCCGCTTTCTACACAAACAAACCCGATGTTTAGGTCATCAGCTACATTAACGTTTTGGTCGCCAATGACCGATATATCCGCACCAGGTCCAACGCCAAAGACTGATTAATCGGTCACATACCACAGAGCAACATAGACCTACGTGCATATGCATAAAGTTCAATTTTAGTTTTGACACTTCGATGACGTGGCGTCCGAGTGACAACTTTTGTGTTTGACACAGCGTCGAAAAGGTTAATAGTACATTATTGTCGAGGCTCGGAAGTAGCTACTTGCAGGCTGAGGATTCGTTTTAAACGGACGACCTTGGGAGTCCGTTTAATTGAATCCGAAGCCAGCAAGTAGCCTTCCAGCCGAGTCATATATAGTGCTTTTCTCAAAAATGGTGGAAGAAATATAAATATCATAGAAATATTTTACAAAAGCAACGTTGTTAAGTATATATTTTCACAGAAGAAAGCCCTTGCCGCCTTTTTATTTTTTTAATAAAAAAATAGAAGTGTATTTTTCTGCCGAAAATACGCCAACCTATTTGAGACAACTAAATAGTCGCGGCACTAATCATCTGTTTGGCTGTTCAAAGGGCCTGTGCCTTCAATTGATATGGCCATTTCAACTTTTAAAAAGTTTGGAACTCGACAAATAATGGAATTTGTATGCGACATTGCAGTCCCAAAATCGAGACTGCAATGTTTTTAACTTTTTAATTTTTGACTGACCATAAACTAAGCGCTTCGCGACCTATTTTTTAGACGGCAAAGTCGACTTTGCCGTCCATTTTTGAGAAAAAACATTTTGCAAGTGATACATTTTTAAGCTATGAAGTTCAATTCGCGGAAAGCCAGTACATCTATAATTGACGGTGCTCGGTTCCAATAATTGATATCCAAGGCTTGTTTTCCACCACCATGATAATTATATTAATTATTATATAATACAATAGCTGCTTAGTTCTATTTCGCAATGTGCTTTTTATGCTAAATATTAACCATCCATCTATCACGTACACGGGGACCCAACTAATTATCGGAAATTAAATTAATTATGTTATACAGTCCTATTAAATACCTAGGTCAAATTTTGCAGTACCTATTACCGTACCATGCTTAGGTTAATCTAAAGAAGAAAAAGATAGTACCTACAATGACAACGTAGGTATTACTACGCCGGTCGATCTACATTATAATAACAGATTCCATACTGACAAGTGACGATGAAAGACGTGTACGTGTTTAATATGTAACATACTGCCAGCATACTACTAATATAAATAAGTGTAAAAATATGCCACATTTGATTTATAGTAGGTAAGGTAAGGTGGGGTAAGACTAACATAGTTTATTTTGCTCGGGACAAGACTAACAGTATGAGGATTCCCTACAAGTGGTAGGGTTTAGAGTCACCCCGGTGATAGTCTTACCCCACCTTACTTTCTAATAATTAGTTAGCTATTTTAAACTAAAATTATATACTGCTCTGATGCAGGGCAACGATATACGACTTAAAGTAAATGAGAGTTAGACATGTTTTCGTGATTTTTTTCTAACAAGCCATCTTGGTTGGAGTCTGCCCTTGCGAATATAGTCCAGTTTCCAAGTGCTTTTTCATGGAATTTGCTCGTGATTTTAACGTGTTAAAAATAAATATAAAACTACAATTTGCGTTAGCCCCCCCTCCTCTTACGAATGTTGCTGTTAGTGCTACTCTTGTTGACGTCTTGTTACTGTAATTAAACCATGAGTTAGTACCACGCTGCATGATATTACTGTAAAAGGAGCGGCAGAAAACTTGGCCATTTATGTACTGACTTAGATGTAGGTAAATTATGTTTGTCATTAGTTCTATTAGTGGCGATCATTGAAACCACATTCATAGACGAACTCCCATAGACTGGACATTGTGATGCTGAAGTAAGAGAATAGTGGAGGACCGCTATTCGATACTAATGAGTAGGAGACTGAAAGTCTCCATTTTTCACTCTGGATATTGACGTTATATCAAATATTTTTACACAATTTGATGTAGATAGGTATGTTAACCATGGCTATGCCTCTTCGGTTGAATTTTTCGATTTTTGATTATAGAAAGAACATACAATACAAAATGTTAAAGGCTCATAACAAAAATCGAAAATCAATCGAACGAAGGCTAGTGCAAAAATAATTACTGTAATGTTAAATATCCAGAGAGGAAAAGGCGGTTGAACACGGTCATCCACTTTCCTCTTAAACGTAGGTTCACGATCACTGCACAATTGAAATTAGCTAATTATTATTAGCGCGGTGTGGTTAGCACGAATCGTTTTATATGCTATTTTTAGTGGCTAAATGGTCTGTGATCACATTATAATAAGAGTAATGGTGAGCCATATTAGGCCTGATAATTATGAGAGCGCGTGAACAGCTGTGATATCGTACTCTAACAAGTTCTTTAAGCCCTAACGAGTACTCGTATTTCGAGTCGCTAATATGATAATAATCGCTACGAGTGTTCAAAAAAATTTGTGTCAGTAAGGGGCCTAGTGAGGCGTAACGGGGCGGAAGGGAAGGTGCCTTGATGAAGGCCCCTTTCTTGATCAAAAACAATGAATATTATATTTAATATATCCCACAAGCCGCGGAAAAAAGCCGTGACATGACAACACTATAAAGGTAGCTTATAGGAAGAAGAGGAGAAGTTTTAGAAGGGTACCTAGCTACTTTGTAAGCATTTACATTATGTTCTCTGTTCTGGAGCTTGGCACAAAAAAGTTTGGGAACACATTTGGGGATTTGGGCAGTTATTTTTGCACCAATCCCAATCGACGAGCTGATGAATGCCACTCAGCTTGTTTTGTTCAGCTTACTTGTTCGTACCTGTTCGTCCAGGACGGCCTGTCGGTCCGTGAGGCAGTCGTTGGCCTCGTCTTCTCGGTGAGCCTCCGACTCGGAGCCGTCGGGCGCGAATGAGTGCCTGATGTTGCCCGGCAACACTGAAAAATACGGACACGTTTAACATTCCATTTGTATAAGAATTTTTACGGCGTTTTAAGTCAATGATTATTTTCGAAACATTTTATTGATCCATTGCCATGCCCGTTTAGACAAACACCGACAAAACGCGACACAACAGTAAGTATGACTTCAAGCCGGTTTCACGCAGCGTGTAACTAATAAATACAAGCTATAGTCTCCTCTCCTCCTCTCTTTGAAAGAGACGTCCGCATCTTTTACAAATTAATACAGGCTTTCGGAAACGGGGTTCTGAACACCAATACATCTACAAGTTGCAGATTTTTAGGTCTACACCGGTAACATAGATAAGATTTACAAGTTCTTGACTGAATAAATAAATCCAATTTGTGCTCAGATTGTTATCTGTACTCAGTTTATAAAATGATTGTCTTATTTATAAAGTGCTTTATACATACATACATACAATGTGATTGACTTTTCTGTAAATATTTATTTCAAAATATTTTCAATCGGGTGTAAGTATTTCTACAGCTGTCTATAAAACAGTGGTAGGGCGTCGCACTTTTACGTTGGACAATATGGAGCTACTTTTTCTTTCAGTAGAATAAAGGCACTGTATTGTCTGCCAGGTTACGGACCGGTCACACTGAAACTTGACGCAGTATATACGCGTTTTGTCATTATGTACATGCAGCGTAAGCGGTGCGATTATTTCTGAGCAGCGGTGCGATTATTCAAAAGTCACACGAATCTAGCCGCCGCCATATAATCGAAGTACGTTCTTATTTGAGAACGTCATTGAAAATAACATGAAATTTTACATGAACATTCAAGTAACATGTATCTATGATTGGTACTAGTTTTCGTTGCTAGAAATAGGGTATTTGACTGTATTTAAAATAACATATTTTACACCATGCATGAAATAAAGCACCAGAAAATTTATTAATTAACGTAGACGGCAGTTATTTTTAGACACAATTTCTATATTAAAACCCGTATAAAACTATAAAGAGTAGGTAATTTAATTGTGCCGTCACATGCTAGTGTTTCATATTAAATTCCATAGTTGCAAAATCGTTTTGACAGTTCGAAAAAAAAAATAGATTTGACTAGAAGTCAAATACCCAATTGTAATAAAAAGAAATTAGACAGGTAGAATTTTTACATACAAAATTTCTACTCGCTCTATTTGATTTGTATATATTGTATGTATTGTATGTGTACTAGTATCAGATAGATATATGTTACGTAAACGTTCATGCCAAACGTCATGTTACATGTAATTAAAGCAAAAAGCATGACGTTTTAGAGCCACACGACACTAGCATCTTTTGATCGCAGCTCCGCAGTTGCGCCGACGTTGCGTCGAGCAGCAGCCATAGAGTTGGTTACACGCCGATGCTCGGAAGACGCTAGTGTCAGGTAGCCCCAAAAATGAGAGCCTAACGTCGATTTTATGGAAGCGTCTTTTTAGCAGCGTAGCTTAGTGTAGGTACTCAAGGTAGTAATCGAGTTGAGGACGCCCCGCCACTGTTGGTAGAGTGGTGGTTCATAGTTCGTCACCTGCGCTCGGGTCCGGCGGCGGCTCCTCCTCCCCATAGTCGAGTTCCGGTTCCGGTCCGTTATCCTCGTCTGCGTTCAACAACATGAAGAAACGGAGAGAAACTATATATTATTATTATGTTTGCACAATAATTGGCGCAATTAAACATAAAAACAACCTTTAATCATTTACCTATATAATTTACACGATTATATTAACCTTTTAACCGCCATAGAATTTTTCATCGAGCGTGCTCGTATCGCCGGCGGTACGAAGTTACACGAAGTTTTGTCTTATTTATCAGACCGCGGCGAAATGAGCCCGAATTTGTTTGTCTTATATATCAGTCTACGGCGGTCAAAAGGTTAAATATGTGATTCAAATTATTCTTGTCACTCGTTGCTATGGTTACGCTCTCCTGGGTCACTTTATAAACCCAAGGGTTTCATGCCATTTTACATTTCGCGTAAAATCACCAAACATTTAGATATGTTAATAAAAAACTCAAAACAATGAAGTATACCAAAAGGACGTTTGAAGTCAAACATGCGTTTACAAGCATACTCTGTGTGTTATTGTCAATTGAGACCACAGTCCACACGAACACATTGACAGTTTTATTAATAACATTGATAAGGTTTTCCCACCACGCCCCATTAGAGGGATTGCTCATACGTTTGTTTGACAGCTGGGTAAGTCTTCGGGAGTGACTTGATTAAAAATAATTCTAGGAATTCCCACCAGTAATGCATGATTTAACGTAACCCTGAAGGCATGGGTTCAGTGATAAATATTTGTTTATTTACACGATTAAAGAGATAATTGGACTAGTATTAGATCAGATACTTCCACGGACTGACTCCGCATCACGAAGCATTAAAGCATGTAAAAAAGCATTGTACAACAAAAACCGTAGATACAGCCGGCTTCAGATATATCGGAGTGGCCCGGGTGCTCACAAATATCTGAAAACGCCTCTATTGTGAAGGTGCTAGAGTGCGTGTTCAGATATTTTTGAGCACCTCGGCCGCTCCGATGATATAAGGCCGAAGTGTTGATGGCGACTGCACAACTTAATTTTAATTGCCATTTGTCATTTATATAAGCAGGCACTAGTAATGATCAGATGACCAAAAATCCAACTAGTAGGTACTCCCACTAATTGTTTCTGCTCGTAAATTACTGAGTAATTACTGAGTAATTTACGAGCAGAAACGTTTATATATCGGTTTGTTTATTTATTCCACGCTACTGGTGAACCAGACATACAATAGTAAAGTATAAAACAAGGTTATAAAGGCAATTCATCTTCAATGCATATTATGCATAGGAAACGCTAGAACAATCTTTCAGTAACCGTCTTAAGTGGTGCTGAAACAGTTGGAATCTATCAGAAATATTCTTCTCAATAAATACGTGACTCAAATGCAGGATTAAGTAAGTTAGACAGTGTACTCAAAACTGGTAGCATTACGATTTACGGCACGATAAGTATAGTATGTCAAGGCATTTCCGTCAGTAGAAAAAAGGGGCAAATTTTAAAAAAATTGGCGCGAGCGGTTATACACCCATAGAAAAATAGAAATTTCGCGCCTTTTTCTACTGACAAAGTTGTTTGACCGACTATAATTATGTAAATATTTTTCGGTTAACCCATTGCGTGTTTTGGGACGTGGCGCGAAAACCTAAAGGCACTCACAATCCGGTGTGGGCGGCTCCGGGTTGTCGAGCAGGCAGGCGGCCCACTCCGTAGCCGCGATCTCGCCGTCGCCGTCGGCGTCGCAGCCGCGGGCCCAGGCGCGCGCGCAGCGCTTTGGCTTCACCAACTATACACAATTCGATTAGTGTACTTACACTACAGAGTGGACGCTCAAGCGGAGCTTTTCATTTTAAACAAATTCAAGCAGTCTCAGTGCACGTAGCTCTGATTACTTTGATGCTACCCGACCGGCGAGCCCTGCGCTGAACGCTGGACACTGAGGCCGTACACTTAGACCTTGGTCACCGGTTGATAATTAAACCATTACGTCTGCTACTTAAATCGTATAGTTTTAACCCTTCAAATTCTGTCAATTACAAATAGATTGCATACCTCCCTTTTTGGGGGGTATGCACGGTACGATCTCGTAGCTACTGGGCCAAATCAGCTTTGTTTGACCTTAGGAACAATCGTGCCAAGCGGCATCGCCTGAGTCAAAAGTGCATACTCACTGCACTCGCTTAGCTTACGAGCTCAATTTCAAAAAAATCAAAATATTGAAAGCCTTTATCTCGGAAACTATTCAATCTACAGAGACAATTCTAATCTCGTATTGTAGCAAATTTAGTCTTCTTTAAAAACGTCGAGACGCTACGGGAGATTGTCAAACGAAGGGTAACCGTGTGGAATGTGGAATTAGCAACTCTAGGAACCATTTGGAACAGCATTCATAATTTATCAAGAAATGTGTAGACATTACGCAAATCTTCTAGTCAATTATCCTAAACTCAGGAAGAAGTTTTCGTAATCATAATACTAGTAGGTACTATGTTGCGTAAAATTATGTACTATCAAAATGAAAAAGTCCCACCACACAAGAATATCTATAAGACGCATCGTATACGCAGTGAAGTATCTAATTTGAGTTTAAGCCATAATTTTACGTAGACTGTGCGCCACTTCAAACTTACTTTTTTGATGAGCCTCCTCAGCCCTCTGTACTCGGGCTTCTGCAAGGCCCCGCTCCTGTCGCGGTCAAGCTCCCCGAATTTCCAGTCAGCCACGGAGCGTGGTTCCATCGAGCCCGAGCCCGACCGAGCGCGCTCATACTCTACGCTGAATATCTTTATAAGATTCGCGTTGAATAACACCCGGTCTGATCGAGAACAACCTGTTAAATTGAGAGAGAAAATCATCAAAACCGCTGCAGTACAAAGTATGAGTTAAAGATATTTTTCAAGAGCTACAAGTGGCTACTTTAATTTCCTGTTATCTTTTATCGAAAACAATCAGTCTGTCCCGCATTTATTTATGCATCTGATTAGGGTATATGTCGGTATCGGTTACTTTATTAACATAGGTTAATATATTTTTAATTTATATGTTAATATAATAACACGTATTATGTATATGTTCGTCGAGTCCAAATTTGGTAGCAAACAAGCATACAGTCCGCGTGATTGTAAGCGGACTTGTATATATCGTTATATAGCTTTATTTTAATATGATTACATATTCGGACTTCAAGCTCCAACTGGCCCAGTCCTAGGTGTTTCAATTTCAAACATACCGCAGCAATACCCGTTAGGCCCACTTGCACCGTCCCACTAACCCGGAATTAAGCGGTTAAACCCTTAACCCAATGTCAAATTGTACTGGTAGGTAACCATGGTAACTCCAGGTTTAACCGGTTAACAGCGGGTTAGTGAATGGTGCAAGTGGCCCTTAGCGAATTTACTGGAGTTATTTTTTCAAAGCACTTCGTTTAGAATAAACAAATATTTTAACAAGTCTACTTAGATTAATATCTTATTAAAGACGCATTTGTCGTTGCTGATATCATGAGTCAAAATTGTCTATAGTTTAAATGATGTCCATTCACGGTCGACTTATTCGTATGCATCCGAAATGAGACCTTCATCTAGAACTCACTTCTTTTATTCCGCTGACCTCGGACCGATGACCGACGTCTGGTGTGCGATTTACCTGGGAACAAAACGGCCTGCGGTTAGTCAGGATCAATTTACGATCTTTGCGTATCGATTTAACATTTTAAATGTATAACGTCTTATTAATTTAGTTTTTTTACTGTGAATGGAAATCCTGTTGTTAAAGGAAGGTTTGCATAAATATTTATTGATTAATAGGTACAAGTTTGGAAAATATTGGGCAGTAATCGCACTAGTACATTCGCATTTGCACTTGCAGACAATGTATGAAATGCTATCATAATTATGCGTGCGCAAAGCGAGAGCAACGCGTCTCCGTTTAAGCGCGGGCAAAAATGCTTTTGTACGGCGGCCTGCTTGGCTGTCCGGTGTCAGGCTCTTCTTCTCTACATTGACAATTCACCGTAAAATGCTGGTCCAACAAGTAAACATTGACGCAATGTATCGTCTGTTGTTACTTATCGACCCAGAAATGGAGAGGAAATTGTCAGTGTCAGGTGTCAATTGTCCCCAGCACCTTATAGCAGAGACGCCACGAATATTCGGCAACTATTCGGTATTCGACCACTTTGCTGAACATTCGGTATTTGGCCAAATATTGCGTACTATTCAGCCGAATACCTATTACACCTACTTATGAAAAAAAAAACATAATTAATGGGTACCGCAAACCATAAGATTTACTAGCTATATTATGCCAATATTTACTATGCCAATAAACAATAAAAAGTAGCACTCTATTTTATGTAACTAGGTAGCTAGTTTTTACTAATTTGAAAGAAACGTTGTACTAGACAGAGACCTCTCATAAATTGTCACAAGTTTCTCGATCGGCCTTACAATTATAATGCCCCAAATAATAAAAACTAAATTAAAAATAAGAATGTTGCGACTTCTCACGATTTAACAGAATCACGCAAGCGATAATAAAATGCGTTTTTTATAATACAAATATGTAATTGATAAATTTATGAAAGTTATATGATAAGTGTTCCTAATTATTAAATACAGTTTGTGCATGCACGCTACCTACATATCTTCTCTAGGTATTTGTACGAGTATGCCATATGGCGAAGCATAACTGGTGGTGGTTGGTACTCGTATATATATGTAATTAATTAGAGGTAGGTAAATATTTAAGACCTACTGTTGTGTAAATTAATAACTTGGAATTTGTATTAGGCAGGTAGAGCAATACAGTTAAGTTGAATGAAGGCAACCGCACTATTAAGGGGATCGTGTATCGAGGTATAGGCGGCATGGATGCTCCTGTAGCGGCACATAGGAGGTAGTTATAGGTATAGCTACGGGAGTCGAGAGGCCGTCTGCCCAACCGGTCCACACGCTAGCAGTGATGTTAGTGCTGGGCTAAGTTGGTCGATACCGATACCTCTCACGGCGAATGTTGGTCCCTATGACAGTTCCTTCAAGCTTCTTTTGGTTGGGCGTAATACCTTAATTAATACCTTATTTTTAATACTTAAATGTTACATTTCTAAATATATTAATGTCCAAAAACGTATACAAACGTTTTACGTGACAGCTACTCTATATAAAATTAACTGTCAGGGACAACCATTTCATGCGAGAGAAGTAGTGTAGTAAATGAAGCAAGTTGTTGTATGGAGACCCATGCATTAATTTCTGAGTCGATGGAATTTAGCTAGGTTATTGTATAGCATGAGCCGAGACTAACATATAAATATCCAAAAAAAAAACACTCCTAAGTTAGGTAAAAACACAAATCTGATTATATATTGAACCGAGTAATTGCTCAGTCCAAAATTATTTTACAAAATAAGTTATTTGTATCAGTATGTGATACTAGAAAAAAATCTAAAAGTTTTGTCAAACATGACAATATTTTTTTATGATAATTCCTTTTTTTGCCGCTCACTTTCATCGGAAAATTGCTCTGTCATTTTTTTCTTCTTATATGATCTTAGAATATAATTTGGCGCAGTGGGTAAGAAAATCCAAAAAAAATGCGTACCCAAATGTATGTATTATAGAACTATTCAAAACTAAGAGTGGAAATTTTTTAGATTTTCATTTTGTAGGTATAAAACGGCAATAAAATGGCATTTAAGTGAAAAAATTAGACTGAGCAATTTTCCGGTCCAAGACACGCCAAAAAATTATATTTTATTAATACTGGGATTTCTGTTCTGTTATTTTTTTGATATTTCATATATTGTTGCAATACGTTACATGAATATGTCCGGTGAAGAAAGTTTGAACGGAGCATTTTTCCGTAAAAAGTTATTAACGATTTAAGACTTTAGGTATTTACTTTAATTTTATTATTATTATTCTTTGGAAATTTATACAATACTTTTTATTTATTGATACTTTATCATACTGTAAAGTTTTTTCTGGCTGAGTAATTACTGCGGGGTCCACTACCTTTATTTACTACACTAAAGTGGGAGTTTGGAATGTGTTTGGAATGGTGGGAATTCTATGTATTTTTCGGAAGGGTGTTAAGTGTTGTAAGCTTAACGTTAGTGCCTGTTTATCTGTATGATCCACTATAGGTACCTATCTCAAAAATGAATCCAAGTATTTGAATTTATTTTACTTTTAATTTAAAAATGGCTTACTGTCAAATGCCTTTTGTGACTTGTCTTCATCTTTCGTGAAAATATTACATACTTATTGCAATTTTACATAGTGGTGCTTCTAACTTCAGGGAACACAATCCAATATAATTAAATATCTATTTTTTTATGTTTAACCCTTCTTTGCATGATTTTTTCTTTTTGCCTGAAATGAATATATGTCACGTAATTGTTTGCTGAAACTGGGAAAAATAGTAAAAAAAATTTACATCGATTTTTACTGCAAAATCAGTGCTAGAAGTTGCATAGGCTAAATCATATTTATGTATATTTATGTAATATTCAGTAAGATATATATGAAAAATCGTACTACCATCAAAAAGGTACGCTATTTGTGATATATCTATGATTAAGTTTTTAAATATAAAACAATTACAAACCCCGAAAAAAACGCCCAATATCACATGTTAAAAATCATCAACATCTGGGTTTTTCCAAGTTTTCCGACATTTCGTCTCAAAGCAAATGTAATTTTTATTAATTAAAATACTGCGTAAATTTAAATATGAAATCGGTAAACGGATTAGTGTTGAAAGTTGACAGTCTTAAAAATAAATATCAATCACCTCCAAAAGTACCTTTAATTCATAGGACAATGTTATGATGGAAATTTCCACCACCATGCAAAGAAGGGTTAAGTAATATAATTGATAGGAACCAAGGTCCAAACTAGCGAAATTGTGGCGTGTGTTAACTGGATCATCGGCCACATATTACAACGATATGTTATTATAAGTCCTTCCAAATCTCTTCAATCAGGTTTCTATTACATAGTTACATTTACTTTGTATTTGAATCGCAATCGAAAAGTAAACTTAACAGATGTGTCCCATCACTAAGGCAAACCCAATGGTCGATAAAATAGGACAACAAAAAGGGATACAAAAAAATACCGAAATCGGGTTTCGTTAACGACCGGGCAGACTTGTTGGCGCCTGGCCCAAATGGTTTTCTGATTTCGCAGTGCAACACTACGCAAATTGAAGTTATTATTTTCAAACACCAGACATTGAATTTAGAAAGTAAATATTTGTTAAACAGACACATGATTATTTATGTACCTACATACATATATTTTGGGTACTTATTAAAATAATTGCTTTTCATTAAACACATTCGTTTTATATATTATACAGCGGATAATTAGATATATCGGCATACCTGGCTGTGATAAACGAACCGGATTGCCCTCGTCGATGAGAACATTTCGCAATTAAATTGCAGTTTAACTAAACAGGAATTAAGTAATGTTTTTATAATTGAATATTAGTAAGATAAACCTAATAGAACGCATAGAACGGCAGCCGGGCAGGTTATCCAGCAACTTACGGACCCGGCATCGACAAAGCATTCATTTAAAAAGATATTAGTGCGGCTTTTTTTCCAACGTCTTGGGACTATGAAGAGTCCTCACCCAAAAAAAGAGGAAAAAAACTTGACTCCATTGTATTTCGGCGTCAAGCTGTCTGCGGCGACCGCTGTTTCTAAGAACCCAACTTACAAGTGTTGTAGGCTCGCTGGTTTATAGTTCACATTATAATGCTGGGTAATATTAATGGAAGGACCAATCAGTTATACTTTCAAAGGTAAATTTGAATAAACCGACGCTCCGATTTACAGTTTAACTCTACAATGGAGCACGCTATATGTATGTACGAGTATATTTAGATTTGCGATAATTAATAGGAATAATAGGTATATTTTTTATTGCAAAAAATATACTACTACTAGGGTAACTAAGTAATATAATTACGAAGTTCTGCTGTTTTTAACGAATAATCACAAATCCTGAAACATTTGAGATTTCAACATCAGGCGTGTTGAGCCTTGTGCCCCGTTTGACTGACGAACATTTCAGCGAAATATCTACTTATAAATAAGTTTTTGGTAAAAATTTCATTTTTGGTACAAGCTTTTATCGCTGACTGTACTTTTCTTACGACAGACAACTAATACTCATCGAGACAATTTCTAAAAACCCCTAACACAATTAGGTTGCGTTGTTTCATCACAGAGTTCCTATGGCCACCTCCTGTCTCCATCATCAGATCAGTTCGACGGTACCATATTATTGTATTGTCATCAGAACTACATACAGCTGCGAATTTTCATGACGCTACGATCCTTGGAAGATGGTTAAATTAGTTACCTTAAATTCCATTACATAGTTAAATAGTTACATACAGGTCGACCTAATAAAAGCTTGTTAATGATGGTTATTTTTGCGTCCGCCGTGATCTTTCAGACGCATGGCGTTAATGTATGTATCATTTAAAATGTATGTATACATTTTAAAGTCAATACCCGCCTGAGCTTTAAAGCTTCGCATTCTTAATATGAATGTTTACGTTACCTTCCACTGACCCCGCCGAGCCGGCGGCGGCGGTCTTCGGACAACCGGGTGATTAGGTACAAAGGGGTTTTAAAGATCCTCATTAGTTTGGTGTCCAATACCGATATCATTAACATTAACGAAAAAGGTACATCTACTATATTATTGTTGTTTATTTACTTATATATAGCACTTGACTAAGCAGCTAAGCACTGTCAACCTGTTTAACATACACACCCTTTAAAATAAATTATACCTAACATAAGTATACAAATTGTGTCTTTCGTTCTAGATACTGTGGGAGTACACGATACTCCAATATGTAGGCTTGAATGAGATAAATTAATTAATAGAACACTTGATGAAATAACGGAAACATTAAAATTTTTATAATTTAAAATAATCTTCAAGAGTGGAGTTATAGATTCGCTACGATTTCTAGTAATCCTAACCATTTTATTTCTCAAAACAAAATTCGCTACGATTTGTGCTCACAAGTCCATACGTAGCTATGTAGGAGTAGTGCACTAAACAGTCGAGACGTTCTCTAGATTGAGATTACGGGATGACAAAACGTGGAGAGTAAAGAGTGGCGTATTCCTTGCAACGGGGTCAACACAAGTGGCAATAAATGTTTAATTGCTTGCTTGTGCAGGCTCCAGTGAGTAATGGGCGCCTGGCTTTAACCGCCATTAAGAGCCCTTTCGACGGACTATAAAGTGTTTCAAGTTATAAACCTAGATATTTTATCAATCTAGCTTGAATTACTGTCTGACTGACGGGCCACTTGTACCATTCACTAACCCGGGGTTAACCGGGAGTAACTTAGAGTTACCTTATCAGTACAGTTTGACACTGGGTTAACGGTTTAACCGGTTAACCCCGGGTTAGCGGGATGGTGCAAGTGGCGCGAATCAAAGCAATAAGGCGTAGGTACTGTCAGCATCAAATATATGACGACGAGAAGAATGGTCAAATATATAGGAACACATCCTTACTTTTATGGTAACAAAGATTTGGCTACTTTGGCCGTCTAACATCGGTACACCTATCCAAAATGTCGATTATACATCTGTAACATCTAATATAAAAGTTGAGGGAGACAAGACTGGAAAAATATGATTTATATTCTTACTCACCTTATTGTCAGGTCAATACTAGTAGGTAGGGTATGTTTTACTTTTATATTGTATAGGTTTGCCTATTTTGTTCTCATTGTTATAATCCCTTTTGTTTTGATCAGGTGTCATAAAATCTTGCTCCAAACCGGCAGTATAGTTTTTGCTCTCCAAAGCTATTCCTTGTAACCTATACGCCACAAAGTTCTGCCAAATGTAATTACCACTAGGCTTATAAATTTAATTAAAGTCAATAACGTGTTCTGCGGGTAGGGTTTAAGGCAACAGCATTTGGTCACATCGGGACTAGCCAATCAATGATGTGACGAGCTACCGGCACATTAAGTCACATCAATCATGCTCAGTTGGCAGAATGACTAGCGCCCGTGTGGGATAAGGTTGCGGTAAATAAGCCTTCTCAAAGCTTTTATACTTTAAAATTTTAATTTTGTTCCTGAATGTTTCTGCGTAAGCGTAAAATATATTAAGAGCGTTATTAGTTTTTTACATAATGATAACGAAGATGCAAGTTTGCTTCGTATTGGCGACATTTTCTCCAATACAAAATATGAAGCAAACTTGCATCGACAAAACGTATCGTTAGATATCGTTTTTCGAAACCTATTTAGTCTAAACAGCGGTTTTAATTTTAAAGATATCTCGTACTTGATAAAATGAAGCAAAGAAGATATTAATAATAAGAAAATGGAACGGTGAAATGTTGTAACGTAACGTGATACGCGTAAGTAAAATCCGTCGCAAGCGCGGCAAGCGTCCGCGCCAGTTAGCGTTAAGTCAGCGAAGGGCCTAACGTTTGTCAATTTTTTATGTAAGTATTTCATCCTTACATAATATTACTTCTTCTTTTTTTATGAGTTAATTAAATTTAAGTACCTTCGCCGTGCCGATTTGATAAGTGCGTATAAATACATTTAGTATAGAGGAACTGACCTAATGTAATAGCCCTCTTAAACTGTCTTGTGCCCAGTGTAAACTATTCTCAATCGGGGCAGCATTGACAGATGTCAGGCCACTCAGGCAAGCCATTTGCTGTAAACCTTAAAGCTCGCCTTTCTTGGGCGACAGCCAGCAGTAATCAGCCATCTATAGTGTTCCGCAATGACCAGTGTAACCTAAGAGCCATTTTATGAGTCAGTAAATCAAGAAACAATTCGCTTTGCAGCAGACCTGCAAAAACTGTTTTATTGCATTCCAGTGGCTTAATGAATATTCCATGCTTTGATCTTAATTGGAATTTAAGGTTACACAAATTAGATTTCAGGCCGTTATGGATGATGCTATAGACGTTAAAGTGACAATCAATACGAAAACGCGAAGTGTAGAATTCAGACCGACGTTGGAATTGTGTCAAGGTGAAAAGTTATTTCATATGTAGAACTAGCGACCCACCCTGGCTTCGCGCGGCACAAATTATACACCTAATCCTTCCTCAAGAATCACTCTATTGATAGGTGAAAATCGCAAGAAAATCCGTTCAGTAGTTTTTGAATTTATCGCGAACAAACAAACACAGAAACCGACAGACGCGGCGGGGCACTTTATTTTATAAGGTGTATTGATAGTTCCAATAGTTTTATTTCATACATTTTACTTGGTTTTGTTAAAGAATATGCTTAGTTAGACACGGAACAAAATTGAAATCCAATCGGATGAGTCAGGTCCTCGATTAAAGGCAAGTTTTTACGTACTCTACCTGGCTTTATTTTTATGCTGTGTTTATATTTTTTTTAACATCCTCAGTTTCACAGTAAAATTAGTCACTCACCAAACTAACCAAGAAATTTATTATTAAGCCGCCTCAGGTTTGCATACGTTGTTTTGTGTTTTTTTTTGTGGTAGAGTGGTGGTGCCCTTGTTTCCCTTTTTTTCTACATATAACATATAGGTATTAGAGTATTTATAGTTTACGGCCCTGACTTCGGCCGTTATTAATCTAGTAAAAGGAGTACCGGCACGTATGGAGGTCCAAGGGGGAGGCCTATGTTCAGCAGTGGACGTCTTATGGCTGAGATGATGATGATGATGAAAAGGAGTGTCTCATTCATTTGGCATGGATTTATTAAAAAAAAAACATCTACTGTTCATCAACCTCTACTGTTCGAAATAATACAAAATGCAACACGAACGGTAACTGAACGCTATAATATAATTATGATCAGATCCGAATGATCCGATCCAGACATAATTTACGCAAAGGAAAACTTGTATAGTAAGATTTTTTTCTACTCGTCGACTGTAAGTAATTCTTGAATTAAGATTTCGTATACCAAACTGCAATTGGGTACTTTTAATGTATGGGCTCCCCACTCAACTATAATATTAATTACGATACGGTTTAATCAACTATAATGAAGTTGACCAATCACAGCTCGCCGCCGTCAAGAGGATGAAACAAAACTATAGCTCAAATTAATTATATATTATAGGTTGTATAGTAGAAACAATTGCTTCATAAGTTAGAAACGCGCATGTGACACCCTTAATACAGCAACATCCATAGACTACGAAAACTACTTAGCGTTACTTGTTAGTCTCCATAGGCTACGCTAAAACCTGTCTAAAAATTGAATTTAGCGCGGAGCAAGTAAATACCAGGGCCTCATGAGCTACGAGAAGGTATCGTTGACCAACCGGCCGTGGGGTGCGGGGCGCGTACGAGTATGAAGGTATCGCGGCTACTCGCGTATCTTAGCTGTATACTTTTGGTTTGTTTACCTATATGATTCTACTAGTTTAAAGTACTCAGCAAGCTTCGTTGTCTAAACACGGTACTCGACTGAAAAGCTCTCCATTATATCACGATTGTATAAAATACTATTTACGGTGTCCGAATATCACTTAAGGGTTCTTCCTCCAATGCAACATCTTACACATTTCTAAATATTTATACACGGCGTGTGTTTATACATATTATGAGAATTTTTGTCCATCCCATTAAATATAAATAAATATATACCTATATGTATACAGTGTGGAAAGATATGTCGGGCCCTGGAGGGAAACTACCTTAAATCCTTAAGTTGGCTCATTTTACTTAAGGGAGACATTCCTTTATTTTTAAAAAGAAACAAAACTGCACTCAAAGATTTTTTTTAATTCGCTTGTCTCGACCGGGAATCGAACCGAGTAAAACTTCCAAAAAATAAACACTTGCTATTTTTTTCTACTAGTCGATACAGTTAATGTTAATGATAACATTTCTCCAAGAAACATTAGGTCTTACACTCGTCTGTCGTACAAAATATCCATAAAATCGAATATTTAGTACTCAAGTATATTTTTAGACAAGCAAAATTGAAGAAAAAAAGAAAAATCTTTGAATGCAGTTTTATTTCTTTAAAAAAATAAAGGAATGTCTCCTTTAAGTAAAATGAGCCAGCTTAAGGATTTAAGGTAGTTTCCCTCCAGGGCCCGACTTATCTTTCCACACTGTATATATGTATTTTAAGAATTCATTAAAGATGTAATTCGCAAGAAGCATATACATTTGGAATTTGCACTTTCATTGTAATTAGCCGATTATACTGGTAACCATGGTAACTCCAGGTTTAATAACCGGTTAACTCTGGGTTGGTAGGATGGTGCAAGTGGCGCTTAGTAGTAGTAGTAGTGGGTTCAAGCCCGTGCTCGTATGAACCGATGAGTTTTGCGGAA
This sequence comes from Cydia splendana, assembly GCF_910591565.1. Classification (NCBI taxonomy): domain Eukaryota; kingdom Metazoa; phylum Arthropoda; class Insecta; order Lepidoptera; family Tortricidae; genus Cydia; species Cydia splendana. The sequence goes on from NC_085987.1 coordinate 32,461,493, forward strand.
CTTATAGATGTAACATATGTCATATCATAAATGACAAAAAAAAAATATTTACCAGTCGGGTTTCAAAGAAGGAAAGCATCGGACACCGAACTAATCCCAATAAAAGCCTAGTTTCCCCTCCGGGTAGGAATGTCAGATGGCAGTCGCTTTCGTAAAACCTAGTGCCTACACCAATTCATGGGATCAGTTGCCACAGCGGCCCCAGGCTCCCATGAGCAGTGGCAAAAAGGCCGGGACAAAGCTAGGAAGACGGTATTGAGACACTAAGGGGAAACCCTAGTGCCTCTACCTATACCCACTACAATTACTGGTTTTAGTAGAGGGTAAGATTTGGATGTACTTGTCCCATTACGTAAATTTTCCTATCAATCGTGGAAAATCCTCTCCCAGTACCTACATAACCAACTGCAGGCCTTTTATTTACAAGCTGGGGGCACTTGTAACGTGGAGGCACGGGCCCCACCTGACCTTAAATCACGTTCGAGTCAATAACCATGTAAAGAGGTGAATATGCGGGCTAAAGCCGCGTAAGGAAGTAGGCGATTAGAAGTGTCCGGGATCGTCGGGCGTCGGCCTGCGTAGGTAGACCCTTTGTCTGCATCTCAACCGATCTACATTCTAACAATGGATGTCTTCGGCCGAACACCCGAACACTAACATCTGATTTTCTAAGGATCACACAGACACAGAAAATCAAAAGTTATCGTTTCTGTCCTCAGTTAAGGATACTGCAGCCTGATTTCTCTTGTAACCGAAAACCAACAGTGATGTAGACACGCCTTTACTAAAATTTTGGCCAATCTTTTTAAAATCTGTCCTGTATTGCCTTAAGGTAAGTACAGTAAGGTAAGTCTAGCGAGTACGATACGATTTATTTTTTTACAATAGAGATTAAATAAATAGATAAAATGTTCTTCAGGTAATATATGACATGGCCCATAACCAATGTTAGATAACCGTGTTTGATCCAAATACCCATCGTATTTCCCAAATTGTACCTAAGTTGAAATCATAGGTTAATTTTTTTTTACTCAAGTTTAAGTTGTAGCCAAAATAACAAACAAGCCGATCGAGCACTGAATGGAATGTCGCAGCATTAAATCATACGCACAATGCATGACAATGACTTTCTAAGATATACAGTATAGTGATTTTAGAATTTATGCGCGTGTGAGTGCAGCGCTGTTGTCAACCTGTCACTATGATTAAGAATGAATAATTTGATTAACACTTAAAAAAATATTTTTGGTTGCTCAGATATCGATCCATCAAAAACATGAATAAGTATGTCGACACGATGATTACCTAAATCCCACACATTCATCAATATATTCTGTGAAATAGCATTTGTATATATAAATAGGTCATCACTACATTTTGGCGTAGCAGCAGCGAATTCTAGATACCTACAATACAAATAGCACAATATCTATCTCAATAAAACGTGAATCAGATCTTGGATCATTACACCATACGCACTTACGACTGTATGACTTCCCTATACCTACAAATGTAGTTTAATTCGATAATACCTTTGCTGTAAACAGCAGGCGGGATTGCTACCTTCCGCCTACACGGGGCCCCTGGGCAAGGGCCCTTTGCTCTGTTGAACTATGAAGATATAAGGATATCTTCATAGTTTCACAGAGCAAACTGTCCCTGCATTTGAGATTACAATAGACTAGCATTGATCTTTGACATATCATTCTAGATCATTCCATATATGAAACGACAATGGCAATTGTAGCTATTGACATCGAAGTTAGCGTGTCAGAAATGCCGCGCGTTAATCGTTGCATGTGACTTCTAAAGTTTGCAGTTTCTTTTTGTAAATATATTGTTATTTGCTCGGTTAAGATCTTTGTCTATCTAGTTCTGGAATATTTATATAAAATAAATCAACGCCGAGTCTAGCATCAGGTGTATGTTGCGACGCAAAGTAAACACTCTTGCGCATCTGGAGCATTGTTTACGGCTTATTTCAAACATACTCAGACGCTATTTACAACTTACGACGTTACTCAGAACAGATGTTGTGAATCTGGATCCGAAAATTAGTTTTAAGACGATTTATAGGTAATGATTTATCTCCAGTTTAGTCGGAAAACCATTGTAGAGCAATAAATAATAAGAACTATCTACAGGATTAAATACGATCGATACATGAAAATTACGGTATATGTATAATTTAGACAATTCGGCACAGTACAACGTTAACTGCAAAGGACAGTCGAGCACTAAATTAAATTAAATTAAATTAGCATGCATGTTATTAGCAGAGCAGTATAAAGCCAAGCATTGCTACGCTGGCTACCTTGGTGAACCCTGGCTTGAAAATATCTACTGATTTATAACACTTCTCATTATTTACACAATTAATTCTAATTTAATAACTGTGCGCGCCGCAAAGATAATTTCTATTTTGCCTGATCCTATCTTAGATATATTTATCCTCCCGATGCCCTTTTATAACGGGGTTGAAAGTTTTTACGACTTAGACGAAGTACAGTACCGCAGTGAAGCTACTACAGGCTTGTAGATATATACATACTACCAGCATATTCGGTTTTTAGTTTTCCCAGGAATTGTCTCATTGTGCAATCTCCTTGTTTGTCAACAAGCTTAATTAAGCAAAAGCACACAGAGCACGCCGTCAGGTTCGTAAGCGTTAATAGTTTTATTAATTAGGTATGTATGCATCGGGTTTATGTACTTATGTTATGATCCAACAATGTTTTTAAGCTAAACCCAATACTAGAAAATACTCACCTGGCCTATTACCACTCCCAATACCAAATAAACATTAAATTTATCATGTATAAAAGCCCTTCGCAACAGCGTACATATCTTAAACAATTAAAATTTAGACAGTCTGTTCGACTCAACAATGTGATAGGTGTGTAAATATAGTATAGGTATAATAATAATAAATAAAATAATAAATATTATAGGGCATTTTTTTTACACGAATTGACTAAGCCCCACGGTAAGCCCATGAAGGCTTGTGTTGTGGGTACTTAGACAACGATATATATAATATATAAATACATAAATACATAGAAAACAACCATGACAGGAACAAATATCTGTGTCATCCGTGTCATCACACAAATAAATGCCCTTACTGGGATTCGAACCCAGGACCATCGGCTTCACAGGCAGGGTCACTACCCACTAGGCCAAACCGGTCGTCGTAAGGTAAGGTTATAGTAGTGTACAATTTATAGGTCCCTATGACAAGAAGCTATGTCACACCTATCGTTTTGCTGAGCCGAATATTCTTCAGGTCACCTGTGGAACGTCGCATTAAGTAGCGTTAACCGAAAATTTGAAACATAGGTATGACCTGAATGCGGGTAAGCATTTTCATACAGCGCGACACCCCTGTTGAATGAGACCTTAAACAGAGCAAACAGAAGACTCACCGGTTTTGGTACAATCAGGTCTCCCATTCCTGACCGCGGTGTCCTGGAGCGGCTTGCCGTCGGGCGTGACGCACCAGCAGCCCGCGGCGGCGCCGGCGCCCGCGGCTGCGCACTGCACGGCGGCGTAGGTGCCGTCTGCGCGGCATCGCGGCACGAAGTTGGCTCGGCGCCCGCCCTGCCCGTTCAGGGCATAGCGCAACGCAATCAGGCAGGATGATTGGCCCTCTAACAATAAATTATTATTAGAAAGGAAAAAACTCTGAATTAAAATGTATCTTCCTCGCCGCTCAGGACTAGTATTGGCTTTTGGTAGCAGGGCACTTAAACATTAACAGGTTCTTTACGAAATGGTACGAAAATACCATTATACCATATACAGAACCACAGTTCCGAATGGAAAAGAAGAGGGGAGAGGGGTGAGACACTAGATAAAGAATATCGGTGCGTTTTTACAATATTTAATATAGCATAGCATAGTCGCTACAGAATTGCGCTGTCGTTACGTGTACGGGAGGCATACCTATGGTTCTATAATACCGTGTCGTTAATGTCTACTTGGTTATAGGAAGGACAGATGTAGACAAAGACTTGTTTGATTAGAGCGAGCCAATAAACAAAGGAGTCCTGTACACTCATCGATCATTATTTTTCAACAGGCCGGTCATGCGGTGCACATGTGACGACAACGGTCTGCGTGTGCGTGTGACCATACATCAACTAGATCTTTTGCTAGATATACTTACATGTTTTTTTGCACGGATTAGTAGACGAGTGATTAGTTTCATATTATTATGTTATATATGTTTAATGTAAATGCAAAAAAACATTCCATGGAAAGTTTAAGGGTTGCGGGTGCAAGACATGTTAAGATGGGAGATGGGGTATAGTCAATGAAGTTTAACTGTTACATTAAAGGCGGGATTCCACCAGTGTGGCACAAGCATATTCAGTACAAAAATGTTTGTGCCGAACTGTGCCGCACACTGGTGGAATCCCGCCTTTAGGATAAACTGTAGGTAATCTTGTAAAAGATCCTGCTACTACGTATATTATGTATGGAAGGGAATAAGAAACTATCTTACGAATATCGAGACGTATATTCGCAACAAAAATTGGTGACGGTCACAGTGGTGTGGCCAGGCGGCCGAACAAGTCGCAATTGTATTTAAAATAGCTTCTTTAAAGGGTTCGCGTTGTCTCGGGCCCAGTTTATAGTAGGTAAAGCCTGAGACAAGATTCTATTTGGCCCTGTGTGCGTGTGTGTCACTACAAGTAAATAGGCTTATGTAATGTATGGTAATAAAGTGCGTATCAAGGGACTACCCTTACGCACTTTATTGGACAAAGAAATTAGACAGGTGGAATACCAATTCCACCTGTCCAATTTCTTTTGCAATGTGCATTTGCATCTCATATTTTGCTTAGTGAGCGAGTAAGACGCATTCCACATTGGACCAATAAATTGGACCGGTAGAATATCAACCTCAGATAGGAAGCGATTTACACAAACAAGGTCTGAGAGAACGAGTTTTGTGCAGCGTTGCATTATGCCACGTTAATAAATGGTAAAGTTACCAGCACATGGTCCTTTTCTGGCTAGCGCCACGGGTTCACCCGAGCACTGGGCTCTGAGGAGGTGGCAGCGCGTCTGGTACGTGCGGCCGTCCGTCCCGCACACTGCACGACGCGGACCAGCGTTCGCGTCGCACGACGCGGCACGCCCGGTACAGTGCTCGTTGTTAGTCTGCATAAACGATTTCATATTTAAAAAAAGCCATAAAAAGGCCTTAAAAATATTTTGCGTGTTTTATAAATAATTAAACTGGCAAAAAACTAACCCCCTTATTCATAAAACTTTACGGGCCCGATTTAGTTAAATCACAGATTAATAAATACTTAAATAGTTAGACAAATTATGTTTTATCCCTTTCTTACAAATACATAAGTCAAAAAGTTACAGATAAAGACAAACGATTGTAAGCTAATTGAGGCTTGTAGCGCGTTTATATATATATTTATATAATAAGGGGGTAAATGTTTTACATAATACTTGTTGAAAGCACCAATGAAAAGTTTTATAGGGGTTTTATAACTTTAACGCTGATTTTGATGAAAGACATGTCAATTGATTCTTTTTACGGTCCAGGTAATTTATAATCGATTTCCAATAAAGAGAAGGTAGCCACTGTTCGAACAAAATTACCTAGTACTATGATAATACTATTACTTATTCTGTGCTAGTACTCTTTACTTGTTTACGGATTATGTGTGATGGTAAAACACACATAAAATACACAGTAGGTACACATATATTTTTTTATAACTTGCACTCCGCGCTCCGTTCCGTCACATATTTTATTTTCCTCTTTTACTTTAGGTTCTTTATTATTATATTAGGGTCCGACTGAAAACCAGCGTTGCAGTTAATTTATAAACTCAATAACTACTGAACGGATTTTCATGCGGTTTTCACCTATTAATAAAGTGATTCTTGAGGGAGGTTCAGGTGTATAATTTGTTAAGGTTTTGTGTAACCCCCTTGCGAAGCCGGGCCGGGTCGCTATTCATCTATAAAACCAAAAAAATTCAGCACTGCATTCTTTAATTTACATATATGCACCTCATCCATACAATTAATAGCCACATTACCAAATGATTACAGTATTTACACTTCACCATTCAGCGGCATTTGCCCTTTCGCGGATTGGGCATGCGCCTAGCTGTCACTGGCGGGGAATGTGACGGGAATTGATAATCGTACCTACTCAATTAATTTCGTGTAGAAGGTATTGTCTACGTGCACGACAGTAATGCCGCCTGCAGTCTTTAAGCACATTCATTATTCGACAGTCAGTCAAAGTCAAAGATGGCAAAAAATATTGTTTATTGTTGCATTTGATTTATCCACTAGACATTTCGATTAAATTTACTTCAGACTGCCTCGCGTGATAGCAAATGGAGATTGTATGCATTATTTAAATTAGATTCGTTAATTACCTATCCAAATCGATGCAAATCTTTCTGAGATAACCATGCACGTATAAACATACAGGGAAAACATAATGCTTTTTTATTTTAAAAGCTCAAGCTATGCTTTACGATTATAAAACAGGTGAGCCGATTAAGTAAGTAGAAAGGTCTTTCATCCACCATTCCTTGAACAATAGCCCGCGTACTTGCGACGACTTCAAATCTTTTACTTACGCCCGTTTTCCTTATAAACAAGCTCGATTGTTTTGTTAAAGCGTCATTATGATTCCACCCGCAACGCGGGCCGGTGTGCGAACGTTCGTGCTAATGCTGATTTTGCTTGACATTGCATATTTCATTACATATATTTTTTAATTATTGACATAAATTTCGGGTATTATAAACTATCTAAACTAGGTGAGAACACTCTTTGTTCGTAATAACAATTCTGGCACCGGAAAAGTTCACTAGATTCAAAGAGTCACAAGAAGTAAGAACCTAGCCGCCGCCATACGATAAAATATAATAAAACGACATACTAACATTAGAAGAAAGAAAAAGAAAGAAGAAAATACTTTTTCACCACACCAACTGGTAAAGGCTCTTCTTGATTATAAATTTCTAATATTGTCAGCTGTTATTATAACCGTTCCAATTAATACATTTTAACTTAACAAACTTCAAAATGGAGGGAGTTCTCAATTCGTTGGATCTTTGTATTTTTAGCTTATTCATGTATTTTTCCTGATTTATTGTAGACCGCTGGATCGATTTGGAAAAATTGTTGAAAGGTTTCGCAGTTGGTTCCATTGTTAACACGTATAGATAGAGAATAACTCTTCAAATAGGTATTATAGTTAGGTAGGTACTTGAGAAATTTACGTTTTTCTAGTATTTTGTTCATTTGATTTGGAAAAGTACTACTTGGTGAAGTGGGACTGCTGATGAAGACCATAAAATAATGACTAGTCAGACTGGTTTCGTGAAGGTCTTTATATACTGATTATTTTATTATACTTATTATACTGTATAGCTAGTTGTCCGAAAGTACGAAAACAATCCGGCATCGTTAGAAAGAACAATACAAACTGATACAAATAACAACAAAGATTGTAATCCTCTCTTGTTATCATTTGTTTTTACGAGGTGTTCAAAAGAGATGCATGTCGCATACGATGTTTTATGAATGTAGTTACCTTTTTGACGGGCTTTTAACCGATTACTAAACTATAGGTAAAAGCAACCTTTTATTGGTTGGATAGCTGTACAAGGGGCAGATAGTATATGTAGTTATATTGAGTAATAGAATGCCAAGCATTTAGATGGAAAACAATAAATAAAAAGAACGTGTTCTTTGTCATTCTTACCTTACTTTACCATATTCTTAATAAGTATAATTTAATGGAGTAGTTATTGTAATAATAAAAAACCTACAACAGCCATCTACAGTCACCTGCAATAATATGTTACTCTTCGAAGGCCGCAAAAATATCTGACACGATCTTATTTGTAGAGCCATAAGAGTGTGTAACATATTTTTGCGGCCTTCGAAGAGTAACATATTATTGCAGGTGACTGTACAAATCGGCTTTCTATTTCGCAATAAACTAATGTAGGTACATATATTATTGTTATTAGTTAAACGGGGACATCTAATTTACCGTTGCGTTAAGATACCTATCTCCACAGACACGACCTCGGAGCCGGTTGAATAACATTACTCACAAGCAAAAAGCTCCTATAAAATATAAAGAAACGCCAGATTGTAACGGGGGCCCATGCGAATATGATGCGCTCTTTCCTAGCTCTACATGCAAGTTGTCGCCGCCGATACCGATGCCGTGCCCCGTGCCGGTTACAATCAAATAAAAACAAGTAGCCTAACGCAACCAAATAACCAGCTATATATTATGTAGAACTGGATCTAATCATCTTAATAAATGACTTTATGTAAATAACGGTTTAAGTACAGTTAATTATTTTGCATCCTATGTTTTTATCAAAACTTGGTTACTTATCTACCTTAATTTACAATCTTCCATGGGATTCGTTTGCTAATAAAATATATTTAATTAGAAAAGAGGTTTAGCCACGTTAAGTGTGACAAAAATTGATTGATTATACATTTTTATAAAATTGCACATACATGACTTAATATTAAATTATTGGTACAAAGAAGAACAATATAAATAAGTACTTTACCTTAACGTTGGGCACTGCGTCAGTAACGTATAATAAAAACGTAACAATAAAAAACTGGAGCATAGTCAATGATTTGATAATATACATAATTGCTAAAAGATATCAAAATTTTATTGTATTAATAAATATGATGCTATTAGATCACTCGTTCACTAAACCGACATCGATCGGCTGATAGCTAAACAACTTTTTAATGATCATATTGACATAACTGGGTTTGATTTTGCACCGCACCGGTAATAATACGGTAAGGATCGGACGCGAGACGTTCGTCTGGAGTGAGAGTTAAAACAGAATAAAATACATAATAACAAGGATAGAGCGATCCCGTGCGAGACGCGGCGCTCGCGCACCCCGCCCCGCCCACCGCTTAGCTGATTTGCCACTCTCCACGGGAATAATGATGCGCCATAAATACTATAAACCGGTGTTAATCACCAAATAAACAACCAGTGGAATCTATAATCTATATCAATGCATATAACGAGCATTCTCTTTCAATAGACACCTATTAGATCATTAGAAATAGTACCTATTATCGCCTGACCCGAACGCCTTTAACTAGGAGTCGTAATAAGTAGCAAATACCTACCTAATTTTTTTCATAAATCTAGGCTCTGTTTGTAGTAATAAGTACCTAGTTCATTTTAACCGACAACTAAATACTGTTATCGTAGATTCTGGGAAATGCACCAATTGCTAATCGATATTAATTTAATTTCACCTTGTAATTAAAAGTACGAAAAGCCTATTTTCTATAGGTCGCTAAGTAAGTGGCTATAACACTACCCTCCCCACACGCCAGTTTGGCTAAATGCGTTTACTCTTTTTGAGCCTAAATGAACGTGAAGGATGTGTAGCTAACTACATATTATATTATAATTCAAGGCGCACAAAGATTATTTTAAAAGTAAGTTTAATTCAAAACTATGGTAATTAGGTGTGTCATATTTTGTTTTTATCGCAGTGGTGAGGTTTCGACATTTTTTATGTTAATCAGTGAATTTATTTTTTATTTGGTGTTTTGGAAAACTCGCATTGCGCATGGTTCCCATTTTTGTGTTTCAGAATCTTGGCCTTGGCTGGCTCTTTTTTCAGTTATTAGTTTATTCTAGAAAACCAACAATTTTGCCTTTCAGGCTTATAACTATAAGAAACAATTACACATAGAGCTTTTAATATAGGAAATTTAACAATGGTATTTGTGCAATACTGGTATTTTGCGTAGGTATTAGAGTCTGGCTAGCCAAAAATTGTTGACAGATATTTCGTTGTTGTATCACCAATTAACTATGATTTCAAAAAAAAACTAAAAGTCAATTGTCAATTTATGTCATTCATTCAAATTGTTTGAGGTTTATAAGGGGTTTATTTTAATAGTACATTACTACAGAGGCCGGGACGAAAGGGGTTGCCGGCCGAAGACATATAAAAGTAAACTACACCCAAAATATAACCAACACGTACCTATATCATTATCACGCGTAGGTATGTTTTACACGAGTCGTGTATTTTTACTACCCGTATATTTTCATGTATCTTTGATTTTTTCGCGTTGTATTCGTCTGACTGTCGTTTTCGTCACATAAGTTTACATAGTCTTTCATGTTGATATCATGTTTCACATACATCGTTGCTTTATGCATGGAGTAAATAAGTATAATTTCCACAGTGTTGACGAATTTGTAGTTACATTCATTTAAAATATGCCACAAAACTGTTTCTAATAAACTGTAAGCCATTTTTCTTAGTTTCTCAAATAATAAAATTGCCATAAGCAACCATATACATACTTCGTCTTTGACTTGGCGGCAGAGGCAGCAAGTTATTAAAATCAATTCTGCTTACGCTGCCAATTCCAACACCTACGATTACAATTAATATTAATTTCATTATTTCGTCGGAACTCATATTAAAGTCAAAAAATCAACAACGCACCATAAATCCAATAAAACAGAATGAATATTTTTCAACTTTACCTCCATAATAATTAAAAAAATATAACTACGCGTGTTTGAGTAGACCTTTTTACCGCTAACGTTTAGATGAAATATTTTAAATGTTTTTATTTGTGTAGTTAAATTTATAATTTAAAATTATAGAATGAATTATTTATTAAGTTCATGTTGATTTTAAACAAATAAAACTGCAAATATATATAGCAAACATTGTTTTTTGTTTTTTTTTTATACGCGTAGTGGCAGAGTGTCATTACGAACCATAAAGCAAATACTGCCTCTAGTTTTTTTTATGGATGAATGCCACCGATGCTGTGTCACAAATATCTGTGAAATGAAAATTAAAAAAGAGGACTTTGCCGGCCTAGGCCTGCAAGATGTGTATGAAATTCCATTAACGACCTTTTGTCCTAGCCGCACCTGAAACGTCATACTTCGCAGCCTATTATAAGGAACATAACATCAATATTTCATTGCATGTTTGAGAAAATAATATTAATAATGTATTAATGTCTATACTGAGTGAGAACTTCGCAAACTATTATTTAAGCTCGTAAATAATTACGACAATGTGCGAAGTCGACGTGTAACATTGAATAAGGAAAAACTGCAATGTTTACAACTCCTTAACAAATGTAAACAAATTAGGAGGTTGGTGCTCTATAAATATTTTGATATTTATAGAGCACCAAAAGATATTTGGCATAGTACTTATGTATTTTTTTGGTGATGGATTAATATTACAGTATTATCGAGCTAGGTCTTATTTACACTACATTTCATTTTTCGCCTTGTTACAATGGTATATATGGTGAGAAAGTGTTAAAATATGTGTTTATCGTTGACTGTACTTTACATAGTGGTAGAAATTATGTGAGCTGACTTTGAGTGCACGTCAACACATATTTAACTTATATCCTTAGGTACCTTACGTGTGCACAGAAAATCAAAAATAATTTCTAGTATCAAAACTATAATTCCTACTACACAAAGTGTGACCAGCCCAAGATTTTTTCAATTTCCCGCCAAACATTTGTGTAATATTTCAGTAGCCAGACTCTACCTACTGGGATAGGAGTTGGATAGGAGTGTACAAATGATAATTACAATAAAAATAGGTTCCGAATTTACCGACATTTTTTTAGATATATAATCTTATTCTAAAAAAATAGCAAAATCTATGAAACACGCGTTATCATTAGAAAAAGAAGACATTAAGAGAGCGACCCTGTGAACCGCATGACGGATCTCGATGAACCTATATGCTAATTCTCGAATTACAATCCCTCCTCGGTCCTCGATGCTTAATTTACTTTTACACTACCTAGAATCTTACGTATCTGCGTAGAATAGAATGAAAAATGAAACTATTTATGTAAGGACAGGACAGGGCAGGACTGGGACTCAAATTATCTCCAAAATTCGCTGCGGCTCGGCGGATTCGTTCGCTTCGGCGCGTTAGAGTCAGACGAAGCTAACTCGGCAGGGATTTTGATAGCAAAGACTGTGCAAGCAGTGGCGTAGCTAGGGGGGGGGCGGCGGGGGCGGCCAGTGTTGGCCGAAAGTTAATTCGCATTAACTTTCGGCCAACACTGGGGGCGGCCCGCCCCGGGTGTCACCCATTTAGGGGTGACACCCGACCGTGAACATCAGTAGTGCCATCTATAAAAATTCGTAAAAATGTGGCAGATTGCACAATCGCCATTAAGGAAATAATATACAACATGCCGAAGAGGAACCCCAGAAATTTTGACATTATATTCCTGATCATATTTAGACTAAAATGTCCTATAAATTGTTTTGGAATTCGCCTAGTATCAGAGTCCTGTACTGTACCACCAGCCAGCTAAAAATTACCAACTTTTTATTGTTACGTAGTGCAAAATGTTTTTTTGATGGCGATGTTGCTACTATGGGATAGGTCCAAATACCTTAATGATAGAATGTAAAAAAGTGACAAGTACACTTTGCAAAAACTAGGTTTTACAAAAAAAGTTAAAATTATTTTTGAGTGATAGTTTTACAAATAGCATTTATATTTTATGTACATTACGTACAAAAAATCGAAAAAATATTTTATTTCGTGAAATTGACGTACCTAAACCCTTTTAATATTTTTTCCTTCTTTTGGCCACGGAAATGCGTGGTTAAAATCTCTCTGGTACCTCGTGGGCACCTGGTATGTAATAATAATATTTTGGCGCCTCGTAGGTTTTTTTTTAATTCAGGACCGTTGTAAAGGTTTGTTTTCTTAAATTATGTGATTATTTCTGTAATTGACAAAAAAAATTGTTAAAATTATTTATGGGTGACAGTTTTAGAAATTATAGCATTTACATTTTATGTACAAATACGTACAAAAAATGTCAATTTTTTTTCGCATAATTGACGTAAACTCTTTTAGTATTTTTTCCTTATTTTAGCCTCAGAAATTCATGGTTAAAATCTCTTGGGTTCCTGGTATGTAATAATAATATGTTGGCGCCTCGTAGGATTTTTTTATTCAGAAAGGTTTTTTTTTATTAATGTGATTATTTCTGTAATTGAGAAACTATGTCACTGTTTCTAATTGGGTGACTCTGGACTATTTGAAATTCATTGTGAAATGGGATTTTACAGAATCTCTTGCAAATCTCGCACTTGGCATAAAAAGTTTTTAATTTTTATTAACATAAATTATTTGTATATCTTTCACGGGACAATGATGACTCGGACCTTTGGGAGGCGTGCGCGGAGCCCAAGCCAACACGTAGATGCCCTTCTGACACTTATGAAATGTGGGTTATATACACCGAGCGGATGCTGTCCTTGCCCGTGTCATAGAACGCGCGCAGAGGCAACACCCGCCACGCCAGGGTGTGGACTATTGAGAGTTCATGGAATCTAAAAAGCGGTGTAGTCAATCGTGAGCTATGGAATATTAAACATTATAAAATATTAAACATATTTTACAATTAAACATATTAAACATATTTTACAATTTTGATTGAATTTTGGGGTGACACCCACAATTTCCGCCCCGGGTGCCACCCATGCTAGCTACGCCACTGTGTGCAAGTGTTATTTTAAACGTCATAATTTAATAGAAGTCTTTTAAACACGTTCGCCTTCGTAGGGTAAATCGAAGTTTTTTGCGATAACACAGCGCGCACCAATTTCAATTTAGCGCATGACTCGCGATCGGGCAACGGACGATGTATCTAGTAATTGAAATATATTGATGCCTGTTTACGGTGCTTCTCTGGCTCCGATTTCCAAGCCTTGACAGTCAAATTGTAGGAGCTTGCAGCATCTGGGTTTATCATACTTTTATATTTAAAAATAATTACGATTATGCTGACACTTCCACGTCTTGTCATTGAAAAGTCTGTGCAAGGTTAGCTCGGATGTTTTTAATGCATCTAAATAGGAACTGTGTACAGGGGCGTATTTACCCTAGGGCCATCCGGGCCATGGCCCGGGGTAGGGTGTTTCATTTTTCCGAATTTTCGATTTTCATCTGACTTTGCTCGAATTCTTGTTCTAACTGATAAAAAAATATTATACGTTAAAAAAAATTAAAATCGGTGAACATTTAGAGGTTGCACAACATCAACAAAGATTTTTCAAATAACCAACGACTCTACATCGGAGGGTAGAAAATGGTTTAAGCGGCTACCATCAAAGTGGAGAGTACTTAGAGTGATACTGAACCTTCTAACTATAAATATATTTTAAAATTAGTGGGAAACTTGGATTTTGGTTACTCGATAAATGTTCTAATTAAGTTTTTTCAGTTTTTCCACCTGTTTCCAAAGGAAAAGTGCTTTTATCGTATTTTAGACGCAAAATTTAGTTTTGTCATTCGATTTTAGTATCAGTTCATTATATTATGTAATTTTAGAACATAGTTCATTTTCAAGCAATGTATGGGGTTCTCACTCTACCTTTTCAACTTGTGCAACCTCTAAACGTTATTCGATTCTTTTGAAAATTGAAATAGATAGTTTTTAGTGTGGGGAGACTCCATTGGTGAGCAAAGTCAGGAAAAATATTACAACTTTTTTTTCTCCATACAAAAGTGAATCACCCTAGCCCGGGGCGTCAGCCCCCAGGGGCGGCATATGCCGCCCCTGGCGGATTGCATTTTGTTTTTCTTCCTTGACTTCTGGGGCGGCGAAACGTATTGGCCCGGGGCGCCAAATTTCAAAATACGCCCCTGACTGTGTAGTGTGCTGTACTAATACTGGTTATCTATCACAGTAAGACAAATAGGTTAAATATGAAATTAAGTTTTAGTATATTGCTCGCAAATGTTCGCCTTATTGTAGCAAAAATAATACGTAGAGATCTTCATCGGCTTAACAGAGTGAGAGGCAAGGGAAGGCGTCAGTTAGCGGGAGGCAAGGTATCGCACTATCGCAGCATGTTGGAAGGAAGCGTCGGTGTTACTGTTGAGCGAAAGTTACCAACGTGATTGGGACTTTTCACGCGGTTTTTTTTTCATAGTTTTCAACCGATTACCATATTTTTTGTTAAAAATTTAGAGATAAAATCTTAATTTGCAAATCTTATTCTAGAAATTAAGGAATCATTTGAGAAAATAGCATTCATTTTCTTAATTAGGTACAGTCTAGTGTAAAAATATGGGTGTAGACAACTTACTCAAAAATATGACCCAGAGTTCTTAATTCCCTGACATAAGAGCTATGGGACATATTATTGAGATGATTTGTGCACCCATATTTTTACACTTCACTGTACTAATAAAAACATATAGTTAACGGTTGAAAACATCGCGAAATAGAAACTTTCAATTCATGGCATGTTGTGGGGGCGTTGCCAACATAATCGGAAGCAAATCGGAAGCCAATTTTATAATCAACAAATGGCATGCGATTTTAGACAATTTCTGGCTAAGTTGAAGCAACGGATGCAATCGATTGATCAAATGCCGCAATGTATTGCAATTCGCATGCGATTATCAGTTACGTTTATAGAGGCTATTAGCAGACAGGAAGTTGTACGAAAAATCCATTTTATGTATTGTTGTTTACTTATTAAAAACATGTTTCGACTAAGAAAAATGTATGTGAACAGCCAATTATGGTACTAAAGCCGATTCCGCACGCCTGGCACAGCTCTCATATCAAGCTATAAGATAGAGTGAGCATAGGGGTGTAAGCAGTACCGTCTTTACCATAAGGGCACACAGGGCCCGTGCCCAGGGCCCCCATCCTCAGGGGGCCCCGAAGGACAGTCAGTAATAAGTATATTTGATTACCCATAATAAATAGAAGATCATAGTAGAAATATGTTAGTTTATTTCGCTTTCTTTACTTTCCAAAAGGGCCGCAAATTCTTATGTGTAACGTATGCGGAGTGAAATTTGGACAAAGTTCAACATTGTTTTAAATAAAAAAAACACCATTCTTTTTTAAAATAATAATGTTCTTATAATAATGTATATATCAAGGCTTAATGTAAAAAAATAGTTTACTCCCATGCGAGATGCTTTACGGCAGTTCTGTGGTACTTTGTCCATCGCTGTCGAAAACACAGATGTCGGCATTTTATTCAGCTCCGATTTTATTTTTCGAATCAAACTCTGTACATTTTTGGGACGAAAATTATTGCAATATACTCGCCTCTTTAGATTTGCCCAAAAATCTTCTAAAGGGCGAAGTTGCGGAACATTAGGTGGATTTGATGTCTTCGGTACGTATGGGATGTTTAACTCCGCCATTTTGCTAAGGGTTTTTTTGGAATAATGGCTTGAGGCTAAGTCTGGCCAAAACACTAAATTTTCTTCTCTATGACTCGTATTTATGAAATCCCGCACTAATGGCAAACAACGCTCTATGTAGCGATCGGAGTTCACAGCTAAACCTGACTCAAAGAATACAGGCTTATACATTCCACGTCGACTGATGGCAAGCCATAGCAAAACTTTTTTAGGAAATTTTGTATGCTCAACATATTTCACGTTCTCATCGGTTGGACCATTGGTGTTCTCAAAATAGTAATTGCTTTGCCACTCGTTTCCATCTAACGTGAAATATGACTCGTCATCCATAACGCAAGTGACATTGTTTTTAGCGTAAAATATTTCTTTGACTAATTTACGCAGCCGTACTTTCTGAGTGATTTCTTGGTTTTCAGAGACAGTGGGCTTAACTTTTCTACATCGCTTATCGATGCCCATATCTTTAAGATATTTTTAACAGTTTTGCCGTCAGTTTTAAATTTTCTTCCGAGCTCTCTATAAGATTTTGCGACACGGCCGGCCGTAATTTTCTTTAATCGAGCTCTCTCAGAAACCTTGCTCAAGCTGGAATAGTTTCCAGAACCAGGCTTTCTAGCAGTGGTTTTCTTCAAGGCAAAGGACGCCAGAATATTGTAAATAGTGCTTCGACTCTCACCCATTTGCACAAAATGTTCCACCACCTTTGATTTCGGCCATAGGGGATGACTACTAAGCTACTATAGAAATTACATACTGTTTGACGACGGCGTTCTTGTTGATTTACCATAATTACAAAATTAAACACCCAATCTTTATGAGACTTACCAAACTGATACACAGATATATTGACTTTACATTGACAACACATAGTTTTTATTTAGATTTTTGTGTTTTTATATTTTATATATACAAACTTTGTCCAAATTTCACTCCGTATACGTTATCCTAGCTTGCAGGACCACTGTGTAAGATTGTGCCATTATTTACTGCTTAATACAATCAAAGACTACAATCTTTTTAGGGTTCCGTACCCAAACAGTAAAAACGGGACCCTATTACTAAGAGTCCGCTGTCCGTCCGTCCGTCCGTCTGTTACCAGGCTGTATCTCATGAACCGTAATAGGCAGTTGAAATTTTCACAGATGATGTATTTCTGTTGCCGCTATAACAACAAATACTAAAAAGTACGGAACCCTCGGTGGGCGAGTCCGACTCGCACTTGTCCGGTTTTTACTTTTTTAAGTTTACAGGTGTGAATAAACCACATACTTAACAATACTTATAGCTTTTTGTTAGGCATGGTAATACAGAAACCCCCTTATTCCATAGATGTAAGTAAATTGAGGTAGATATGGTACCAGGCGCACGATCGTGAGCCATTAAATATAGGTTCCGGAACCTATATTTAGTTAGTCGTATGGGTGACGCCAACCTGTCTAGTTGTCAAAATCGTTGGATCAAATTTTAGTTTTGTCAACTATGAACGTCACACATCTACATAAATAAAAGGTCATTGCCTTATTCATAAACGCGCTACAAGCGTCCATTTGTTAATAATCGTTTGTCTTTATCGTTTTTCTTTCTTTTCTGTCATTTTGACTTATGTATTTGTAAAAAAGAGATAAAACATCATTTAACTAAATCAGGCTCATAAACTTTTATGAATAAGGGGGTTAGTAACTGAAAGTTAGGTCATGAAAGAGAAAGCTTCCTGAGTAATGTCATGGGTTTTATTTCAAAGAATACAAATTGCACCTGAACAGTTGCACATGCATAATATGAGCAATATTAATAAGCTGATAAACTACTCTACACACATTTATTACAATCCGCAACCATTTCTCAGGTAAGGAAGCGGGAATATGTGTGAAAGCCACTTGTTGCGTGGCTCAGTGTTCTGTCTCTCACTTCCTTAGTTTAGAAATACTTTGGCCCAAATTGCGAAGCTAGAATTTAACAAAGCCTTTTGTCACTGTTAACATATAAAGAGCCAGCATTTATTTAATGCCAGGAGGAATGTAGTAATTAAATAGGCTATGCCTGTAATTATAAAATATTTCAATGTTCACTTTACTACCATTATTTACATGTATGAGTAGGAATCTATGTATGGCTAAACCAAATTGGACAAACTTTTTGGTTGTTATTGTTTCTTAGCCCTGCTAACTTTTGATAATTATCTTACTTTAGCAATATTTGTTTGTAAGGCAAAAGGTGTCCGGTTGGCATAAAAACAGAGGAGAATCTTACTGCAGACCATTTGTGAATGTAGGGCAGGTAAAGGAGGGTGGAAAACCTGGTACCCAGTCAAAGAAGCTCAACTTTGCATACCTTCCTTGTACAGGATTCCAAGCTTGATAATTTAGTAATGTTAGATTTTAGGAAAAAAAATCCACATTGTCCATAACATTTGGCATATTCTACAAATAGTTAGATTAGTGCTTAAGATTTTCTTAATAAAGTCTTTAGTTATTTAAAAATAGAGCTACCATTCATCAGCGTTTTTCCTGAGCTTATACTACCTATTTAAGAGGGCGAAGACTTTGTATCAGGTTTTATTGGTACAGTATAAAAAGCACACATCTTACAATTACTTTTACAAAAGTACAGAAACAGCGATTTTCTTGTCACATAGAGGCAGCTCTACTCAGGAGTTTCATTAACAAATAATCATATAATGTTAAAAAGAAAGATACATACTCTTAAAGAAATGGTTTTTCAATGTTGACTCCAACCTCCAACTAACCAAACAGAAAGATGTCAAGCTCAAGCGGTCAGGTGGCAATGAAGATAAAACACGCCGTATGATATGATAGCCGTTAATTCTAACATTATACTTCTTGAGATTGAGACTATCAGTAGGTTTTTCAAATCATAACATAGCACAAGACACAATCACAGCCAAATCACAATCACAATAACAAACTCCTGTCACTGTCACCTGTGCGGTAGTACTTGAAGTCCGTTTAGTACTATGTTTAGTACTTCTAAATTTTCCAGATTGTACATGTACCTTTTTTATTCCTAACGCTAGAGGTATATACTATTTGTGACAGTTTGTTTACATCATATTATTTATATTTGTGTAAAAAATGTATACTTAAATAAAACTCATGAAAGTATCATGAAAAGTATAAAGCGACAGCAAAATATAATATGCAATTCGGAACGAAGATTGAGAATGACAGTCAGGAATTAGGCTATTACAACCGAAGACTAGGCAGTATGGCCTTTGGTCTTAGCCTGTCCAGAAAGGACGACAAAAAAAAATTAGGCCATTCCAGAGGGGCTACCGCGAAAATCGAAGTTCGCAAATTGCGGGCATTTTTGTCTGTCACTCTAATTACGCCTTCATTGGAGTAAAAGAGACAGATCCCCGCAATTTGCGAATTTCGGATTTCGCGGTAGCGCCTCAGTGGGGAGACACTCCGCATTGCTCCGAGCAATTTTTAGGGTTGGCACCGCGTGACTTCCTTTTGCGTGCACGACCACAGATAAGATAATCACTTGATTTTTGACAACCCTAAATAGCCGAAAGGGATAGTGCCATGTATTAGAAAGAGATAGCATGATTCGACCCTGAACCGCTGTTAAACTTCGGGTTTGTAGGAAGTGTCCTTTCTGTACGGTAGTACTATTATTTCTTCTGTGGCTATTCTTACATCTTTGAGTATGTTCCGTACAGGGTCGGATTAACCTAAGTCAAAGTAGGCAACTGCCTAGGGGCCCCGCCTCGGCTAGGGGGCCCCGGCGGCTCAGCGCGTACCAAATAAAATTTTGTTCCAAAGGGTCAAAATTCATGAGTAAATTTTTTATTCTTATAATAATGAGTATGCTTTGTTATTGTTTTTTTTTTTCGATCAATTCTTTAAATTAATGAAATACTGTAATAAAATTGAAGCAATACGTTACAGTTTACGGGGCGTATTCTGCGTACCTGTTGTAAAGTTGTAATAATAGGGGATTTCAGTAAAAATGGTTCACTTTTTTTCGAACAACCAACAACTTTTGGGTTATTTCGACTCAGAATCACGAGGACTATTGATTAAAACAAAGAAAAAGAAAGAAGACGAACGTGTCCCTAGTTTTTCATAAGAATGCTCGACCTTCAGCAACTTTACTTCAATTTACCATTGGTTTGTGTTCCACATCTCCTCTACTTCAGCTTAGCCTTTGGCCTCGCTGCGCCAAGCTTGGCCTGCGGTCTCGCTTTTTAATACAATGGAAATTGGTTCGTTGGTTCGTGTCTGTGCTCCACTATTTATCCTGAAGCCTGATGAAGCACGGCTTTGACTTCGCATGAAAGCTCGCCTCACTGGGGCACTTCGGAATTTTAGGCCCAGATGAAGATCGATACCCGGCCTTAAAACGCTTTCACAATTTGCGATATTGTAAAAAAAAATTTCGCGCTCGCTGCGCTCGCGTTTATTTTTGGTTCTTTACTTAATTCTGTATCATCTACATGTTAGCTTGACTGGTGAATGAATAGAGTTAGACCAAGAAAAGTCTGCCATGATTTTGATAGCATACGCAGTGCAAGTGTTATTTATACGTCATAATTTCATAGAAGTTTTGACGTTTAAAATAACACTTGCACTACGAGTGCTATCAAAATTGTTGCAGGCTTATCTAGTTCTAACTCTAGTAATTTAAGTAATTTTAACATATGAAAATTCTTTATTATAAGGTTGATTCTAATCATGTGGCTCGGCGTTTGGTCTTATGGTCGGACAATCGCTGTTCAGCCTCGCAAAATATTAACTATTGAGAAAATCAACTTTGCGCCACTAGTTGAGCTTAGCCTTTAGCCTCGCTTAAAATTTGCCATAAGAGGTAGAATAGGAAAGTGACAGTGAAGCTCACGTCTTTGGTATTCCACTGGGAATTGGCCTTAAGCCTAAAGTGCTCTCCCCACACTTGACGCGACGCGGAATCGGCAAAAACCGATAGAATAAAGCTTTATATCCATGCAATAAGAGCGAAAAAGACATCGTTCGATTTGGATCGGCTCGGCCGACGCCTGAAGATTGAAATTAACCCTTTGACCGCCGTTGGCATGTATACAAGACAACGATAGAACGATACACTGGCGCCTCTGTCTTGTATACAAGACACAAATTCAACCGCTCGGTAAATGTGAAAAAAATATCAATTGTATTTTGTTTTACACTCATGTTAATGTTTTCGGTATTTGTTTAAAAAAAAATGCATTTTCAAGCAGCTATATAAATCCATTCTTTTATAATAAGGCTATCAAAAATATTGCTCCAGATTTCAACGTTTTTCATGTTCCTCGTCGCCTTTGTCTTGTATACAAGACAGCTAGGGATGGGAATGTTAAATCGATATGAGAATATTCAACATAAACATCAAATCTCGTTTTATTTAAAAAGCATTTGAACACTTGTTAAATGCCAATTGGTGGTAACTAGTAACTAGAATCCGCAAAACGAGAGAGAGACAGGCATAACTATAGCTGAAGTTCAGGGAGCTTCTTCAGCTGTCGATAGTAGAGTCAGACAAGTAAATATGTCCTTGTGGTCTAATTGCAGAACAAATGATTTATTTTGAGATGATCGTGTAGGGGGGAGTAATATCCTGCAGTGACCGCTTCGCACAAGAATGGTGGGTCTCTATTGTTTCCCAAACAGCTCCAAGCCACAATGCATTGCTTGTCCGAATTTTCGTTAGTCACAATTGGTTTTTCACAGATACGCGTAATTTTTCAGGATTGCCATCAGAATAACCTTACGAAAATCCTGAAAAGCTAACGGTTTCAGTTTTATGACTAATGATAATATATTATGACAAACAATACACTACGACTCTAAACTTTATGAGAAACAAAGGGACCCCAAGAATGGTACAGGCGGACGCTCGGACTAGTCAGTATCGCCTCACTATGAGAATGTTATATATTAAAAAAAAAAAATTGTGATGTCATCCTCGCTGGATGTAATATGGGAACTGACAAGCTCACCTAAGGAACATGTCGAATGTGAAACATGCATTCCCGAACATTTCCGATCCCCACCCTTTTCCAATATTATTGTTCTTCACTAATTGACAATTCAACCCACGTGTAATTTTCCCCAATGCTGTTCCGGTACATTTATATTATCGACACACGATGCGCAGCTTTAACGTTACGCTTATAAACTTTACGTACCGACAAGCGCTTACGCTGTTGACCTAGAGACTTTTATTACTTATTTCGCGCGGAAACCGTCCTTGTCTGTCTACACTGCGGACAGTCCATGCGCGCCGTTGTCTTGTATAAAAGACTTCTCGTACAACCTAGTGCGATGATATTACGTCATGAATCGATATTGTTTAGTGGTTGTTTTTAATGATAAAGACCTTTATTTTTAACATGGTCGAGTGTAAAAATTATGTTAATTTTTGCCATTTTAGAAATAAAGTAAAGTTGGTTAGGAACAAAGCCAAATTGAGAAGATTTTTACCATAAATTGTAAATATCGATATCACTATTTGCAATCCCTAAACTTTTTATTAGTTGTTTACTTAAAATTTGCTCTGGCGTGTGAGTGAGCGTCTTTGCGGACTAGGTCCGGCGGCCAAAAGGTTAAAAACGCAAACTTATTTCCCTGTACTGAATATGCTGTGTGCAGAATTGACTGTAGGGGGCCCCGAGCCTCGCACTGCCTAGGGGCCCAGACATGCTTAATCCGGCCCTGGTTCCGTACATATAATAATTGAAATAGTTATTTGTTTTACAAGGGGGCAAAGTTGTTGTTTAACTGCTCATGCTAATATTGATACCCGAGCAAGCGAAAGATTCCAAAATTGAACCACGAGCATAGCGAGTGGTTCGAAAAATGGAATCTTGAGCGTTGCGAGGGTTTCAAAGCACGAGGGTTAAACAAAATTTGCCCCCGAGTGAAACACAAAATTTTTCACCACACCAACCTGAAGCAAATATTAAATGTAAAATATCAAACAAAATCAAACCAAATCAAATCCAAATGAATGTAATTAAAAATTTATCATCCAAAATCATCATTTAAAAGTCATTTCTACCAGCAAACATAAGAAACCAACTCAAAATTTGCATTTGATTACTTTGTCTCACATGTGAATAAAATGCAACTTTACTATCAGTTTTTAAAGTGCAAAGTAAGCCTTTCCGAGCTGGTGTGGTGAAAAATAATAAAATTACTTCTATTGCATCAGGCATAAAATGAATTGTAGGGTACACAATTTAAATTATCTCATTGAATATTTATTACGCTGTACGATAATGGTCAATTACAAAATACAATAAAATACACATAAGCACATTTTATGGCTCCATGTTGGTAAAAAAAATTTATTAAATTGTATTGATAATTATTGATATCTAAAAACTATATTCAATGAATATAAGCCACTATATAAGCGCATTTTAATGTGTCACTCAAAGAGCATATAATCACTACGTGTCACTGTCATCAGTGGGGCTACCGCGAATACCGAAAATCGTCAATTGCGGGCAATTCTGACAGATAAAACACGGTTTGCTACCGCGAAGACAGCCGTCATCGAGCGGCCCGTTCGAAAGACGATTATGGATCGAATATCGTTCCATAGACCTACCGCGAAACGCAATTTTCGGAGTTTTTGACAGCACGAAATTCGTAAAGAACTGTCAAAACACACGTTACCTCAAGAGCTAACGTTGTTCTTTCGTTTATCACAGTGCTGCCAGATAACTCACCTTTCAGCTTTTTATCCCGTTTTTGTGGCAGTGAATCCGCGCATTGTTTTGCAAATATTTTGAATGTCCTCGGTTTTTGAGCACTGCAGCGGGATGAATAAATAGATATTTGGGGATTATGCTCGATCAACTCGCAGTTTCAAAGCAGTGCTCCTGTTTTTTCAATTTCATGACCTGGCAATTTCATTCTGTCATAATAGGGTATCATGCCCTTCGTGTATCTTATTATTATAGTTGATTGTGTCGTGCTGCGTGAAATTGTACTGTTTGTTTGTGAACTATTACAAAGATGTTTCTGTCGCAAGAGAACCTGGCTGAAGAAATCCGGCAACAAGCCGCTTCTATAGGTGCCTAATGCGAGAAAAATTCCGCTAAGTGAAAGTTCTGGACGCGGAGTTTGTAAATACCACGCTGCATCCACGACGAAATAGCTGTAGGACCCTGTTCAATAAGGTATACGTTTTAGATTAAGTCATTAATCAAATAGTCAAAACATTGAACATTCACAATAAAAGGTCTAGAGCATTGCAAGATGTATGTTTCAAGTATTCAAAGTTCTACCTTCATGGGAAGCTATGTAGTGTCTGTCAGTATCTAATTAAAATAATATACCATTTGATAGAATGTATTTTTGTATTATACAGAAGATATTAATCTAATAATATATGTATATAAATGTTATGGGACAATCTTACCCAAATTGACAAAGCCCCACAATAAGCTCAAGAAGGCTTATGTTGTGATATATAATAAATACACACATGGAAAACACACACCAAATGACTCAGGAACAGATATCTGTGCTCATCACATAAATAAATAATGCCGAGATTCAAACTGAGTTGTTCGCAAAGTAGTGTACTTCTACGTTATTTTTCCATTTAAACTTTTATGGTAGGCAGATTATCAACATGAAGTGGGCCGGGACCAAATGGATGCCTGTTTCTCAGCAAGCGGTGTCCAACTGCTAAATTACCCCGGTCTTATCAGTATGGGCTATCATTAAAGCCGGGTAAGTGAAATTTGTTTACATTATTTATAATAACCTCATATCAGATAAAATAATACTGTGAGTACCTGGCACACACTACTTAATATACCATGAATGAATATGAATTTATAAAATATACTGATAGATATTGTTAAAAAAAATCTTGGGTTTAAAAAGAAGAATTGTCCAGTCAAATTGTATTTGTAATATATGGGTCTTCTTACCTGATTGAAATGTTAAAATAAATAAATACATAAAACATTTACAGTTAAGGTTGTTCTAGCCCCCACTCTATCTATACACAGTGTTCCTTATATGTAGGTAATCTTACCTACATACAATAATTACGTATCTAGCCAATTCTAAAAGAAGTTTACATATATACATAATTGATGCTAAGTAGTACTTAACCAGTATTTCAGTAAATACTTAGCAGGGCTCTTCTCAAAAAAATAGTTATATATACATTGTACATTAGAAGTAATGCACATTAATCTTATATCATATTTCATAAATTAAGTACTAATAATTTCATTCTGCATTCCAGGGGTTTTCGATGCACACATGTGACCCTTCATGGGCCATAGGAATATGAAGACCGCTTCTTGTATATCTTTTCCATCACGGAACAATGGTGTTCCGGACCTTTGGGAGGCGTGCGCGGAGCCGTAGGCAACACGTGAGTCCCTTTTGACACTTAATGAAATGTAAGGGGTAAACCGAGCGGATGCTGCCCTTGCCCGCGTCATGGAACACACGCAGAGGCAGCATCCGCCAGGGTGTAAGGACTATTGAGAGTTGATGGTATCTAAAATTAACTAGGCTAATGCGTGCAAGCGATGGTGATGATAAGTACTGAGCAAAGGGATATAAATGGTATAAAACGGACGACTGCCTGATAAAATGATACGCAATTTTATTTCCGGCAGATATATTATTAGTATATTTTATGTTTTCCATGTGTGTAAAAATAATTTTGTGAAATAATAATCTTAACCAGTTTATTCTAATCCCAAAATATTTTAATTTTAAACTGGCTCTTAGCCCAGTCGGTAGTGACCCCGTCAATAAAACAGGAATTTTCGAGCTCGAATCCTGGTAAAGGTATTTATTTCTGTGTTTATCACAGATATATGATCCGGAGTTATGAATGTTTTATATTATTCTATCTATTGTATAATTATATCTTCATTTAGTACTCACAATACAAGCTTTATTTAGCTTTCTATTGGACTAGGTCGATTTGTGTCTTAGCTTTTAGGTTTTTACGATTTGAATATATAAGTAGAATATAAAAAAATCACAAAACAATAAAAAATATATAAACATATTATTAAAAAAACTAACCTAGAATGCCGCCAGCAGCGGGGCAAGGCCCAAGCTGCCGGTGGTCAAGGCCGCAGTGAGAGGAATCGACGTAGGTACTATACGCGCCGTGTCCAAGATATTTATTAATTACTAGCTTCTGCCCGCGACATCGTCTGCGTGGGATGATGACGATGATTGAAAAAAACTAACCCTTTCTCGGGGCCCAAACTATATCCATACCAAATTTAGTCCAAATCGGTTCAGGGGTTTAAGCGTCAAGAGGTAACAGACAGACACACTTTTACGCGCATTTATAATATTAGTATGAAAGTATGGATTGTTAATTTATTTAATTTACTAAGCCTTACATTACTTATTTTCAGACTTTATAGAAGATGTGTATACTACTGTATACCTACTCTAAAATATTCATGATTTGAATTTGACTTCCTTTTTTTGTAACTTCGTACTAAAGTGAAACAGAAATTAACAACAACTGACGTTTGGTTTTCAGATACGGGATCATATCAATTACGTGGACAAGTCGTATGGTGGGACAACCTACGACACCTTTATATGGAGCAACAGCGTTAGTCGAGATTACTTCGAGCAGCTGGCATGACAGTGTGTGGCACCAGCGAAATAGTGTACATTAGGTAGGTATGTGTTATAATTTATATAAATATATTTGGTGTTTCTAATCACGCACTACGATACCACAGTAATATTAATAAGCATGTGTGTGTATGTGTGTGTGTGTGTGTGTTCATTTTTATTAATTCACACACACACACACACACACACACAATCAATTAATCGTTTAGTTAGCGCATCATGGAAAAAATGATTTACAAAATTGTCGAATGACGCTAGATGTAAAATGTGGATGACTGAAAAAATAGGAATAAATTAGAATTGTACAATACAAGCAAAAGGGAGCTAAGCTAACTAAATTCGTACTATGGTGAAATATAAATTAACATTATGTAACGTTCGGTTTTCAGATATGGGAACAAGTCAACTACATCATTAACATGGACGCGTCGTACGGCAGGGCAACCCACGACGCCTTCATATGTAGCATTAGCATTAGTCAAGACTATTTCGAGCAGCGGGCATGTGGTACCAGCGAAATAGCGCACATTAGGTAGGTAGGTATGTTATAACTTAATAATTTATATAAATATATATTGTGTTCTTAATCATACACTAAACGATCCTAAAGTAAGATCAATGAGCCTGTGTGAGTGTATGTGTGTGTTGGGGGCTACGTACTACAGACAGACATAGATGCACATGTTACGTCAGGGGTTCATTAATGGTTTAACGCAGCGGTCGGCAACAGGCGGCCCGCGGGCTGCATGCGGCCTGCTAATTTTTCGCTTGCAGCCCGGCCCGCGAGCCTTGCTGGCTATTTTGTATGTAATATTGACAAACGACAATATCTGATAAATTCACAAATATTAATAAAGTGCGGCCCACTTCAACATTGTTAACAACTATGTACTTATGTGGCCCTTGGCTGCTAAAAGGTTTAGCTCATCACGGAAACTATTTACGAAATATTTCGAATGACCCTAGAGTTAGACCAAGAGAAGACTGCAATGATTCTGATAGCACACGCAGTGCAACTGTTATTTTAAACGTCAAACTTCTATGAAATTATGACGCATAAATAACACTTACCTACACTGTGCATGCTATCAATATCGTTGCAGCCTTATCTTGGTCTAATTCTAGTTGCAAAATGTGGAAGACGGAAATAATAGGAATATAATTGTGTCTTATTTTATATTATTATCCCTGACAGAACGGCAATAATTGCCGCTTATTGTATATGCATTTAGGGTGAGAGACTCTTCGTTTGTTTGTGTTAGTTACAAATAAATGTTTCCATTGCGGCCTTCAGGAAAGGTTCCGTAACACCAGCGATGGTTTTTAGGCAGATATTAACCCACTATTAATATAATGTGCTTATTATAATTTTAGAAGACTCCGGGTATCCACTGCGGGAACACGGGACACCTTATGATTTCTGCAACCGGCGCCGCAGAAGAATCCCCGAGGCTATAACGCCATATAAAATAAGGCGCGCTCCACTATAGAGCTAACATTTGGGATATTAAAAGGTAACTTAGTGTTATGGACACTGATTTGCAGTTCTTTATTATTTTTTATTTATTCAGGCAAACACTAAGTATAAGTTTACAGCTGCAAGATGCCAAGACACTTATACTGTTAATAATACATAGTCAGTATCATAAAATTCATAAATATGTATACACTTTTCGAACTATCTCTAACATACATATTATGTATTACTAAGTTACCTAGACATTTAAAAAAAAACTGATATTAAGTAACATAGGCAGAGTTAAAAAAAATCCTGATACTACGTTGTAGGGACGGCCACTTGTCTGCGAATATGTCTGCGTTTTGGACTGTAGCTATGAAGTTAACCATCCATTGTGTAGATTTGCATTGGGGGGTGACGAGAAAGCTGTTTCATTCGCCGACAGATCCAACAACCATCGGCATAGGTCCTACTATAGGCTTATACTTAGATACGCTTTCCCCAGGGATAGCACGCGCATTGTTGGTGTGTGTCTGTTTCCCGGCGACACTTCAACGACATGTAACTATTACACGTCGAAAACTTTCAAAATGGCGAATTCATTGTAAACTAGCGTCTAAAGAAAATAAGAATCATAAAATTAGTATTCTAAATCAGCGGTCGGCATCATTTTAGCAGCCAAGGGCCACATAGTAGTTAAAAAGTTGAAGCGGGCCGCACTTTGTTAATATGTGTTACTTTATCAAACATTGTCGTTTATCAATATTACATACAAAATAGCCAAGGGGGCTCGCGGGTCGCAAGTGAGAGGTTCACGGGCCGCCTGTTGCCTACCGCTGTTCTAAATAATAATGAAATTCCTAGTAATGTAATGAAGATGTCAAACAGTAATATTAGTACATAGTAAGTATAGTAATTATTCTAATACCAGTTCTTATGATGTTTCAGTTACACCACCACCATGGCCACTACTGTCTGATCTGTGATCCGTGCTGTGCCTATACGCGATGACCGTACTCCCGACGACGGCGATGAAAATAACACTGTCGGCTTTTCAAGGAGCTACATTACCAGCTGATAATGCAACTATTACCCAATGCCCCGTACCTACGTAGTATAGAAGAAGACTAAGACTTATCTACTATATAAGCAGAGGCTAGCAAACTAGTCTTATTTCCTATGAGGCCATGCTGTGGTAATTATTAAATTCACCTTAGAAAGCTAATGTAAGGCATAAGGATAATAAGGCACATATATTTGAATCGCCTCCTTTACTCCTGTAAAGGAGGCGAAACAAATATATGTGTAAATTGTGTAATTTATTGTACCTGCTAGTTAAACTAATACACGATTAGCAGCACTAAGAGTTGTATTGGCCAAGTTGACTACGGAGTAATATACCTAGCAGGTACAATAAATTACATTTGTTTCTGGGGGATTTAAAATATGTGTCTTAACCAGACACAGATTGTGCCGATTGTGTTATTAACTATGATTGCATAACTTTGTCTAGTATAGTTCTGAATATTTGACCATCGATATAAATGATGTAGATATACAAAGATAGATAGATAGAATACTTTAAAATTTAAAGATGTATAATACGTGTGTTTATTTTTCAAAATTACATGGCAGAATTTTGTTACAAAACAATCAGTGTAGTAGTATAGTATATAACGATAAGCAAACATGTTACTCGTAAAGGAACACACGAACGAAATATATAAGACTTGTAATGTAAAAATCTAAATGTTATATTATATCTGAGTTGTGTAAACTTCGAAAACTTTTGGCTGTGGCGGCGAACAATTATTTCATGACACGGCAGGCGTGCCTTACGCCATAGAATATGATCGCACGCCTGTCGTGTCATGCGCCACACGTTGAAATCATTGATGACACGCCTGTCGTGCCAACCGCACCGAAACGGTTATAAATGTACCTATGATAAATAATTTTATAAGGTTAGGTAGGCTATTTTATTTCTTACTCTTGTATGTGCAAATAAACATAGTCAATGATTAGTCAATAATATGTAAATGACATTAGAGTGAGACCAAGATAAGTATGCAGCGATTTTTATAGCACAAACGTGCAAGTGTATTTTAAATTCCAAATTTCTATGAAATTATGTATTTAAATAACATTTGCGCGTCTGTGCTATAAAAATCGCTTAATATCCTGGTCTGACTAACTCTTTTCGAATGTAGACAATAAGGGAGGAGGAGGAAGCTTCTGCCCATTTGCCGCCTGTTTGTGCATGTGCTAAATGTGTTAGTCCCGAATTTTATTATATTAATATTTAAAATATAATTATACAATTTTAACCCTTTACCAGGCTGACATTTCGAAAATGACAATTGAATGTTTTACTCATCAAAAATAGAACAGATGTTTGAAGTGCCATACGTGGGAAATATAACCCTTAACCCTTAGCCTGGTAAAATTGTTAAATTTTTTACACAAATTAATAAATAAAACAATGTTAATGTGAAGACAAACTTTTTATTGAAAATCTCCCAACTACGTGTTCGACCACTGCCCGACGATCTGCGAGATATAGTCGCGACGCTTCCGTGTACTGATAAAAATAGCTAAATTCAATAAAATATACTTTGCGTATAATTTTATTATTTTTATTTTAACAAAAATCGGACAAATCTCTATATACATTATACACTTTCAATAAAGAATATTTCAAATCAGTCTAAGCAAATAAAGTTATAAAATTAATGTTAAAAAAAGACCAAAGTTTTTTCCACCGCATCAGTTCGCGGGTGTATAAGTTGGCTTCGATCACCTTCATCTCCAGCACCACCTCACATTCTTGTGGCTCCTGTTGCGGTTGACCGGGTTGGAGTTGTGATTAGGCGACGGACCGGCGCGGCTGGTAGACTGGGAGTCGAGGGCAGGATAGCCCTATGAGGCGCTGCCAGACATGCTCTGGAGTCTGTGGAAATGTTAATAAAAACAAGAATTATATTTAGATATATACAAATTATTGTATTAAACCATACTCCAGTGAACGGTGTGAAATTGAAATTAAGTTTATATGTCAAATCTAATTATTCTTATTTATTATAATTTAGACATTTGTAGACCTTTAAAGCATGACGTATAGGATATATAAGTATGTAGCCAGCCTACTTGGCATCTAGGTAAGTAGGTACCCATGTACCTAGTTGGCGTTGGGCAGACACTTTTATTTCAAAGAAAGTATGAAAGTGAAAGAAAATCGTAGATTATCTCATACACAATCAGGATAGTTTCATGAGTACGAAACGTTACTGTGATCCAAATCAGTAAAAATGCCTACCTTTGTTGGCCTCCATATCATTATAGAAATTTCCATTTTCCAGCAATAGCTGGAAGCTATAAGCTTGAACATATTCCTTGCCAGGGTGCTCACTGTAGGTCCATTGTGATTCCCACTAGTCTGGAACTAAAAAAACACATAAATTAGAGCATATTTTTCTAAAATAACCGGCTACAGGAGCTTCGGACAATCAATAGACTATTTGACCTTAAGAACTTACAAAGTAATAAAATAAATTACTTTTGAGAAAATATTAATAATAGGTAGATTGAAAATTATCCTTTAAACTGCTAAAATAATTATTTTATGTAAAAACTACAACTGTTCACTGTTTAACAAGTATCTTATTCTTATTTGTTTCATAAGTCGAGCGAGAGTAACCAAAAGTATGCAACGAAACTATGTAGTTTCGAAAGTCATCGGGTACTAGGAAGTAATTTATATGTTTAAAAGCAACTAAAATAATCAAAAGTAGGTACATTGTGATACATAGTTTCAAAAAGTCGTCAAGTACTTCAATTATAACAGTAATTTCTTCTGCTTAGAAAGTTTTTTTTAAAGACAAGATAAAGATTTTCTTACCTTTTCAATGTAAATACAAATTTTATAATATTAAAATATGTGGTAGGTACAACAGACAAACATCGGCGACATCAAGACAGCCATGAGACAGTAAACAATGAATTTGACATTGACAGTCTTGACACTACTGCTTAATCTATTAAAATTATATTCGACAAACAGCAAAAAATGTTAAATTGGTATTAAAACTTATTCTACGAAGGTTTTTAGTATCATTGTACGTTATAAGTACGTAAAACTAATTATTTAAGTATATCTAACTCAGTTTTAAGTAAATTATTAATTTACCGGTTTTATGTCCCAGCGTAGGATGTGAAGTGTGATGCACACTTAACGTTAGGTTCGTTCATTCCATTCACGTCGGTCAATTCTATGGATTCGAAAGACGTAAGCCAAAACGAAAGAGTTTCCCGGTAGGCTTCAGTTGGTTCGTTCGAACTAATTTACGTGCGGATGGCGCTCTATGGAGAATGGTGGGCAACAAATGAATTCGACCAATCACAGTGTCGCATTTGCGTATGTTTTGTCCCTCACGGAGGCCCGCGTATACCACTTCTATACGATCCTACCTTCTATGCATTGAAAGCACGGAACGCTATGCTAGTTTGAGAGTTTGACAGCCGAAATTGACATTGACACTTCTGGCGTGAGAATAACGAGTAAACAAATTGTTTTTGTTTGTTGTTCAGTAATAATTATATTATGTGATATTATAAAATAAAATGGTATATAATACGTTTGTTAGTCCAGTAAAGGTATAGTAATAATTGATATTTTGCCATTCCCGGATATAACCAATTCAGGTAAATTACACAAACGTATTAAAATCCTTTTTATGACGCGCTTTTTATGCGTTTTGTATACCTACACGTTATAATTTTATGATACTTATAATATAATATTAATAACTATTATTCATTATACTTGTGGCGAATAAGGCAGGATTACTTATTTATTTATTATTTTTTATTTATTATTTAAATACATTTACACGGCATTACAGCATATGCCAATACACCGCATAATTAAACTAATTACGTATTACAAACACAATAAATATATATAAAGTAAAATACAGTTAAACATTAAAAGTCAAATGCAAGTGCTGGAAAGCCTTTCATCCATCATCTCACAAAACCTCAGACACTCCCGGCACACATTCGCCCATCTCCACGCAAACAAGTCACACTCTGTAGGGCTACCGCCAATACCGAAAATCGTCAATTGCGGGCATTTTTCTCTGTCACTCTAATTACGCCTTCATTGGAGTAAAAGAGTAAGATCCCCGCAATTTGCGAATTTCGGTTTTCGCGGTAGCCCCTCTGGTGCTGATGTCAGGGGCCCTACCGTGAAAATCGAACGATAGAGCGCCGTCCGCACGTAAATTAGTTCGAACGAACCAACTGAAGCCTACCGGGAAACTCTTTCGTTTTGGCTTACGTCTTTCGAATCCATAGAATTGACCGACGTGAATGGAATGAACGAACCTAACGTTAAGTGTGCATCACACTTCACATCCTACGCTGGGACATAAAACCGGTAAATTAATAATTTACTTAAAACTAAGTTAGATATACTTAAATAATTAGTTTTACGTACTTATAACGTACAATGATACTAAAAACCTTCGTAGAATAAGTTTTAATACCAATTTAACATTTTTTGCTGTTTGTCGAATATAATTTTAATAGATTAAGCAGTAGCGTCAAGACTGTCAATGTCAAATTCATTGTTTACTGTCTCATGGCTGTCTTGATGTCGCCGATGTTTGTCTGTTGTACCACATATTTTAATATTATAAAATTTGTATTTACATTGAAAAGGTAAGAAAATCTTTATCTTGTCTTTAAAAAAAACTTTCTAAGCAGAAGAAATTACCGTTATAATTGAAGTAATTGACGACTTTTTGAAACTATGTATCACAATGTACCTACTTTTGATTATTTAATTGCTTTTATCAAGAAAATTATACGAACCAAACATATAAATTACTTCCTAGTACCCGATGACTTTCGAAACTACATAGTTTCGTTGCATACTTTTGGTTACTCTCGCTCGACTTATGAAACAAATAAGAATAAGATACTTGTTAAACAGTGAACAGTTGTAGTTTTTACATAAAATAATTATTTTAGCAGTTTAAAGGATAATTTTAAATAAGAAGCGCTGGTGGCCTAGCGGTAAGAGCGTGCGACTTGCAATCCGGAGGTCGCGGGTTCAAACCCCGGCTCGTACCAATGAGTTTTTCGGAACTTATGTACGAAATATCATTTGATATTTACCAGTCGCTTTTCGGTGAAGGAAAACATCGTGAGGAAACCGGACTAATCCCAATAAGGCCTAGTTTCCCCTCTGGGTTGGAAGGTCAGATGGCAGTCGCTTTCGTAAAAACTAGTGCCTACGTCAAATCATGGGATTAGTTGTCAAGCGGACCCCAGGCTCTCATGAGCCGTGGCGAAATGCCGGGATAACGCGAGGAAGAAGAAGTAAGTTCTTAAGGTCAAATAGTCTATTGATTGTCCGCGGCTCCTGTAGCCGGTTATTTTAGAAAAATATGCTCTAATTCATGTGTTTTTTTAGTTCCAGACTAGTGGGAATCACAATGGACCTACAGTGAGCACCCTGGCAAGGAATATGTTCAAGCTTATAGCTTCCAGCTATTGCTGGAAAATGGAAATTTCTATAATGATATGGAGGCCAACAAAGGTAGGCATTTTTACTGATTTGGATCACAGTAACGTTTCGTACTCATGAAACTATCCTGATTGTGTATGAGATAATCTACGATTTTCTTTCACTTTCATACTTTCTTTGAAATAAAAGTGTCTGCCCAACGCCAACTAGGTACATGGGTACCTACTTACCTAGATGCCAAGTAGGCTGGCTACATACTTATATATCCTATACCTCATGCTTTAAAGGTCTACAAATGTCTAAATAACAATAATTAGATTTGACATATAAACTTAATTTCAATGTCACACCGTTCACTGGAGTATGGTTTAATACAATAATTTGTATATATCTAAATATAATTCTTGTTTTTATTAACATTTCCACAGACTCCAGAGCATGTCTGGCAGCGCCTCATAGGGCTATCCTGCCCTCGACTCCCAGTCTACCAGCCGCGCCGGTCCGTCGCCTAATCACAACTCCAACCCGGTCAACCGCAACAGGAGCCACAAGAATGTGAGGTGGTGCTGGAGATGAAGGTGATCGAAGCCAACGACCACTTATACACCCGCGAACTGATGCGGTGGAAAAAACTTTGGTCTTTTTTTAACATTAATTTTATAACTTTATTTGCTTAGACTGATTTGAAATATTCTTTATTGAAAGTGTATAATGTATATAGAGATTTGTCCGATTTATGTTAAAATAAAAAATAATAAAATTATACGCAAAGTATATTTTATTGAATTTAGCTATTTTTATCAGTACACGGAAGCGTCGCGACTATATCT
This sequence comes from Cydia splendana, assembly GCF_910591565.1. Lineage (NCBI taxonomy): Eukaryota > Metazoa > Arthropoda > Insecta > Lepidoptera > Tortricidae > Cydia > Cydia splendana. The sequence goes on from NC_085987.1 coordinate 32,497,225, forward strand.
CGCAGATCGTCGGGCAGTGGTCGAACACGTAGTTGGGAGATTTTCAATAAAAAGTTTGTCTTCACATTAACATTGTTTTATTTATTAATTTGTGTAAAAAATTTAACAATTTTACCAGGCTAAGGGTTAAGGGTTATATTTCCCACGTATGGCACTTCAAACATCTGTTCTATTTTTGATGAGTAAGACATTCAATTGTCATTTTCGAAATGTCAGCCTGGTAAAGGGTTAAAATTGTATAATTATATTTTAAATATTAATATAATAAAATTCGGGACTAACACATTCAGCACATGCACAAACAGGCGGCAAATGGGCAGAAGCTTCCTCCTCCTCCCTTATTGTCTACATTCGAAAAGAGTTAGTCAGACCAAGATATTAAGCGATTTTTATAGCACAAACGCGCAAATGTTATTTAAATACATAATATCATAGAAATTTGGAATTTAAAATACACTTGCACGTTTGTGCTATAAAAATCGCTGCATACTTATCTTGGTCTCACTCTAATGTCATTTACATTGCAATTACAATCATTGACTATGTTTATTTGCACATACAAGAGTAAGAAATAAAATAGCCTACCTAACCTTATAAAATTATTTATCATAGGTACATTTATAACCGTTTCGGTGCGGTTGGCACGACAGGCGTGTCATCAATGATTTCAACGTATGGCGCATGACACGACAGGCGTGCGATCATATTCTATGGCGTAAGGTACGCCTGCCGTGTCATGAAATAATTGTTCGCCGCCACAGCCAAAAGTTTTCAAAGTTTACACAACTCAGATATAACATTTAGATTTTTACATTACAAGTCTTATATATTTCGTTCGTGTGTAATTATTCCTTTACGAGTAACATGTTTGCTTATCGTTATGTACTATACTACTACACTGATTGTTTTGTAACAAAATTCTGCCATGGAATTTTGAACAATACATACATCTTAAAAAATAAACACACGCATTATACATCTTTAAATTTTAAAGTATTCTATCTATCTATCTTTGTATATCTACATCATTTATATCGATGGTCAAATATTCAGAACTATACTAGACAAAGTTATGCAATCATAGTTAATAACACAATCGGCACAATCTGTGTCTGGTTAAGACACATATTTTAAATCCCCCAGAAACAAATGTAATTTATTGTACCTGCTAGGTATATTACTCCGTAGTCAACTTGGCCAATACAACTCTTAGTGCTGCTAATCGTGTATTAGTTTAACTAGCAGGTACAATAAATTACACAATTTATTCCTGTAAAGGAGGCGATTCAAATATATGTGTCTTATTATCCTTATGCCTTACATTAGCTTTCTAAGGTGAATTTAATAATTACCACAGCATGGCCTCATAGGAAATAAGACTAGTTTGCTAGCCTCTGCTTATATAGTAGATAAGTCTTATTCTTCTTCTATACTACGTAGGTACGGGGCATTGGGTAATAGTTGCATTATCAGCTGGTAATGTAGCTCCTTGAAAAGCCGGCAGTGTTATTTTCATCGCCGTCGTCGGGAGTACGGTCTTCGCGTATAGGCACAGCACGGATCACAGATCAGACAGTAGTGGCCATGGTGGTGGTGTAACTGAAACATCATAAGAACTGGTATTAGAATTATTACTATACTTACTATGTACTAATATTACTGTTTGACATCTTCATTACATTACTAGGAATTTCATTATTATTTAGAACAGCGGTAGGCAACAGGCGGCCCGTGAACCTCTCACTTGCGACCCGCGAGCCCCCTTGGCTATTTTGTATGTAATATTGACAAACGACAATGTTTGATAAAGTAACACATATTAACAAAGTGCGGCCCGCTTCAACTTTTTAACTACTATGTGGCCCTTGGCTGCTAAAATGATGCCGACCGCTGATTTAGAATACTAATTTTATGATTCTTATTTTCTTTAGATGCTAGTTTACAATGACTTCGCCATTTTGAAAGTTTTCGACGTGTAATAGTTACATGTCGTTGAAGTGTCGCCGGGAAACAGACACACACCAACAATGCGCGTGCCATCCCTAAGGAAAGCGTATCTAAGTATAAGCCTATAGTAGGACCTATGCCGATGGTTGTTGGATCTGTCGGCGAATGAAACAGCTTTCTCGTCACCCCCCAATGCAAATCTACACAATGGATGGTTAACTTCATAGCTACAGTCCAAAACGCAGACATATTCGCAGACAAGTGGCCGTCCCTACAACGTAGTATCAGGATTTTTTTTAACTCTGCCTATGTTACTTAATATCAGTTTTTTTTTAAATGTCTAGGTAACTTAGTAATACATAATATGTATGTTAGAGATAGTTCGAAAAGTGTATACATATTTATGAATTTTATGATACTGACTATGTATTATTAACAGTATAAGTGTCTTGGCATCTTGCAGCTGTAAACTTATACTTAGTGTTTGCCTGAATAAATAAAAAATAATAAAGAACTGCAAATCAGTGTCCATAACACTAAGTTACCTTTTAATATCCCAAATGTTAGCTCTATAGTGGAGCGCGCCTTCTTTTGTATGGCATTATAGCCTCGGGGATTCTTCTGCGGCGCCGCTTGCAGAAATCATAAGGTGTCCCGTGTTCCCGCAGTGGATACCCGGAGTCTTCTAAAATTATAATAAGCACATTATATTAATAGTGGGTTAATATCTGCCTAAAAACCATCGCTGGTGTTACGGAACCTTTCCTGAAGGCCGCAATGGAAACATTTATTTGTAACTAACACAAACAAACGAAGAGTCTCTCACCCTAAATGCATATACAATAAGCGGCAATTATTGCCGTTCTGTCAGGGATAATAATATAAAATAAGACACAATTATATTCCTATTATTTCCGTCCTCCACATTTTGCAACTAGAGTTAGACCAAGATAAGGCTGCAACGATATTGATAGCATGCACAGTGTAGGTAAGTGTTATTTATGCGTCATAATTTCATAGAAGTTTGACGTTTAAAATAATAGTTGCACTGCGTATGCTATCAGAATCATTGCAGTCTTTTCTTGGTCTAACTCTAGGGTCATTCGAAATATTTCGTAAATAGTTTCCGTGATGAGCTAAACCTTTTAGCAGCCAAGGGCCATATAAGTACATAGTTGTTAACAATGTTGAAGTGGGCCGCACTTTATTAATATTTGTGAATTTATCAGATATTGTCGTTTGTCAATATTACATACAAAATAGCCAGCAAGGCTCGCGGGCCGGGCTGCAAGCGAAAGATTAGCAGGCCGCATGCAGCCCGCGGGCCGCCTGTTGCCGACCGCTGCGTTAAACCATTAATGAACCCCTGACGTAACATGTGCATCTATGTCTGTCTGTAGTACGTAGCTCCCAAACACATACACTCACACAGGCTCATTGATCTTACTGTAGGATCGTTTAGTGTATGATTAAGAACACAATATATATTTATATAAATTATTAAGTTATAACATACCTACCTACCTAATGTGCGCTATTTCGCTGGTACCACATGCCCGCTGCTCGAAGTAGTCTTGACTAATGCTATTGCTACATATGAAGGCGTCGTAAGTTGCCCTGCCGTACGACGCGTCCATGTTAATGATGTAGTTGACTTGTTCCCATATCTGAAAACCGAACATTACATAATGTTAATTTATATTTCACCATAGTACGAATTTAGTTAGCTTAGCTCCCTTTTGCTTGTATTGTACAATTCGAATTTATTCCTTTTTTTTTCAGTCATCCACATTTTACATCTAGCGTCATTCGACAATTTTGTAAATCATTTTTTCCATGATGCGCTAACTAAACGATTAATTGATTGTGTGTGTGTGTGTGTGTGTGTGTGTGTGTGTGTGTGTGTGTGTGTGTGTGTGTGTGTGTGAATTAATAAAAATGAACACACACACACACATACACACACATGCTTATTAATATTACTGTGGTATCGTAGTGCGTGATTAGAAACACCAAATATATTTATATAAATTATAACACATACCTACCTAATGTATACTATTTCGCTGGTGCCACACATGCCAGCTGCTCGAAGTAATCTCGACTAACGCTGTTGCTCCATATAAAGGCGTCGTAGGTTGTCCCACCATACGACTTGTCCACGTAATTGATATGATCCCGTATCTGAAAACCAAACGTCAGTTGTTGTTAATTTCTGTTTCACTTTAGTACGAAGTTACAAAAAAAGGAAGTCAAATTCAAATCATGAATATTTTAGAGTAGGTATACAGTAGTATACACATCTTCTATAAACTCTGGAAATAAGTAATGTAAGGCTTAGTAAATTAAATAAATTAATAATCCATACTTTCATACTAATATTATAAATGCGCGTAAAAGTGTGTCTGTCTGTTACCTCTTGACGCTTAAACCCCTGAACCGATTTGGATTAAATTTGGTATGGATATAGTTTGGGCCCCGAGAAAGGGTTAGTTTTTTTCAATCATCGTCATCATTCCACGCAGACGATGTCGCGGGCAGAAGCTAGTAATTAATAAATATCTTGGACACGGCGCGTATAGTACCTACGTCGATTCCTCTCACTGCGGCCTTGACCACCGGCAGCTTGGGCCTTGCCCCGCTGTTGGCGGCATTCTAGGTTAGTTTTTTTAATAATATGTTTATATATTTTTTATTGTTTTGTGAATTTTTTTATATTCTACTTATATATTCAAATCGTAAAAAACCTAAAAGCTAAGACACAAATCGACCTAGTCCAATAGAAAGCTAAATACAGCTTGTATTGTGAGTACTAAATGAAGATATAATTATACAATAGATAGAATAATATAAAACATTCATAACTCCGGATAATATATCTGTGATAAACACAGAAATAAATACCTTTACCAGGATTCGAGCTCGAAAATTCCTGTTTTATTGACGGGGTCACTACCGACTGGGCTAAGAGCCAGTTTAAAATTAAAATATTTTGGGATTAGAATAAACTGGTTAAGATTATTATTCCACAAAATTATTTTTACACACATGGAAAACATGAAATATACTGATCAATATATCAACCTCCTAACAGGATAAAGAGGCAATCTTTTTTATAAGGTATACTAAAGAGACAACTTTCAAAACATTATTACAATAGTATACAGTAGTATAAATAAGAGGTAGGTTTTTTTATAAAATTGCCCTTCAAAACAAGCACAGAAATAGACAAGCTGTTTTAGCTGCTTCTATTAGACTAATAATAATAATATATCTGCCGGAAATAAAATTGCGTATCATTTTATTAGGCAGTCGTCCGTTTTATACCATTTATATCCCTTAGCCCAGTACCTATCATCACCATCGCTTGCACGCATTAGCCTAGTTAATTTTAGATACCATCAACTCTCAATAGTCCTTACACCCTGGCGGATGGTGCCTCTGCATGCGTCCCATGACGCGGGCAAGGGCAGCATCCGCTCGGTTTACCCCCTACATTTCATTAAGTGTCAAAAGGGACTCACGTGTTGCCTACGGCTCCGCGCACGCCTCCCAAAGGTCCGGAACACCATCGTTCCGTGATGGAAAAGATATACAAGAAGCGGTCTTTATATTCCTATGGCCCATGAAGGGTCACGTGTGTGCATCGAAAACCCCTGGAATGCAGAATGAAATTATTAGTACTTAATTTATGAAATATGATATAAGATTAATGTGCATTACTTCTAATGTACAATGTATGTATAACTATTTTTTTGAGAAGAGCCCTGCTAAGTATTTACTGAAATACTGGTTAAGTACTACTTAGCATCAATTATGTATATATGTAAACTTCTTTTAGAATTGGGTAGATACGTAATTATTGTATGTAGGTAAGATTACCTACATATAAGGAACACTGTGTATAGATAGAGTGGGGGCTAGAACAACCTTAACTGTAAATGTTTTATGTATTCATTTATTTTAACATTTCAATCAGGTAAGAAGACCCATATATTACAAATACAATTTAACTGTACAATTCTTCTTTTTAAACCCAAGATTTTTTTTAACAATATCTATCAGTATATTTTATAAATTCATATTCATTCATGGTATATTAAGTAGTGTGTGCCAGGTACTCACAGTATTATTTTATCTGATATGAGGTTATTATAAATAATGTAAACAAATTTCACTTACCCGGCTTTAATGATAGCCCATACTGATAAGACCGGGGTAATTTAGCAGTTGGACACCGCTTGCTGAGAAACAGGCATCCATTTGGTCCCGGCCCACTTCATCTTGATAATCTGCTGCCATAAAAGTTTAAATGGAAAAATAACGTAGAAGTACACTACTTTGCGAACAACTCAGTTTGAATCTCGGCATTATTTATTTATGTGATGAGCACAGATATCTGTTCCTGAGTCATTTGGTGTGTGTTTTCCATGTGTGTATTTATTATATATCACAACATAAGCCTTCTTGAGCTTATTTTGGGGCTTTGTCAATTTGGTTAAGATTGTCCCATAACATTTATATACATATATTATTAAATTAATATCTTCTGTATAATACAAAAATACATTCTATCAAATGGTATATTATTTCAATTAGATACTGACAGACACTACATAGCTTCCCATGAAGGTAGAACTTTGAATACTTGAAACATACATCTTGCAATGCTCTAGACCTTTTATTGTGAATGTTCAATGTTTTGACTATTTGATTAATGACTTACGAAATAATCTAAAACGTATACCTTATTGAACAGGGTCCTACAGCTATTTCGTCGTGGATGCAGCGTGGTATTTACAAACTCCGCGTCCAGAACTTTCACTTAGCGGAATTTTTCTCGCATTAGGCACCTATACAAGCGGCTTGTTGCCGGATTTGTTCAGCCAGGTTCTCTTGCGACAGAAACATCTTTGTAATAGTTCACAAACAAACAGTACAATTTCACGCAGCACGACACAATCAACTATAATAATAAGATACACGAAGGGCATGATACCCTATTATGACAGAATGAAATTGCCAGGTCATGAAATTGAAAAAACAGGAGCACTGCTTTGAAACTGCGAGTTGATCGAGCATAATCCCCAAATATCTATTTATTCATCCCGCTGCAGTGCTCAAAAACCGAGGACATTCAAAATATTTGCAAAACAATGCGCGGATTCACTGCCACAAAAACGGGATAAAAAGCTGAAAGGTGAGTTATCTGGCAGCACTGTGATAAACGAAAGAACAACGTTAGCTCTTGAGGTAACGTGTGTTTTGACAGTTCTTTACGAATTTCGTGCTGTCAAAAACTCCGAAAATTGCGTTTCGCGGTAGGTCTATGGAACGTTATTCGATCCATAATCGTCTTTCGAACGGGCCGCTCGATGACGGCTGTCTTCGCGGTAGCAAACCGTGTTTTATCTGTCAGAATTGCCCGCAATTGACGATTTTCGGTATTCGCGGTAGCCCCACTGGAGTGCGTTGAGCAGCGATAACGCGCGGAGGAGTGGCGAGTTTCTGTGCGATACTGTGCGCGCCGCCGGCACGGCCAACAGTGGACGCGTTCGCGGCCTCAAACAGACTCGAGGAATATCCGGGACGTACAACCTCACGACTCGAGCTATCAGTTCCGGGCAGTCCGAGCACAGATTAATAAATAGTTACTACGTAACAGATACTTCATTCCCAAACAAAAGCAAAAATACCTACGCTATAATAGCCTACAGAACCTTAATAATAATACCTGCTGCTCAGGACAAGAAGAAATGTACCATAATTACGCGCACAAAGAGTCGAGACTGTGTTGCCCGCCGTTCGAGTCACGTGCCAACGCGTTATCGTAAGAATGCGCTAGGGTTGTAGCTACCCTACCTATGATGATTATTGTAATAAAACGAATGTTGCGAATCAAATATGTTTTAGTTTTAATATAATGATTTATAATTTTTTCACTTCTCGGAATTCTCTGTTATTAAAATTTAATAAGTAGTTGAAAATATCCTAAATCGCGTAAATAATTTTAACAAATATTCAGGAGCAAAGCAACAGACAATCAACGGTTTCTAAAAGTTGTAATACGGTGCTACCAGGCCGATTAATTATTACGTCGTCAAAGTTATTTAAAAATACTTTTTCTAACCCTTCAATATACCTAATTATTAAACTTTCAGGTGGGACCTTTAGCCCGCCATAAAAAGATGATTTTTTTATTTTTTCCTTTGTTTTTTGACCTTTTCACCCATCTACTGCACAATAATTACGTGGTTTCGGCATTTCGAAGCATAAGCGCGGGAAACGCGCGGTGCAATGCGGTGCGAGCGCTGAGGCGGGCGTTCGGCGGCCCTCTGTCGGTTGTATCGTCGACGATACGCCGAGCGGTAGGCATATAGCGCGTGGCCTTGAGCGTGTGACGGAGGCCTGGTCCGAGTCACCGCGCAGTATGCGACAAACAGTAGTCAGTAAGATGTTGTTACGCCTTACCTCTAGAGAATTATATCCAAGGCAGCCTAGTATGAATTTTGTTGGGTACAAAAAAGGGTAGTACCCATATCTTTTTTTGTACACAAATCTCAGAATGGCCTTTTGGATTTTCTCTAGAAGTAGGGCGTAAGAAGACTCGTACGGGTTCCAAATAATAGATGAGGCCTCAAGCTTGCTCCTCACTAAGGCGTTGAAAACCATTGCAATGGCCCCAGTGTCACGGAAATCCTTGACATTGCGGATCACGAAGCCTAGTTTACGAAAACATCCTTTGGCGAGGGTCTGCATATGCTCATGAAAAGTGAGGCGCTCATCAAAAACCACTCCAAGATCTTTGACAGAGAAAAGTCTATCAATAGTCTCGGTCCCCAGTGTGTACTGAGCATGTAGAGGAGTGGAGGAACGACTGAAAGTACATACACAACACTTCGCTGTGTTAAAAAGAAGCTTGTTTGCAATACTCCAGTTGACCACCGAAGTAATATCGTCTTGCAAAGAGGCACAGTTTTATGTCTAGTCTACGTATGCATGTATACTTTCATGGCATGTTTAGTATAAAAGGTCTGACAACGGTGCTAGACGTTTATACCTACACGAAGTTCCACGTTTGCTTATCCTGGAATGATATTCAATCGGGTATAAATTTATTAACTCACATTTATAGACGGGTCTAACGCGAATTTAATTCAATTACCTTGATTTACCGACGTTTCGACACAGGTTTCACTGATCGTGGTCGCGGCTGACTGATGTCCCAGCAAAATGTCAAAACAGAGATTTGTGCAACTACCCGACGAAAAGTGTATGGAAAAGTTAACTACTTGGGAACCAGTGATACAGAAGTTAAAGCCAAAGGATCTATCTTCAGACGTGTGCATGGATATTGTGAGTGTTGCGTGTCGGACTATTGACAATAATTAACATTATGTGTAGTGGGTGGTTTGAAAATGTGATGTCTACCCCAAACTTTTCCATACACTTTTCGTCGGGTAGTTGCACAAATCTCTGTTTTAACATTTTGCTGGGACATCAGTCAGCTGCAACCACGACCAGTGAAACCTGTGTCGAAACGTCGGTAAATCAAGGTAATTGAATAAAATTCGCGTTAGGCCCGTCTATAAATGTCAGTTAATATGTGTTCAAAACGCGAAAGTTTAAAATATTATAGGGTATTAATTTCTTTTTAACTTTTTTTTGTAGATTAATGGCGTTATTCATTAGTAATTAATTATTCATAAAACACATCATCCAATCCGATCGTTCATTCATTAAAGTTGGTGTTGGACCAGGCTAACTCTGCATGACATTTCCAATGACATATTGGGAATGTCATCATTATTGTCAAATTTCTATGAAAATATGACTCTTCTTCCTCGCGTTGTCCGGCATTTTGCCACGGCTCATGGGAGCCTGCGGTCCCCTTGGCAACTAATCCCAAGAATTGGCGTAGGCACTGGTTTTTACGAAAGCGACTGCCATCTGACCTTCCAACCCAGAGGGTAAACTAGGCCTTATTGGGAATAGTCCAGTTTCCTCACAATGTCTTCCTTCACCGAAAAGTTACTGGTAAATATCAAATGATATTTCGTACCTACATAAGTTCCGAAAAACTCATTGGTACGAGCCGGGGTTTGAACGCGCGACCTACTGGGCGAGTAATTTAAGGAGCCATTTGAGGGTAGAACTTGTTTACTTTTATTTAAATACCTAAACTACTAGAGTTTCGTGCGGCTAATGTCGCGGTATTTTAGAAACTATATATGTAGTTGATAAGGTTGATTTCTAATTGAATCTTTAATGTAACAAGCACCTTGTTAACAACTGACAAATTTCCTTTTTCTTGAAAATGGACGCACACTTTAAAGCAATGAAAACTCCAACCGTTTGTATAGTAAATTTCACACAAAAGACCCGATTTGATTATAGCTAGGTACAAAATTATCACTTGCGCAAGAACAAGACGTCGTAAATAAAACTAATAAAAATGAAATAACTCTACATTTATTTCCTTTTTTTTTCAATCTACTTTTATTGAAGCGTTACTAGCGACTGACAGAATTTAAAAGCAAACACAACAACAGCATGATGCACTTCTTCAAGCAAATGCTACTAATTACCGTTACGATTTTGTTTGCCATGCATTTTGTTAATGCGGTAAGTGGGCTTTTTTTATTATACGATATATTTTGCACATTACAAATCACCGGATTTCGATAAAATATATCTACGCTTTGTTTTATTGCTAAATTGGTCTCTCTCTCAGTTATCACTGTACAATGTACCTACATGTCTGCCGTGTACCATCGCCCACGCTGTTAACTGCACACCGGTGGACCTTATGCCTTTTGTAATAAGGTCTACCGATGCACAGTTAGGAATGTTGCTGTTTGTACGCATGTAAGGCCTCCAAAAATCAGAACAACATATAGAACCATCTGTATATTTCTGCTTTTCTTATCCAGCAATGAAAAACATGAGGCATTATGAGCACTAGCCTATAGAAAGTATGCAAACAAATAACATTCCTACCATGGCTACGGCGTTATTGCTTGTTATTTTTTTATCAAAACATACGCTTATTCAGCAAGTTTTCATAATGAACCTGACTAATGAAATCTCCTTCCAGTGTTGTGGAGCCCACGGAGAAGACAGCATTAAGCCTCGGTTCCACAGAGTTGCTTTACCCAATCGAAAATCAATTTTCCGTTTACGAAACAGCACTTCTCCTTACTAGATACACTTTACTATCAAACATCCCTTAACTTAAAAATTCTACCTATATCTACTTATGTGGTTGTTATATAACAGGCGGAATTTCAAAAAGCCTCTGCAGTAGACTCAAGCAAATTACAAAATCAACCAAAAAACTCAATGGCTATTGAAATACAGAAGATTCTAGCTCAAATTCAGGATACCAAGATTTTAAGGAATAAAGGTCAAGCCCTAGAATTACTGAAACAACTTAAGGAAGTATTTGAAACTACCACTACTAAGAGTACTAAGTCTAGAATAACTAAATGTCCTTTCGCAAGGTGCAAAGCAAAATATATGCGACCAGTTCATTGATTTGTTAAAACGCCAATAAACGAGATTAAATCCTGCATTAAAACCTGTATTCTGTCTGGTTCTTTCTTTTAATAAGTAACATAAAAATGCTAAAAATTATATTTCCATTATTTCCTTCCAGTGAAAGACTTCTAACAGTAACTTTGGGGGAGTGCTTTAGAAATATCAAAACTACCCTCAGAGTAATAACAAAATAAAAATAAAAATAATTTATTGATAAAATCAAGTTACAGGTAGGTGTTGATGGCCCTGACTTCTGAGCTAGGTATAGACCAGAGTTACAGAAGTCAATGACCTCTCCCAGACAATATAAACTGTATAAAGAAGAGTGTATTTTACAACATTTTATTTTATTTGTATTTTACAATATTTTACAACATGTAATGTGCATTGACACGATTAAATGCCACGTCAGCAATTTTTTTTAACTTTAATTATTTTTTGAGTCATTTTGAATAGTATGACATAGTATCCGATTGCAATGGACGTAATTGACACAAACTATGTTTTCACATTAAAAAAACTATCCTAAATGCGACACAGTTACATGTTTTCTCTCGAATATTCTTTTCTTCAAAATAATTTAAAATAAAAATAATTACCACAAATTATTAAATTACTTAAGAAGCAAATAATATCTGTGACACAAAACAAAATGTAAGATTAACATCTTAAAACAGTATTCGTAAGCGAAAAAATAATTGACTTTAATATTACTTTAAGTTAGGGCTCAAAATATAGCCAGCGCTACAGGACTATATAAAAATATTGCCATATAAATAAGCGCAAGTACTAGTAATGTATAATCGGTGGATTGAAATATAGGGCAATTCCAAGATAGATGCCCCAGTAGGATAGATGCCCCGATAATAATTTCTACTAGTAGCTGGACTGTGGGACTAAAATTCCTCTACATAATAGCAAGCGTTTCCCCCTGAAGCCTCGGTTCTGCTGCAATCGTGAGTATCGGTACACGCGTTTCGTCGGTGAGTGCCAAAACCTTCGGAGGCGAGACGTTGGAAAGCGGGAAAATGATAATCGTATTTGTTTTCTAATCATTTTGACCTGCTTATACTGAAGTACTGAAGCTTGGGCTGCATAATTTAATATATTTAATTGTGATTTTATCATTACTTTATTTCTCACCGTAAACCGTAAAGTATGATTATGTTGCCGAAATGCCTCATAAATATAAGAAGAGAAATAAAGTGTAAAATGTCTGAAAAAAGTACCTACTTATCCAAGCAGCCTTCGAGGAAATGAAGAAGGGATAAAAGGGAGTCGAGGAAATAGCCAGAACAGAACATATGAGTTGATTTATGTTGCAGGTCTCACCTACCAAAAAAATAAATTAGTTCTAAGTATAAAATACTGATAACTTTTAGTTTAGCTTATTTCACTTATTTGATTTCAAAGGGCATCTATCTTCTGTCAGGCGTGGCTCACTCCGCGATTTCGTCGCTTTGCTACAGGTAGCTAAAAGTACATCCGTTCCACACCAATTTTGGTGGCTAGCCACAAGCCGCGCGTGACGCTGTCGCCACCTAGCGGTCATACCTGTCCTGATCGTAACACACGCGTTTTGTTAGAGAGTGAGTCTTCTGTACCTAGTACTATTATTTATTCTGTGCTTCTTTCCCATTTTTGCGACAAATCGTCTATCCCCCACGGTTAGGCACCTATCCCATTTTTGGGAAGTCAAAATTGTTATATTTGTTAGATAATGTGCCACTTTGTCATCGTGATTGATATAGATACATATGTATGTACATGACCCATGCATAATACAGTTTTATAGTACTAAATGATCATTAATCACTAAGGTTAGCCACGGACGAAGAAACAGACGGAAACACGGGTATCGCGAAACAAAGAATTTTCTGAGCAATTCTCCAAGGATTACCATAAAAATTGGTATGCTGGTAAAAGTACCTACTGGAAGCTGAACAACTTCCACCATATTTCCCACAATGTCCCAGAAAGTTTCTAAGAAACATTCCTTTTTTGTTACCAAATGTGTAAAGAATCTGGTAACAAAAAAGGAATGTTTCTTCCACCAAATGTGTAAGGAATCTGGTAACAAAAAAAGAATGTTTTTTGAAACTTTCTGGGGCATTTTGGGAACTGTGGTGGAAGGTGGAAGTTGTTCAGCTTCATGTACTTTACGAGCATACCAATTTTTATATAAATCTAAGATGTGATCGAAATGTACAAACTTTTTGAGAATTGCTCTTCTAGTTGACTTGGGAACCCATGCCCGGAATACATTTTCAGATTCTGTAAAGCAGGCCACTGACGAGGCTTCCAAATGGATGCCGTTACGATGGATTCATCCAAATGGATGGCATCCTAATATTAAACATTGTACGTTTTTGACATTAACGGACCGATTTTGGATTGCAGCCACGCTATTCGGACTGTTGGAAGGCTCGTCAGTGGCCACCAAATTACCCCATTTCACACACAAGCACACTTCACGCACACTACCTCACTTTACTGGGACAGGTCAGTGACCCACTTAGAGCATTTAGTAACTGGAGATGTCATCGCTGTCATTTTCTTTACGAAACAGTCTGCCGATTTTTGCGGGGGAGGGGACGTCAAATGTATTGCTATTTCTACATGATTTGTACGTAATGTACAAATGGCCATGTCAGTTCATACAAAAGTTTGCACAATTGTGCAAGTTTTTCGGCAGAGGAGTAAGCTCTTAATGGTCACTCCAGTTATTAAATGCTCAAAGGTGACCCATCCTGTTTTTTTTTAAAGATGCAAACCTTATTTTACATCATAGATAACAGCTGTTGATAGTTGATACTCATAAGATGCTAGCTGCAAGCCGCAGATCCGTAGATCGCATTGCAGGAAACGTCATAAATGGCAAGTGCCAAATTACAGTACAGAAATCATTAACAAAATTCAATATAAAAAATCATTTTATAAAAATGTTTTCAAACGAGTTCCGTCCTTTTTTCATTCAGATAAAGAAAGAAGAAGATAAAGGTGACAAGCATGCCAGTATCAATATGGAAGTAAAACGTATACCTACATCAGAGCCTCACAATCCATTTACGAAGAAAACTATTTTTACGCAAACTTACCCTGCGACGTTAGAGCCCGCGGTACCGCGGAAGTCTTATTGCGGCTTTTGTGGATAGATACCTTTTTCGTTGGACATGCAAAATAAACCGGATAATCTCAAGGAAACGAAGACTCGCCCTCTCATGAATCTCCTCTGTGTCCTGTGGGCCAGAAGCATTGGTAACGTGTTAGGTTCTTCAATGAGGTTGATATCCTGTCACTGCATGTCTACAAATGTATACCTTTTTATTTTACAATCATATTCACATTTGTCGGATTATATTGTACTCGAACTGTCTGACTTGGAGGAAGTTGATGAAATCAAAACGAACCGTGGCCCGTCGCGATAATAAAGAGTATTTTGATTAAGACAACCGATTACGAGTACCTATTGAATGTTGTAGATGTATTATTTTATGTCCTTTATTGTCCATCTGAAAAGTATAAAATGAAGTGAAAACCTCGACAAAGATCATAAAAAAACTGTCGAAATGATTTGACAACTTTGAGGTGAGTACATTGTATTAGGATACAACCTAGTATTTAATCCATCTGTTTCACCCACAGTCTGGTACATTTTATATTAATTTAATAATTATCAGAACGGGCAAGAGCAGCATTCGCCCAGTTTTTTAAATCTTTTTAACTGGACATCACTGGAAATAATTGAGAGGATTGTACTAAGATTCTAATTTACACTATCCTCGTAGGTTCCCGTGTGCCTGTACAAGTTCAAATTAAATTCAAGTTTTGAACTCATATACCTAGAATTAAAAGAAAGGTCCAAGTTCAAAAGCGCCATTATTGCCCTGGGCACAGATTATATAATAGTTCTTACGAACAGATACTTATCTCTCAAAGAAAACGCAAATACCTACCGTTTTGATACCTACACAAAAATACAATGGAACGACCTTCAGCGCGCCGTTTCCCGCACCGCGCGCACCGGCACAACGCTAGGGTTGCTGATGCTTAGAAATGATAAATAAATACCTACTTTAAACAGCGGAGTGAAATAAAAGGAAATCTAAATCTTAAAGTATACCTAATATTCCGTTTATGCGTTAGTGTTTGCAAAATACTCATTGTAAAAGGTCATATGTTCCTGCAGTAACCGCAGTTTTTACGCCGTTTTATAAACTGCGTAATGATCCCAGCAAGAATTAGTTTTAAAACTTCTTATAATTTAAAACCAGATAGTGATTAATGTTATACAATAAAGAAAAATAATAGAGAACCCATGATTCCCATGAATACACGTAATTAATTATAAGTTAACCAAGAGCATAAATGAATAGGTACTTTCCGGTGTAAAGTTTAAACTTACTGTCGTTAAAATAAACATTTACCAAAATAAATTAAAAATTTGCTACCTATTTCAAATGGATGCTTATGTAACTATACATTTGTCGTAATAAACACTTATATGTTTAATTAAAGAAATTCAATAGTAGTAGTACCTACGTAGCTTGTAACTATCGTAAAAATTGACAGTGCGGCGCGCGGTGAGGTGCGTGCGTGAGCGCGGGTGGCAACCAACTGGCTTGCTTTTCTACCGTAAACGGTAACCGATTCGTAGGTATAAATCCGAGCTCGCGCGGAGAGTTCCATAGGCCTGCCCTGGGTCTTACGAGGCTATAATAGTTATCTCATTTCACTCATGTAACTGTACTTATTCTATACTTTCTATCTTATAAAACAAACTCCCTGGCCGCGTTTGCCTGCATGTTGGCGATAAACTCAAGAACTACTGAACGGATTTTCACCTATCAATAGAGTTGTGTACTTATAATTTGTTAAAGTTGACCCGTGCAAAGCGGGTGGGGCGGGTCGCTAGTACTTCTATAAGTATTACAGTGGATGAAATAAAACAATACTATTGTTTATATATATATATATATATATATATATATATATATATATATATCGTTGTCTCAGTACCCACAACACAAGCCTTCTTGAGCTAACTGTGGGACTTGGTCAATCTGTCTATAATATTTATTATGTATATATTTATTATTTTCTTTGTTTGTTTGAATTCTTAGGCTAGGTGATTTATAATATGAATATAAAAGTAAAATACAAAGACACTTACAAAACAATAAAAAATACATATAAATACATTATAAAAAACCTAACCTAGGGTGCCGCCGGCAGTGGGGCTTGGCCCTAGCTGCCGGGTGGTCAGAGCCGCAGAGTGAGGAATCAACGTACTATACGCGCCGTGTCCAAAAATTACCGCCTTCTGCATCTGACCCTTGATCCAACCACCCAGCGAGAGTCTCTCTAGGTGTTGGTCGAGACTCTTCGCTATGAGACCGTTCGCTGACACAACTATATTTATTATTATTATATGATATGTGAACCTACCGAGCTACCCCAGTAAGGTAGAGTTAGACCAATATAAGTCTGCAGCGGTGCTGATATCGCAGCCTGTACAAGTGTTATTTTTAACGTCACACTTCTATGACATTATGACGTAGGTATAAGTAACACTTGCTCAGTCTGTGTTGTCAAAATCGCTATAGACTTATCTTGGTCTAACTTGGTCTGGCTAGAGGCATCTTGTTCTTACAAAACAGCAGGAAAAATAAATTACTTGTGTCACTTTCAGAACGGGGTCACAATGTGATCACAATACTACTAGTAACAGAGCAAGCTGTCGACGATCTCGAGCAGATTCCGTTTGATGGTGCGATTAGCACGCACAACCCAATGAGCGCCCTGGAGTACAATTTGCACAGAACATTCCTAAATAGTTCATCAATACAGCAGGGCCAGCCAGTCGCGTATGTATTATATTATATACAGCTGTTTATCTACTACTACCTATTTTTAGAATTTATTAGCACCTAGTTTAAAAAAGCTAGTGTTGTGGCGGTGAAATGATTCAGCGTGTCATTAACGCTTCTAAGAATATTTAACATTACACCATAGTCTAATAAAACATGGTCTTCCATTCCCAGAGTGACACGGGCCTACGTCACAACAACATGGCCGCTATATATAGCGCTATCGCATATTATCATATAGCGCTGTCGCATGATGACGTAGGCCCGTGTCAGTTAGGTGACCTAGAAAAGACAGGAATGGAGTACCAGGCGGAGTATATTATTATACCATGCATTACACTTACTCGTATATATTGAGTGTTTTCAATAACATTACTATTTGACAATTTTTGACGAAATTTCTACTCTTACTGTTAATAGAAATTTTGCAAACTTTGGTGTAATACGGTACGGCGAAACCACTTGAAAGCCGCGTTCTATTTCTTTATAGAATCTTCGAAAAACCGAGGAAACAAAAAGTCAATGTGCAAAGGCTCTTCTTGATTTGCAAGTTGCATGAAGATTTTACAATTACGATGTCGGTAAATACTTTCCAGAGGGAGTGTATGTAGAGCTACTAAAACTCGTGTTGCATTGCATTGCTGGTTCTCAATCGTGGTTCTTCCATACATATTTATAACAAATGATTGTCTATAAGGTTACCTACGTATAAAATAAAAAGTTGTGTACAACCTGTAATAATTTCTTATAAATGCTATTTCTTAAAACTTGTCATTTACCTTCTCTACCAGTATTTTTGTAATCTTTTATAACTAAGAAGAATAAGAAATTTATGTAGCGAATCTACGTAAATTAATGCATCCATCTTATTAAATATATTGAAGCATTGTCCTAAGCATTAACCACGCACATGACATTGACAAATATTTTTATAATAGTTTTTAGCGCATTTCTAAGAATACTATAGGGATTTTATGTAGCAAAATTACGTAAATAAATGCATCCGTCTTATTTTATTGAATCATTGTTCTAAGCAATAATCACGCAAGTAGTGACATTAGATCAATAAAAACTGCAACTGTAGTTCATAAGACATGCGAGCGAGGATGACGTGTTAGTACAACTGAAAACATTTTTTTACCGTAATACCATGACTAAGCTAGAAATGTACATAGACTGATTGGCTGCCTACGATTTATACCTATAGCTCGGCATGGTGTGGAGTGAACGTGTAATTTGCTTTAAATTTATTGTGCGTATTTATTTTATGTTAAAACATAATTAGATACCGGCATCATTTGCACTACACAATGCAAACATGTACGGTAGTCGTATTATCAGAGTGATCACGTTACTTTATCTAGTTTCATCGTCTGCCGTAGCGAGCTACTTACACAACTTGTAAAATCTAAAAGAAGTAAATTTAATAATTATTATTTCAAATGCAGTCACAGGAAGATGCTGAATTGGAAGCCGATTTGCTGGGAAAAGGAACAAAGGTAATGATAATTTTCCTTCTTAGATAACATGGGAATGAATTGTCCGCAACTATTTCTTTCTTAGCGTCATTGTTTGCTTATCTATATCATTATCAAGGTACTAACTACAGTGGTATCCCTATTTTAGATAGAGTAAGTAAACTAGCTGACTTTTTAATTCGTCGTGGTTAATATATTTACTATAGTAACAGACTTCTAAAACATTGCTTTTAACCCTTTAACCATTTGACATTCCTTTCTAGTCATTCGATTTTGAAACGTAATTCTTAATGTAGAGATGCGTTTTTGTTTTAAGTATGATGGCAAGTATGTTGCCGCTACGGACTAAAGGATTAAATTAACTACTATCAATTTACTCTAGTTTTGGATATCACTTTTACCGTGAGTGAAAACATGGTTGTTGAAGCCATTAGTGACGTAGGCATAGGGTACGCAAGCGATGATTTCTTATTCTTACATATTTAAAATGTTTATTTAACGCCTGTGACCCTTACCGACATGGTAAATGAAAAACTAGAAAACGAAATGCAATATTATTTATGTAGTAGAGACTGCATGCCAACGTGTCGTCGCCAGGCGGCTACGAGCTAGGGTTGCCAGATGGTCGGGATTTGGCGGGATTCTCCCGATTTTTAGCATGTGTTCCCGATTCCCGACAAAGCGAACATTGTCCCGAAAAACAGCTTCACGTTATAAAACAATAATTTCAAGTTCCGAACTGGGCGCCGGCCGCTGTCAGTTCGTAGTTCCAATAATGTAAAATATCGTTGTTTTTAATACAATTAGGTACCTACTTTAATTTGAATGTTTTTTTCCCCGACTTAAGTCCCAAAATCCCGAAAAATTTATATTATTTCCCGATAATAGCGCTTTTCGATCTGGCAACCCTACTACGAGCCACATTAGTCAAATATTATAAATGCCTAGTGGTTATGTCAATTTTAATATATATTATGGAATTCTCCGTTTTTGTCTTGTCCTATACTTAAGTGCAGGTACAATCAAGTGTAATAATATGAGTGCATATAATTTACTCATAAATA
Organism: Cydia splendana; assembly: GCF_910591565.1. Classification (NCBI taxonomy): domain Eukaryota; kingdom Metazoa; phylum Arthropoda; class Insecta; order Lepidoptera; family Tortricidae; genus Cydia; species Cydia splendana. Next base: position 32,517,124 of record NC_085987.1, read on the forward strand.
TGTTCCATAGTTTTTAATACATAAGAGCTATGGGATATATTTTTGAGTATGATGTGTGCACCCATATTTTTACTTGACTGATACTAGAGTGTGCGGAAAGAGAAGAGACGTGGAAATAATGAGGCCCAATTCAAAAGGATTCTCTTACCGAACAGACTCTACTCTAAATATTTTTGATCAAATAAACTAATAACTCTAAAATATATATGTATACCAGGCCTAAGATATGCTTATGAGTTTTACATACTTACGTAACGTAAGTAGGGAAAAAGTTATTTGTTACAATGAGATAATGATATTCATCTCATTCTGTGTATATCTCATAGTGCCCCAACTTATAAGATACGAACAGAAATCCTTATCTTATCTTTACCTCTCTTTTTGTAACCCCTGACTCAAAAAGAGGCGTCTTATATGGTTGACGCCAATGTCTGTCTGTGTGTGTCTCTGTGGCTTCGTAGCTCTCCAACGAGATGGATCGATTTCGACGCGTTTTATTAACGTGAAAGCGAGTTTCCTTTTGGTGTTCTTAATATGTTTTATAGAAATAGGTCCAGCAGTTTTAAGAGTATCAGCTCTTTTCTTTGATTTTTTGGCATTATAACGTAGAGGGTTTTTTTTAATTTAATATTAGGTCATTACCTATGAAATTGGCGTTTTGTTCGGAGAATTTCAACGAAACACGAATTTCCATACAATTAATTTTGCGGATATTTTTTTGATGGCTAATTCAAACCAAACAAAATTTTTCCAGTAATTTTTGACACCTTTAAGGTATGTTTTCAATATCTCCATTTCTTGAAAATTGGTACCATTAGAAAAATATAAGTAATTTTAATACTCGAACCGACAGCACATGAAAAGACCTATTTTCAAGGCTTAATTCTGAACACTTAACAATAAAAAATAACAATTAATTGTATGTAAAATCGTTGTTTATTGAGTGCACTGTAGTTTTATTGTAATTGTGTATGTACTTTTGTAAAAAAAAAAAAACTAGGATCAGACTTATATCTATGAACAAAAACGCCAATTTCATAGGTAAGGACCTAATAGTTGAAAAAACATCATTATTTAATTTTCTCATTTACCCCCCAAAAGTGGCCTCCATGTTTAAAGTTCGTATTGGGGTCACGAATTTACATATACATAAGTGTACCAAAATTCAACTTAATTGGTCCAGTACTTTTGGAGAAAATGGGCTGTGACTAGGGTTGCCAGATGGTCGGGATTTGGCGGGATTCTCCCGATTTTTAGCATGTGTTCCCGATTCCCGACAAAGCGAACATTGTCCCGAAAAACAGCTTCACGTTATAAAACAATAATTTCAAGTTCCGAACTGGGCGCCGGCCGCTGTCAGTTCGTAGTTCCAATAATGTAAAATATCGTTGTTTTTAATACAATTAGGTACCTACTTTAATTTGAATGTTTTTTTCCCCGACTTAAGTCCCAAAATCCCGAAAAATTTATATTATTTCCCGATAATAGCGCTTTTCGATCTGGCAACCCTAGCTGTGACAGACGGACAGACAGACGCACGAGTGATCCTATAAGGGTTCCGTTTTTTTCCTTTTGAGGAACGGAACCCTAAAAATAAGGATCAAAGTCAAATGGCGTTTAAAAGTGTTAATAATTTGTGTCGAAAGATGGCAGTAAATGTACTGACTACATAATTTACTTTGACAATATTCCTCTATTCTAAATTCTCTTTGCTATAACTACTGATAATAGTATTTTATGCAACAGTTTTATAAGAGGGGTCAAAAAATGTGAGTGGCGTGGGTAACAATGTGAGCCGAAGGCGAACATTGTTAATAAATACGCCATGAGCATTTTTTGACTACTTATACAACGTTGCATACATGGCTTTTTCTATGAGTAGCCCAAGTAGCATTGCAAGCTGTATATAAGCTGTATTCAAGTTTATTTGTATACTATAAGCTGTACAGTTAGGCTGTACAAAGGCTGTATAAGCGCTTATACAGCCCTTATAAGTTAAAAAAGGGCCCAAATTATACAGCCTTTCGCGTTATTAGAGCTGTAGAGTAGCTGTATAAGCAATACATAAGCTGCATAATAGCTGCATTACAGCTATATTTCGGTGTAACAGGAAACCTTAACACTACAGATAATCTCTTATAAGTACGATATAAGAATATAAGTTTTAAATGAATTTTAAAAAAGAATTTCAAGAGAATAATAATCATTTAAGAAACTAAAATGTCTTAATCTTGTTCATTCGTAATATAGTAATGGCGACAATAAAGTGTTATAGTGGATGGTAAAAGTAAAAGTACTTAAATATTATACAGGACTTGAGTGGAATATTATATCATTGGTACAAGTGCCGATTATTATTTATAGTGAACCTGTGTATCTTTTCTGGCAAAATATTCACGCGCCTGCAAAATAACAAAGAGAAACCATAAGGAAAATATCAAAAATCGGTAAAGTTAGTGTTTGTTTTTTTTAGCTGGTAATCATAGCACGGCGTTAGTCTGCTAAATAATTGCAAGTATTTCTTTAATTATATTTACAAATACGTTTTTTTTTCGTTGTAAAATGGCGACAATTGTTAAACAGCCTACAGGATAGCTGGAGAGCATTATAATCTTAGTAGCTGTGCTGTGTAATAAATGGAGTGTCTTTTACAGCTTTTGTAATTAAAACAGCTTTATAATAGAATATTTGTATTCGTTTGGCTGTATTTCGGTTCTCCGTACATAAGTTATAATTCTCTTTAGAGATCCGTATAATAAATAAAAAACCCGTACTGTAACTGTCATATATTCCTTTAGTTTTATAATACACTTATTTTCAAAAATCATTATACTACTATACTTATACGAGTGTAAAATTACGCCAAAAGATTGTTATAAGCGACTCTGTCAGTAATACAGAAAAAATTGGCCAAGTGCGAGTCGGGGTCGCACACGAAGGGTTCCGTACCATTATCTATAAAAACGGTCACCCATCCAAGTACTGACCCCGCCCTACGTTGCTTAACTTCGGTCAAAAATCACGTTTGTTGTATGGGAGCCCCACTTAAGTCTTTATTTTATCCTGTTTTTAGTATTTGTTGTTATAGCGGCAACGGAAATACATCATCTGTGAAAATTTCAGCTGTCTAGCTATCACAGATCACGAGATACAGCCTGGTGACAGACGGACGGGCGGACAGACGGACGGACAGCGGAGTCTTAGTAATAGGGTCCCGTTTTACCCTTTGGGTACGGAACCCTAAAAAAGCTGTACAATAGCTGCCATTTATTCGTTTAGTTTTATAATACCCTTACATACAGAACTTATCCAACTACTATTCTTATAGGAGAGTAAAATTACGCCATAAGAAATGGCTTTAAAACGGGGTTGACAGATACATTTGTACAGCTACAAGTGCCAAGTAATACTACAATACAGCCTGTATACAGCTTTTACGATAAAATTAGCTTGTTGTGTTTCACAACACTTAAAGTTTTAAAACGGAGTTGACAGATACTTTTGTACAGCTAAAAGTGCCAAATGTTACTACAATACAGCCTGTATACAGCTTTTACGATAGAATTAGCTTGTAGTGTCTCACAACACTTTTAGTTTTATAGTAGATTTTTTATATTCTGATAAAGCACCCCATGCTTCCGCAGAATCCTTTATAATGATTTTATACAGCTTGAGCTGTATAATGTCTGTAAAATACCTTTTATACAGCTTAAATCTTTTCTGACACTCTTATACGTCCCTGAAATCACTCTAAGTTCTAAATTGGCTGCTATATTGATATTGCCGACACTTCCATGCTACTTGGGAGGCAATATAGTTGATGGTGCTCAGAGCATAAAAAGGTCAACCACGGCGTTGCATGAACAATAGATTTCCTTTGGCAGGATTGGTCCTTAGGACCCAAGGATGGATTTAAGAAGTGGAGCCACCCAGATTTTTGATGCAGGTGGGGGGTGGGGGGGTTTTTAAGCGTCTGCGACGTCTGAGGTTATAATTCTTTGAGTTTTGGTTCTAAGTCAAGTTTAGTATCATTTTCGACTAAATCAAACATAGATTTCATCCAAATCGGTTCAGCGTTTATTGATTTCCCATACAATCCTACACCTTACCTTTCATTTTTAAGGGTATATTTTTGGAATAAAAATTATCCTATGTTCTTCCCCGGGACTTAAACTATCTCTATACCAAATTTTATCTAAATCGGTTCAGCGGTTATTGAATCCCTATACAAATTTCCACCTCCCTTTTTACACCCTTTAGGGATTATTTTTGAGATTAAAAGTATCCTATGTTCTTCCCTGGGACTCAAACCATCTCTATACCAAATTTCAACTAAATTGGTTCAGCAGTTTGAGCGTGAAGAGGAATAAAAATAATGTATATTTTTCATATTTTATGTGTTTTTACTTCGGAATGGTGCCGGAATGATATCATAAATGAATTTGGCATCCCCGATTTATACAAAAACGATACCAAACTTGGCCTAGTAACTAAAATTATATAGATATCAAGATAAAGTTGAGAGCCCCCCCCCCCCCCCCCCCCCTAAAAATTAACATCAAAAATCTCGGTGGCTCCACAGGCCTTGGAAGCACCGCATTCACGCAGCTCGGCCTTCGGCCTCGAGTTTTGGAAGTCGGGGTGGAGGCTCCGGGCCTTCGGCCTTCCGCCGGGGTCGGCCTTCGGCCTCCCGGCCTGAAGCTCGCCCTTCGGGCTCGCTTAACCTACTTGGAAATTTGACTTTGCCCGTGTCCGCCGCCATTTTGAATTTTTCCAAAAAATTTTTTTGATATGGTAGTCTTGGGCCCCCAGGCTCGCCGCATGCCAAATCTCAGCGCGCTCGGACCAACTTGGAAAAATTAAAAAAAAAGTCGGCCATTTTGATTTTTTTTTAATGTAGTTTGTTTTGTCTCGGGGCCCTCTATGATATTTGGTCGAGCACCCCCCACCTATCACGCATCGTTTAAAAGTTGCCATACAAACAAACAACAAGAATATTGACCAGGTTCGAATCCCGGTTATGTATAATAGATTAAAAAAAATTGAATGCCATTATTATTAAATCTAAAATCGAAGCCATGGTTCCTAAGAACAGATTTCGCTATCTCTCATAGTTTCTGACTTCTCCATACTGACCCATTTGGATTGATCACCCTGTATATTTAAAAACAAATCAGGCTGAGAAAATTTACACTCTCAGCAAATGGCCCAGTCACATACAAAACTCAAAAGTTATCAGTCTAACCTTAATTAATCGCCATAGTTATCATTTGAATATAGTCATGTTTTATTATTTTCTTAAAACTGATGAAAAAAGTACCCACTAGTTCAGTTTAAATTGTCAAATTTTAGTAACCCTATAAATAAAGCAATGAGCACATGAGCAGGTAATGCAAGTACCTACTTAATAAAAAAAATTACAAGGAAAGTATAACTAGGTCATCCCACTTAAACACAAAAAAGCAACAATTATAAACTCGAAATTGTACATAGTATGTTGGCGTATCTCTTACATTGAATTCTCTAACAGTCGTATAAATATCCACTAATTGTGGGCGTAACGTACATTTAGCACTCAAAAATCTACTGCAAATAGGCGCAACGGACAAAAAGTTAGCAAATTTCCGATTCAAAAGGGCGTATCGTACACAAAGTTGGGAGTTACGCCAAAATGTCTCACAACATTTTTTTGAATTGGCAGATACGGCAAAATGCGTTGGAAAATTGTGTTAAAGCATTGATTTTTCATAGGGCTTAACGGACCTTTTTTTCAAGTTACTGGGACGTTAAATGTACCATTCGATAGAGAAAAAAATACTGAGTATAACTGCATTCATAACTAATTTTCGGCATTTTGTCCGTTACGCCCTTTGAGCCTACGGTAGTCAATATGTATAATTTTGAGACAATGACTTGGAAATTTGCTTTAGCCAACTGTCAGTGTCAAAGGCAACTGCCTGATTCGGAAAGAAAAATACGACCAACTACAGTGTTGCCACTCTCAATATTATTATTAGGTTCCGATTATGGTAAGTTATTTAATTAGCGTTTTATTTTTGTGTAAAACGCTGTCATTTAGTGATTTAGGCCGGCCGGTACCGCTCCCGCACCCCACTTGTACACCCCGCTCCCTACACACTGCTCCCGATATGTTTAGTTTTTAATACGCTCGTTATTTTTTTGGATGTTTTTATAGTTGAATAGAAAGAAAACTGTGAACTTAATTCAATAAATAAAATGGATAGAGAAATTTTCCAAAGCGAGTAAAAAGGCAATTTCTGAAAATAGTATAGTTACATGGTAATTTTTTTAGATTTTAATTTTGTAGGTATAAAACGGCAATAATATGGCATTCCAATGAAAAAATTAGACTGAGCAATTTTCCGGTCCAAGACACGCCAAAAAAATATATTTTATTAATATTGGTATTTCTGCTGGAATATTTTTTTTGATATTTCATATATTGTTGCAATACGTTACATGAATATGTCCGGTGAAGTAAGTTTGAACGGAGCATTTTTCCGTAAAAAGATATTAACGATTTAAGACTTTAGGTATTTACTTTAATTCTATTATTATTATTCTTTGGAAATTTATACAATACTTTTTATTTATTGATACTTTATCATACTGTAAATCTTTTTCTGGCACAGGAATTACTGCGGGGTCCACTACCTTTATTTCCTACACTACTAGTTTACCGTGTCGTAATGTCTCTAAAACGACACAAGTGCTTTTTTGGGCAATAGACTATAGACTTTTATGGAGTATGTATGCCCTTATATGTTCGTTCGTGACTATGTAAATGACAGATAAAAGTACACGAGTAGAAAAAATAACAAAACGGTGATTACCTGTTTATTTGATCATATGTTTATCTACGGTATTATCCCAAATTTATACAGATTAATGACGTAATTAAATTGTCCAAGTGCCACCCTCTTTCCTAACGTCATGCTCCGTGGAAACCCCACTGTCTGTTTTATGATTTATTGAAACGTAATGCTGATGTGCACAATATGTACTGAATTAGTACATACTTAAAAAAAATGTACCTTAATAGATCGAGAGTACAATTAACTCAATTCGGACTTGCTGTAGAGTATCTCTCCAGCAACCCCAAAATTTAATTAAAGAAAATTCACGTAAATACTTACTTTTTAGCAAATAAGACGCCGAAAAAAAATTGTACTGTGGTTTTTAACGTTAAATGAGTTAGCCATGGCTAGTTAAATTACCTAATTGTCGCCAGGACGCAAGCGCCTCCAGCCGAGTTCTCAAACGTACGAAACTTTGTATTTTTATTAGAGATGCAACGGATAGTTGTTTCGCCGGAGACCGGATACTCGGCATGTCCGTCGACCGAATATTCGGTATCCGGCCGCCGAATATTCGGCCGGCGGAACTATACCTACATTTCGGTTGTGCAGGTGCGCATTGTGCAGATTTTGACCTGTGACCGTTCGCGCGGACTCATTTCTAGGTATGAAATGTGTGCGCGTGCATATCTGTAGAATGTTTAAATTGTTTTAATATAATACCGACTACGATTATGACCGTGACTGTTTCTTAAATCCAATTTTGTTTACTCCGAAATCAAGGGATGTTACTTAAAGGATGACCTCGATATAGAGAGGGAGCGCAGAGCGTTAGCAGTGAGGGGGAACATGTTGGCTCGCAGGTTTGCTAGGTGCAAGGACCGGAAAACCCCTCTTTACGCTTAATCCTATCCATTCGGTAACCCAATCGATTCGGTTACCGTATCATTCGGTAACCCTATCATACTGTTACCTGATTGTAATGGTAAGCTTATTGAAACGGTAACCTTAACCTTTAACCGAGTTAATCTCAAAACCCCATCGCGATAGGGTTTTTGTTAGGGGTTTTTAACAGGTTTTTATTCGGTTATGGTAACCTTTATTATCGGTTGCTTATACGTTTGCAACATCCGTATTTAGTGATGTGCCGTCAGTAGTGTGCCGTCAGTAAAATATTAAAAAAATAGTTGTTTTATTAATTGTTAACTTTCTTAATTTTGTTTTTTTTTACTTTTTTGTTTATTTATTTACTATAATTCATTTATTTCATTAATGTTATTTATTTTATTAAAATTATTTATTTTATTAATGTTATTTATTTTATCAATGATATTCATTTTATTAATGTAATTTATTTTATTAATAATATTCATTTTATTAATGTTATTTATATGATTAATATTATTTATTTATTTTTATTATTTTGTTTATTGTATTTATTGTGTTTATTTCGTTCATTTCGTTCATTTCATTCATTTCATGTATTGTTTAGTATGTGGTTTCAGTGACAGAGTTATTCATACTGCGACCTACGACTTTCTGCATTATATTCAATTAGACTGTTATTCTGAATTAAGTTAACTTTTGTAGTACAATGTATATAATTTGTAAAATAAATTTCACTCCTCTTTTCAATGGTCGGATTGATTTGAATTTTTTTTAGCGTAAAAGTTGTGATTGTGATAGATAGGTAGGTACATTTTTTTTAGGAGCTTTCGAAACGGTGATGATAATTTGATAATGAAGCTACATAAAAAGTAAACTGCGAAATTATAATTATGATGGTTCAATGTATATTCCTTTGCCAATTAAGTATGTATTTTGTTTATTATTCTTATCAGCCTTGAGGTCTTACGTATACTATCTCTTTCACACATACGGAAAGTGAATGAGATAGCAAATTACAGCAGGTAAGAAAAGAGTCCTACGCTTATCACTAAAATCATAAATAAATCATAAATCATTTATTTTTCGTGATAAACTTAGTGTACATACAAAAGTAAAATTAAATGCTTAATTAAATGTTTAATGTTTTATGCTGTTGCCGCTATTACAACAAATACTAAAAACAGAATATTATAAATATATAAGTTGGGCTCCCATACAACAAACGTGATTTCTTTGCTGTTTTTTGCGCAATGGTACAGAACCCTTCCTGCGCGAGTCTGACTCGCACTTGGCCGGTATTTTATTTTTTACATTAAATTAGGCACAGTGAGCCATTGAAGTGTTTCGCTATCCACCATCCGGTCAGATCAGCTCAATTGTACCTGATGATTTAGTTATCACATTAAAAGCAATACGGGTATCGACCAATACAAAGACTATGCGGCAGTAAATTAAAGTAATAAAATTAGGTATAAATTAGACAAGAAACTATTATTATTTACTTCTATCTATACGGCACCCAGACTGCATTTTAATCCAGGAATATTATTAAGAATATAAAATCATGATTACATTTACTTGATTAAGAATGAGATTATTCTTATTAAATTTGTTCACATACGTTTATTATTTCCGATCAAAATTATTGGAATAATTTTGACGGAAATAAAATCAACATGATTTTATTCTTAGGAATTCTTATTCAAATAATGATTTTATTCTTGAATGCCCAACACTGCTTACTAAGTATGTATCTATTTAATTTAATCAAAATTATTTCACCTAGGTACCAATGTTACAGATACTCATTAGATATAATGAATTCTGGTATTAATGAAAAATTTGAAATATTAAAATAAGGTTATCACTGCTATAGATAATATATATATTTTCTGCTCGCTGCATTAAGCAAAACAAGGTAAATTACGACTTTTAGCTGACACAACTCACCGCATCTGAAAACGTTTAAAAGTAGTTGCTTATTATAAAATAAGCCCATAATAACTACATTATGTCATTTGTCAACAATGGTTAAATATCTACCACACTACCACAATCCGCTAACGCATGTATCTTTATCACAAAGTGATTTTTTTAATCACTCTATCTAAAGATAAACTATACCTACCAGTAAAATTACTAGTTAGGTTAAAATATTTCCTTAAATCAGTCTTTACTCTGTAGGTACATACCAAGTTTGAACCCGAAAATAGAAAAATAATATCTAAGTAGCATTAAAAATATAACTAAATAATAGCAGATATTGCTAGGATAGAATGGTGTTTACTTGCAGCAAGCCCTTTTCTAAAAATTCTAAACTAGAATTGCTCCGAAATGAACAAAAACAATAAGAACACACAGGTATAAAGATAAACAAAGGAATGGCCGCGCTGCGGCTGTCGCTCCAAAGTAATACTGTAATCGCTCAATAATGTTTTCAATTTTAGCTTAAGGACTCAAAGTACAATATTGTTTGAATTGACAATAAGCGAAGTTACCGACAAAAAACATGTTTGTGCTGGAGACTTAATAGACCGCCCATGCCAACCACGGTTATTCAATAATAAGTTCAATTTAAGTGTGCGTAAAGATTACAATCGTTTGAACTGGTTCAAAACCTTATTATGAGGTAACTGAATCGACTGGGTTTTTATTTCGGTTACCGGTAACCGAGGTTAACTCGATCTGATACGGTTACCGAATCAAAGTGTTACCTTATCAGACGGTTACCGTTATGGTAGGGGTTTTTATAACCACTTTTAAAATAACCCTATGAAAAACCCCGGTTAAGGTAACCGGTTCCGGTCCCTGGCTAGGTGTAACAAAGATGTTAAGAAGACGTTATTCAAAGCGTTCTGTCAATCGTTCTACACCTGCAGCCTGTGGGCCAGTTACACCCACAGGTCATATAACGCTCTGCGAATACAATACAACAATGTTTTTAGGATACTATTGGGTTACCCACGGTGCTGTAGCGCGTCTGGAATGTTTGCAGGGGAACGTACAGATGATTTTTACGCTATCATACGCAACAGGACAGCGTCGATCATGCGAAGGATAAGTAGCAGTGACAATGGTATCCTAAAGATATTTGCTGTAAAGTTAGATACTCCGTTAGCGAGACATTGGAACAGTCTACATTGTACTGTATCCGTTGACGACTGACGGGGTGTCTAACTTTATATATAATTATAATAATTGATTCTTTATTTTCTTTTATTTATTTTTTTAAATGCCTTGCATACTATGTTACTAACCATAGTTTTGATGTCTTGTAAATATGTAATTACTAACAATTTTTTTTGGATATGTATGTCTGAATTAAATAAATAAATTGAATTGAATTGTTACTATCCGGTATCCGGCCGGATATTAATAATGGCCGGATAGGCCGGATACCGGATAGTGACCGAATATCCGGTGCATCTCTAATTTTTATATACAATGGGATACCAATGTTTTCTTGTCAAACAGGAATGGTGTAGTTGCATTGATCATAAACGTACTTATTTTTAGTCGTACCTACGTGTTTTTTACATGACATTATTAGAACATTGGAACTCTCATCAGAAATCAAGTTCATAACATAAATAAAATGTGTGTATCCCATTGTATATAAAAATACAAAGTTTCGTACATTTGAGAAGTCGGCTGGAGGCGCTTGCGTCCTGGCGACAATTAGGTAATTTAAATAGGCATGGCTAACTCATTCAACGTTAAAAACCGCAGTACAATTTTTTTCGGCGTCTTATTTAAGTGAACTTTCCTTTAATAAAATTTTGGGGTTGCTGGGGAGATGCTCTACAGCAAATCCGAATTGAGTTTATTGTACTCTCGATTTATTGAGGTACAATTTTTTTGAAGTATGTACTAATTCAGTACATATTTTTCATCTCTCCTGTTCGGAAAGTTCACCTTTCATAGGCTGATAACCGGGTGGAAAATTGCATTTCCCACCCTAGGGTGGAAAGTAATTTTTTTTAATTTTACTTCGAACAACGGCTAACAGCCATATATGCCATATTATATTAGCTTCCGCATGACTGAAATTGGCGCCGTTAACATTTTGATTGGAAAAATATCTAAAACCATAGACAATCCGATCTTAAATTGGGATGTGTCTGAAACGGCCTTAATGTATATGTCGTAGGCCGATCGTACGATCAGGCAGATCGTAATGTTCCTGTGTAATGTTTTGACGATAGTCACATCAAACCAATATATAGGTAGGATAGGTTCGTTAGGTTGCTTCAGATGCCCGAAGGGCAAACTGCCCAGAAATAGGAGCCCCGCATAGCGGGGCTCCGTCGACTCAGGGAACGAGTCAAAGATTTTCTTGTTTCACGATATGCCTGATCTTACGAATGAATGAATGTAATGTAATGATAATATTTTAATAAACATTCATTGTCATTTATATTAATTTATTAACAACTATTTATGTTTATTTTATACATTTTAATATTAAATACAAGTATAGTTTGTCAAAGGACTGTCTCATTTCAAACATAGACAGAGAGAATCATACTATCTTTGTCTTACACTAGTACTAGCACCCAAAAAAAGGAGGAGTATAGTTTTGTTTGTTCTTATTTACTGACAATTTGGATTGACCAACTATAGTATAATTTTTATACACAATAATAAATATTTTTGCAGTAGCAACATTTGTATTTTGATAAAATAGAAAAAAAAACTAATTAGGAAAAGGCGGGAATAGGTATGGTACTAAATGAACTGTCGAGACATTACTTGCTCTGGTTCAAAATGGATTTTTCAAGTGATTCGAGTGACTTAAACATAGAATTAACTCCTGAATCTGTTAAAGAAGAAGCAAAAACAGTGGTTGATAATCTTTTACCTGCATCTTTAAAACAAAGATACCTAAAGGCTTACGAGCAGTTCATTAATTGGAGAAGCGTTAAAAAAGTGAAGTCGCTGTCGGAAAACGTATTTTTGGTTTATTTTAGTGAAATGTCTAACTAAAACATTACAATCTTCCACACTTTGGAGCAATTACTCTTTGCTTAAATCAGTGATGAATACAAAGCATCAATAAAAACTTGAAAAACTTCATAAATACTTACCATTTATCAACCTACATTTCTCGTGTTTGACTTTCCTCATAGTCGAAATGAAAAGTAGAGTGTTTAACTCGGGTAAAAGTAACCATCTCACCCTCGAACTATTGGCGCTCTCTCTTCGTTCGAGCGCCAACATATCTCGGGTGAAATGGTTCACTTTCCACCCTTGGTTATAATTCATAATTCATAATTTATTGCATAATAATCATGTGGTACAAGACAGATATTACATTAGGGTAAGTTCACACATGAACCCTGTTAGGGCACAGCAAATGTTTCTTAAAACTAAACTATAACTAGGACGTGCAGTGCAGGCACATATATGTACATAATTTAAAATAAACGCATTTTGATACTTATGTTCAAGGCATAAGAATAAAAGCTATAATATTTATTATTTTATACTTATGAAATTACATTCGTTACCTACCATTGATTTATTATTATTAATTTGTTTTTAAATACACTCCCATAGTATCATTAATAAATTAGCATTAAGAATATTTAATTCAATTCATCATTCATTAATAAATCAGCATTAAATATATTCAATTCATCAATTTATCATTTGTTCAATAATATTATAGGTAAGTATATTCAATTTAAATTATCATTATAAGTTATAATTTATTTAATTATTTAGGTATATTTAATTTAAATTATCAATATAAGTTATTACTATTTAATTATTTATTTAATTTAAGTTATTATTATTTTATTTAGGCAAAGATTCATCATTCAGGTACTCGTCTATGGAATAATAGCATTTATTTAGCAGCAAATTTTTTAGTTCCCTTTTGAACACGTTGTCTTGAATTTCGTTTATAATTTTTTCGGGTAGTTTGTTTGCTACAAGTATGCATCGATAGTAAGGGCCTTTTTTAAACATTTCTAATTTTGTTGGGGGTAGTTGTATTTCAATTTCATAATTTTGCCTTCTTTGCGAGTTAACAACTTTTTTAGTGAAAAGATGGGAATTGTTCCTAACAAAGAGTGCCGCTTCCATAATATATATATAGGGCAGCGTGAGAATGTTTAATGCAGCGAAGTGCGGTCGACAACTGTCTGGTATCTGCGTGTTGGTAAGTATGCGAATACATTTCTTCTGCATCAGGAATAGTTGATTGGCATCAGTGCTGGCCTCCCACAGAATCACACCGTACTGGAGCCTTGCGTGCGCAAAAGCGAAATATGCTGACATCGCGGTTTCCAAGTCAGTGTTGACCTTTAGCACACTTAACGCGTATATAAAGCTCGATATTTTTGATTTTATATTTTGAATATGTGATTTCCAATTTAAATTTGTATCTATTTTAATTCCTAGTAATTTAAATTCTTTTACTTCCTCTATATTTTCGTTTTTTGTTTGTAATGACATTTGCAGTGGTTTTTTTTGAAAAGGCCGAAATTGGATTATTTTAGTTTTCTTTAAATTAATTTCAAGATTGTGGTCTGTAAGCCACTCCGTTATGGTTTCTGTAATTTGTGGGAGGCGCTCGTTACACTCGGTACTATCTGCGCAATTTAACAGCAAGGAGACGTCATCCGCAAACATCACACATTTGCATTCCATAGTTTTAGGCAAATCGTTGATGTATGCCAGAAATAGGACACATCCGATCACACTTCCTTGAGGAATTGAGCAGGTAGTGGTTCGCATTGGTGAGGTTATCGCCTTTACTACACCCGTGTTTTTATAAAACCAATCAATTTGGACGCATTGTTTGCGGTTTTGTAAATATGACTTAAGCCATTTATGGGCGCAACCGCGGATGCCCATGTCGTATAGTTTCCGGAGTAGAATGTTATGGGAGACACGATCATAGGCTTTGGACATGTCTAGGAGTAGCCCTACAGCATATTTTTTTGTGTTTAGGTAATTAAGTATTTCCTGGATGTAATTGTAGATCGCAAGGGTTGTTGAATGTCGTTTCCTGAAGCCGAATTGATTTTTGCCTAAAATCTGATATTTTTCAAAAAAGTTATAAATTCGTTTGGTCATGGCTTTTTCAAATAATTTGGAGAAGGTCGGTAAAAGTGCAATAGGTCTATATTGGCTTGGATCGTTTTCATTACCGCCCGGTTTTAAGATAGGTTTAATCTTTGAGACCTTCAACAGTTCCGGAAATACTCCTTCGCAAAATGATTGGTTTATTAATAATTTAAGCGGGGTTGCCAATTCAGTAATGCATAATTTAATCAGTACCGACGGAATATCGTCAATGCCAGAACTAGTTCGATTTTTCATTTGTCGCATTAGTGTAGTAATTTCGCGATCGGTTACTTCGCTAATCATTATTGAGTTTATTGTGGGTGAAATGACGGGGCGGCCGACCGCTTGTGCAGGTGCGCTCGCGCCGGCATCGGTTCTGGATCTGGTTAACAATCTACTAGTGTACAACAGTATTACGTTTCAATAAATCACAAAACAGACAGTGGGGTTTCCATGGAGTATGACGTCTGTCCTATCACTTATTTTGACACTGAATTGATTTAACAGAGACATTCATGGGGATGGATTTTAAAATCGCGCGCCCGTCCTCACAGCACCTAGTTATTATATCTAGGTACTACCTATTTACAGTATTTACCTACTTCAGAGTATTCAGATAGGTAATAGGTATAGTTAGACCAAGAAAAGTCTGCAGCGATTTTGATAGCCCATGCAATGCAAGTGTTATTTATACGTCATAATTACGTAAAACCGTTTTTAGGGTTCCGTACCCAAAAGGTAAAACGGGACCCTATTACTAAGACTTCGCTGTCCGTCCGTCCGTCCGTCCGTCTGTCTGTCACCAGGCTGTATCTCACGAACCGTGATAGCTAGACAGTTGAAATTTTCACAGATGATGTATTTCTGTTGCCGCTATAACAACAAATACTAAAAACAGAATAAAATAAAGATTTAAATGGGGCTCCCATACGACAAAGGTGATTTTTGACCAAAGTTAAGCAACGTCGGGCGTGGTCAGTACTTGGATGGGTGACCTTTTTTTTTTTGCATTTTTTTTTCATTATGGTACGGAACCCTACGTGCGCGAGTCCGACTCGCACTTGCCCGGTTTTTATTATTAAAATAACACTTGCGCTGCGTGTGGGATATGACAATCGCTGCAGACTTTTCTTGGTCTAACTATACCTATTCTATTACCTATCTGAATACTCTGAAGTAGGTAAATAGGTAGTAGATACAAAATAATTACCTAACTAAACTTGTTTCTAATAACATAAGAAGTTTTTGAATGAGTAAACATGTTTTTATACATTTGGTATGGTTTTAAGGAAAAATACCGATCAAAATGGCCCATACCTCAAGTCACTTTAGTTTAAGTATGGACATTAGGCGGTGATAGATATGGGATTCTTTATGAGAGTATTTGTCGAAAAATTTAGATACATTCTCATAACTTATTCGTTTTAGGTTTGATAGCTAGGGTTTGTTTGAGGGGGTTTCGGACTTTATGAGGAATGATGTCTGAACTGAATATGATTTTACCTATGATACTCAGTTATGTATAATTAATATATTATATATATTTTTCCTCTATGTTGATTAAGATTACATCCTTTTTATTTTAATATATGTTTAACTATAACCTAACGTTATTAACCTCAACATGTAATTACCCTATTAGCCTGACTTACTTAAACAAATGACTTCATTGGGTATATCGATCTCATTAGTAACGTATCAAAATTTCGTTAGCAGTTAGATATAGCTTTACTCTTGTGTTCGGTCGTTCAATCTACCGCGTTGTACTTATGCTTCTTCGGCGTCACTACAATAGAGCAGTGTTGGGCATTCAAGAATAAAATCATTATTTGAATAAGAATTTGTAGGAATAAAATCATCTCGATTTTATTCCCGTCAAAAATATTCAAATAATTTTGGCCGGGAATAATTCGTATGAGAAAAAATTGAATGAGAATAACATATTCTTAATCAAATAAATATAATCATGATTTTTATTCGAAATAATATTCCACGAATAAAAATGTGGTCTGGGTACCGTATCGGTACTAATTACGTATAGTTAGGTAGATGTAATAGTAGTTAGTCTCTTGTCTAATTTATACCCATTTTATGTAATAAAATCTTACAAATCGACTGTCGCATAGTTTCAGTAACCGTATTATTTTTAATTTACTAACCAAATCATTAGGTTCAATTTAGCTGGTCTAGGGGCCTAGCTAAGATGCCAATCGCTTGCGCTCCGACAACGAAGCGCTTTCTGTCTCTATCACTCTTACATATTAGTGCAATCTATCACGACAACAAAACACTATCTCTGGCTCTCTAGAGCCAGAGATAGCGTTTTGTTGTCGTAGCGCAAACCATTGGCATGTTGGCTACGCACTCCCGGTGCCTACCCAAGATGCCAATTTTTGTTTTTAATTTGATAACCAAATCATTAGGTAAATTTAGCTGTTCTGGGGGCCTAGCCAACATGCCAATCGCTTGCGCTGCAACAACGAAGCGCTTTCTGTCTCTATCACTCTTACATATTAATGCGAGAGAGACAGAGATAGCGTTTTGTTGTCGTAGCGCAAACGATTGGCATGTTGGCTACGAACCCAAGATGCCTAGCCAAGATGACAATTTTTGTTCTTAATTTAAAAACCAAATCATTAGATCAATTGAGCAGTTCTGGGGGCCTAGCCAACATGCCAATCGCTTGCGCTCCAACAACGAAGCGCTTTCTATCTCTATCACTCTTACATATTAGTGCGATACAGAGACAGAGATAGCGTTTCGTTGTCGTAGCGCAAACGATTGGCATGTTGGCTACGCACCCAAGGTGCCTAGCCAAGATGACAATTCTTGTTTTTAATTGAAGAACCAAATCTTTGGGTACAATTTAGCAGTTCTGGGGGCCTAGCCAACATGCCAATCGCTTGCGCTCCAACAACGAAGCACTTTCTGTCTCTATCACTCTTACATATTAGTCCGATAGAGAGACAGAGATAGCGTTTCGTTGTCGTAGCGCAAACGTTTGGCATGTTGGCTACGCTCCCAAGGTGCCTAGCCAAGGTGGCAATTTGTGTTTTTATTTTAATAACCAAATCATTAGGTAAATTTAGCTGTTCTGGGGGCCTAGCCAACATGCCAATCGCTTGCACTCCAACAACGAAGCGCTTTCTGTCTCTATCACTCTTACATATTAGTGCGATACAGAGGCAGAGATAGTGTTTCGTTGTCGTAGCGCAAACGATTGGCATGTTGGCTAGGCCCCCAGAACTGCTAAATTGTACCCAAAGATTTTGTTATTAAATTAAAAACAAAAATTTTCATCTTGGCTAGGCACCTTGGGTGCGTAGCCAACATGCCAATCGTTTGCGCTACTACAACGAAACGGTATCTGTTTCTCTATCGCACTAATATGTAAGAGTGATAGAGGCAGAAAGCGCTTCGTTGTTGGAGCGCAAGCGATTGGCATGTTGGCTAGGCCCCCAGAATTGCTAAATTGTACCCAAAGATTTGGTTATTAAATTAAAAAACAAAAATTGTCATCTTGGCTAGGCACCATGGGTGCGTAGCCAACATGCCAATCGTTTGCGCTACTACAACGACACGGTATCTGTCTCTCTATCGCACCAATATGTAAGAGTGATAGAGGCAGAAAGCGCTTCGTTGTTGGAGCGCAAGCGATTGGCATGTAGGCTAGGCCCCCAGAACTGCTAAATTGTACCCAAAGATTTGGCTATTCAATTAAAAACAAAAATTGTCATCTTGGCTAGGCACCTTGGGTGCGTAGCCAATATGGCAATCGTTTGTGCTACGACAACGAAACGCTGTCTGTCTCTCTATCGCACTAATTTGTAAGAGTGATAGAAAGAGACTATACGCAACTCTACGGAGCGTTAACGTTTGGCATATTGGCTAAGCACCCTGATCGGATGATAGAACTAGATAGTGTATAGCGGAACTCTTCAATGTGTACTGTACCTAAACTAAAGTAACAAATATCAATTCAATCCGACTTTTAAATAGAAGGGTGAAAATCAACTTACAAAATATAATCGATTGTACTACAAAAATTAACTTAATTCTAAATAACATTTTAATTGAATAAAACCTTATTTAGAATGGTCCCACTTCTAGAATAATTATTATGTTTTTTATTCCGCATTTAAAATAAAAGTGACATGATTTATTCACCTTAATTTTATTCTAAAATAACTAGTGCAAGAATTATTTTAATTCAAATCGATTTGAATAAGAATAACATTTCTGTTTTTATTCTTATTCTTATTCAAGTTAATTTTTGCCCAACTCTGCAATAGAGGATAATTTGGCGCTGAGAATGATAGTGTCTACACTTCTACAGAGACAGTTTGAGTGGCTTGCGGTTGCGAGAAGTCAGTCGTGGTTTTGCGGCGTCAGTAACGCGCGCACCGACTGTTAGCGCGCTCGCCTCCGCGCACGCGCACACCGGAGAATCGGGAGAATGCGACGCGAAACTTTCAAAATAATCCGCTAATTACCTGTCTTACATCAGTGTACGTTCGTTTTATCAGAATTCGAGACATCCTCCCTCACAAGATGGAACACAAAACAGGGGTTTGTATGATTTTACTTTTTTTGGTAGTTAAATTACTAATTGGCATTGCGAATTGCGCGGTAACTATCTTAACTACCAAGTCAAAGTCACGAATCTTTTTTTTTTTGATGTTTAAATTTTTATAGGTCACTAAGCGCAATCAAAAACCTTATATTTTAAATAAATTTTAACGCAATTAAAAGTCAGTTACTATTTGTATCTTTTGCGTATTCAATGTTTTGTTGAAATGTTTCTATATTGAGTAACTTTTCGGTTAAGTATATTCCTGAGGAAAATTCCAATAGATTTTTTTTATTGGAGTGTTCAGTGCTATAGCACTGCAAGAGCTAGGTGACTGCATCGCGCTCTTGCGTACCGTACACACTGCACACGTTCCTTTCACAACGGCTGAGGCGAACACTTTCCTATCTGTTTTCTTTACGTAGCCGCGCGTAATTATTTGTTTGTTCGGTTTACTTCCCACAGCGTTTAATTATATCTACAAATATGTGATTGTAAGTTTGGGTTTTAAGGTTAATTTGTAAATTGAAACATAAAACATTTTTTTTTCTCGGAACTTCGGAATATTTATTAAGCAGGTATATTTATCGTATTTTTTTTGGTTGGACAACTTATTGCAAATTGAATGTGTGTTGAACTTGCACGCAATATGCGATATATTGCTAAATACAGAGTAGATACAATGAATTCGGTCGATAGACCAAATACCGCAATGTAACGAAAATCGTATGCAAGTATTTGAACCGTCTAAATGGGGCTTAACAGCTTCCTATTGACTTACTTGACTTAAGATCCTATGTCCCCTAGATGGGGCAGAGGGCGTCCACAGTGACTCTCCATGTAGATCGATCTTGAGCTTCTCACTTCATTTCGCTCCAAGACTTCCCGATCATCTTCGCCTCGTCTAACATCGTACGCCGCCAGGTTTGTCTGAGACGGCCACGCGCGCTTTCTCTTTCCTTGGGGGTTCCAATCTAAGGCCTGTTTAGGTATATGGTCGGGCCCCCTCCGGAGTGTGTGTCCAATCCAGTTCCACTTACGGCGCTTGATCTGCTGGTCGATCGGGATTTCGTGGCAACGTTCTCGGAGGTTCTCATTCGAGATGATCTCGGGCCAGTAAATACCGAGAATTCGACGAAGACATCGGTTAACGAAGACAGCTGGTTGGAAATGCCCTTTGTAACCTTCCAAGTTTCACATCCGTTTCCCATTCCACAGCTTCCCATTACATTAAACATAAAAAATATATTTAAAAAGTAGGTACGAGTGCGACTTGGGGAGACAGTAACTTGCGCCCTGTCCTATCCGTCTTCCCTAATTTAGGTATTAAACTTACTTTACTTAAGACTTAAACGTTAAACGTACTTCACAAATCTAATGAATGATGTTAGTACTTTATGTGACTTCTACTTACATAAATGATTAAAGGAATACGAGTGTGGGTTTATGAAAAGAACGAAGTGAGTTTCATAATAGGATCACACGAGTTACCACATGAGATGTAGGTATCCCTTTTACGGGCAAGACTGAAAAAATCCTCAATTCAAGCCTCAACGGCAATCTATAAGTAGTACTAAAAAATCTCTATTTTATTTAATCGTAATGCATGCTGCATATGTTAGGTACGATTGCGCGTTGCGGTGTTATTTTATTGCTCTGTCGCGCAAAAAAGCACCTCCGAAATATGCATAATTATTTGGTGTTAGTTTATGAACAATAAAACAAATTGATTTTATACAAACTAATTAAAAGATAAAGTGAACGTCAAATGGCGTTACTTTTTTCACGTACCTATGTGACGCAACCGGCGTACCTTCTTAATTTCAGAGACAAACTAGTGTCGGCTACAACTGCCATATCGTTTGATAATGGTTCGATATCAACAACGAACTAGGTACAATAACTACATAAGTCTGACTAGAGCTCAAAAATGACCCCATGGGAATTGTGCCGCGAGCGATTCAATTTTACAGGGAGATCATACATCATCGATAAACTTTATGCCACAATAACATTATCATTATCATTCTATGTATATATTAGTCAATTATTCTTAAGTTTTAACTCCAAAAGAATCTAACCAAACAACCTAAGTATACTTTAGCCAATTATTATTAATATCTATTATCATCATCAACCCTATTCTATTGCACGTAAACGCAAAGGGGGGTAGATAGAATATTACAGAAACCCCGTATAATTATATTGGTTTAAACAAAACATGAATTATCGTGCTTTACACCAAGGCCCAGCCAAGGTAGAAGGCATCGATCGTATATCTGAAGTATCGACTAAGACCAACATTAGTTAAGTATCTGACAATGACAAAGTGTCTAAGAAATATTTTTGTTTTGTCTTATCATTTCACTTGGGATTGTTGGAGCCGATCTACACTCTACATGCTAACAACTACTTATTGCGTGTAAGGTGCAGGGGGGGGGGGGGGGGGGGGGGGCATTTCGACAGTGGGGTAATTTCAAGTAATCGAAATATCTTCCGTGTTTTACATTATTAACTAGAGTCACACACAACACACACAATACATCTTTTTCGCTATGTGGATGTGGGCATATATGGCACTAGTTAATAATATAATAATGTAAAACATGGAAGATATTTCGATTAGTTGAAATTATCCCGTAGTCGAAATTACCCCCCTGCACCTCACATTATTTATACAGGATGCTGGTGAAACACCCGAAGTACTTACTAATAATAATAATTACATAACGGCAAAGTTTTCCAAAGGGCCTCTGCGTGTTGGATATACGCACGCCTATCAAATGACCGGGTTGTATTATATACCCGTGAGTTTATAATAGATAGGTACCTACAAATAATAATTAGGTAGGGTAAGTTGTCCCAAGTGGGTTGGTAATTATCGCCGATTCTGAGAAAATGCAAGGTATTTCTAATACTTTCTCCCGCACATAAGATGTTCCTTGGCAACGCGTTTTTACCAACTTAATGCCTGTTCAATGTTATACTTACTACGAATTATGGAATATGAATGAAGACAGACAAGAAAACATCAGATGAACACGGTCAGAAAACACACATCAGTCGGAAAACCGTAATAGCACATTGTCAGAGTCCCAAGCACTCGTGAGGTACCTAAGTACTTGCATAACTTTCATTTCCTGTGACCTCGGTCTTTCACCAAGGCTGCTTATTAAATACATTACAATATTCGGTACCGTACCGTCACCAATTCACACAAAACAATATTGTCATTGCCTCATTGCCGTTACACGTGCTGTAGTACACTTTCAAGTCGTTTTACCTACCAAAACTGTTCATTTTATTATGTACTTTAAAATTATTTAATAACTTCTCTCGGGAATTGTTTTTCTGGTCACCGAATAAATAACAAAAAGTGGATTGTGCAACGCGCGTGAAGCGAAATCTTTGTCTCGTGATCGTTAAAGCATAGCCGTGGTAGTCATTAATACCTATGATGCATTTCGATGTTGACAATAGATAAATATAATACTCTTATAGCGGCCATATTTTATTTTCATACCTACATAAAATGCTACACTATTTAGTGTCACTATCACCTAATGTGTTGTATGTAGGTTGTAGGTAGGCTTAATCTATCCTATGTAGTATTGAAATTTAACAAAATTTTGGTGGTACATAACTACTGGGAAAAAAAATCCCACCTTTTACCAGTGGTAACTACTGGGAATTATTTTTCCCAGTAGTTACCAGTGGTAAAAGGTGGGGAAAAAATTCCCAGTAGGTAAGAACTTGGTGGTAACTAGTGGGAATAACCCGGTTATTTCTACCGTCGCCTGTTATTTGATTCAGACCACCAGACCAAGGCAAATTCCACGTGGGGATCCTAGCTAAAACGGGAAATGTGCATGGTAGAAAAGGGGGATAAACATGTAGGTACCTATTGCTGTAATGATTAATGGCTTATTTATATTATTTATTGCGTCTGAATCAAAAGATCTACCTCTACAAAGATTCTAGGTAGGTAGGTACTTGGCGATTATCTGAACACTTCGATTATTACTGTTATTAGTGATTAAAACGATGTTATTTTTAGTAAATATCGAGCATATAATAAACCTATTATATTTCATTCAGGTCACTGTGTAGTTTGTATTTGTGGTTACTGCAATAGGTACCTATACTTACCTATTCATTGAATGGAATGTGAAAAACACCTTTAGTTCTGATTGTCGTTTAAACAGTTCACTTCGTCAGACATTCAGATACAATCTTGTACCTTAACGTAGGTACTTTAAAATTAAATTGCACGTATACAGTCAGCAGCGGCATCAGCTGAGCGAGCGGGATGTCAAAATGATCTGAGCACACCTTTTGGAACGCGTATCTTGCATAGCTACTTCTGCTGCTAACTGTAAGTTGTTTTCTACATATATGTATAGCCATGGCACAAATTCGCTAGCAACTGTTTAAAGTGGATTAACAGAAAGGTGGATACTTGACTGGAATATATAGGTATCTCTAAGTATTTGTATCTACGTACGGTTCGTTGATGTCAAGGTGATATAAAATGATGTCATGATTCATAAATTTATGTTTATTCTGCTAGCTCGCTCTGTATAGCCCAATTTATTTAAGATTATTTGCTAATATTATTGACATTATTTCTAAAGTACTTACCTAAATAAAAATGATGAAAACAACAGGACATTGGATTATTATAGAAGCGCAAGAAACTGAGCGGTGACCGGCGACGTCAGCGCAGCGGTGGTGAAATACTCGTAGTTGGCCGTTAATGGGGATCCCAAGTTCGAAAATCGGACTGTTCCACTTCATTCATGTGTTTTATTTGATAGTTAGGGTACTTAATTAACTCATTTCGAGGCCTCACCAATCTACAAGGTTGTCCCAAAAAATCCAAACATACTAATTAATTAATCCAACTTTGATGATTCATTTGAAGACAAGTGACAATCTTCGAAAGTGCAATCTAATTTGAACCTTAAATCGGAATGCTAAAGTTGAAATTTATTAAAGTTGTAAAGGGTTAAAGTTTATTTACATATACACGGTGTAACATGAGGAAACCGAATAATTTTAACAGCATACTCCTGATCATATTTAGAGACAAAAATGTCCTATAAACTTTTTTGAAATTCGCCTAGTTTCAGAGTTATTATAAATTAAAAAAAACAAGTTTCTATTGTTATATAGTGCAAAACGCCTTTTTAATGACGATGTTGCTACTATGGGACGTAGTCTAAATATCCTTATTGATAGATGTCAAAAAGTGACAAGTAACACTTTGCAAAAACTAGGTTTTACGAAAAAAAAGTAAAAATCCATTTTAAGTAACAAGTTTACCAATAACATTTACTTTTTACGTAAAAATACATTCCAAAAAATTGAAAAAAAAAACAAAACAATTTTTTTTATTTTTTTGACGAAATTGACCTATACTCATTACATTTATTCCTTCTTTTGACCCCAGAAATGCGTGGTTTAAATCTCTCGCATTCCTCGTGAGCACCTTGTATTACGCGAATAGGTAACTTAAATATTAAATTAATTTCATCTTACAGGAAAATTGTACTCGTGATAGGTAAAGTATACCTACGTATTATTGGTAGTTTGATGTTCCAGAGTTACTGTGCCAAGGTGAACTGCGTCTAACGATTAGAATACAAACTAGTTGGATGGCATGTTATCAGATGACATAACTAGCATCGAAAACTACCTGTAAGATTTGCTTGCGTGGAGCGGTAGAGGCTAGTTGAATGCTGGTTCGGCCTCGGTGCATTTAGGAACAGCGAGTGTTCTAATATTCCTGCGTGAACCCTTCTTGTCTGCGTACAGTCAGGAGCAGATGTAGGAGTAAGTAGTGTGTATGATGCGGTCGAGGTACTTAAAATTATGTAATACAACTTTATTGTTAGGTGAGCAATAACGAGCTCACCAGTTGAAGCAGAAGCAGAAGCCAACTAGCAAACAGATAAAGATACTGTAAGTCTATCTTAATAGGATAGGTATAGGTAGAATACATGTATCAATGACTTAAGAACTGTGATGACGCCATAATGCAGAATATACGTACTGTAACACAGGATATAATGTCCATACTTGCAAAGTAACACATAATTACGAATATTAATATCAAGAATGAGGAATAGGCCAAGTTATTAACTTATTATATTCCCTTGGAAAGGTACCCGATCGAAACCACATCTAGTTTATTAGACTCGGGCCCATGACCTAATTGGATAAGGACATTACGTAACGAAGGATCATTTAATTTAATAACTAAATATACATACCTATACTTTAATATTTTAAATGTTAGAAGTTAACAATATACCCACAAATGTCCTTGTTTTATAGGAATTGCCAAAATAATGGCTAGTGATTATAGTTAACGATGGATATAAATGTCTCTTCGTAAATTACGCAAGTCACCTCAAATTATTGTCTGAGCTAACAAGGCGTGGGCGAGTGGAATCGTTAACTTTTGCAAAACTTGCTCCCATATGACATGACCTCCGACTTTATTGCAAATCAATATTTTAAAGTGCTGCACTGGTTTTTCAAGATAGGTATTTCAAATTTAGCCAATATTTCTTGTGGTGTTAATTGGTGCGTCAGTAAGTGAAGTTTTAAATAAAAAAAGTCGTTATTGCCTTTGATACCATAACTCGAAATATTTTGCCAGCATCATCAGATCAGTTCCGTGTTAGCTTATTCTAGCACTGTGATAAAAAAAATGGTTTCCACTTAATTAGACATCGGAACCCTCACCAGGCGGCTTAGCACGGTCGCGTTTTTATCCCTTGTCACCATGCCTGTCACGTTCTAACAAGTATGTAAGTGCGAAAGGGACGCGCATAGTGATAGTCGATAAAAATGGAACCGTGCTGAGCCCGCAGGTTAGATAAGCAAAAGCGTGTAAATACATAGCTGATATTTTGCATCTTGATTTAATTTATAGGAATAAAAAAAGATTGAGAGATTATATTCAATACTTACTATGTATTACCTACTTATCTATGCGAAGTATTAAAACGCAGTAAGTTATTTAGAAACTAAGTCAAAATACGACTTACTGCAGTTATTCAGAATCTAAATATTAGGTGATCTATCTCCTAAAAACTGAACTCGTGAACGCGCGCATTAATCAAAAAGTTTAGCGAGTTAAACTGTTTAACGTATAAATTGATTGAAGTCAATTGAGGTAATGAAATGGAAGTAAAACATTGTGAATCTGAATTTCAAACTTACCCCATCCCCATAGGTAGGTAATTAATGTAATTAGAGTATATCTAGTTAGGCACTTCGGGTTAACAACTCTTAAGAATTCTTAGAGACATTAATTAGTGATGCTTTATCAAGAACAATTCACACAGGCGGGCGTGCGCTGCTCACAATCGACCTACTATATATTTACTACTATAAAGGAATCGCGCAGTTAAAGCTATTATAGCATAGGTATAGGTAGGGTGGTTCAAAAATAATTTTTTTTTAAATTCCTTTCTCCACCAGTTTCTCTTCGTTTGATTAGACTTAAAACGGCGTTGTATAAAAATTTTGAGAAATCGGGTAATGTTTAGGGGTTGCTATGATTTGACGCTTTTTTGGAATGTACAGAAAAAGTAGACATTTTTTCAGATCGACGACGCGGATAAGGTATTGCTTCTGTTCTTCGTTTTTTGTAATGCTTGAATTAAATTTTTGGATCAAAGCAATACCTCTTTCTGCAGAGTCATTTACAACTTTCATTTTTCTGCATATCGACATTAAGTTTGATCAGTGTGCCAGTGTGACGGGTCTTTTACAAAAAATGCTTCTGATTTCTCTCGACCATTGCTAATAATCAAATCAAATAGAACTGAAGTTCGCTGTGTAAAAAAGTTTTGTAACAGCAACGGCTCCTTTAAATTAAAGGTTTTCCCAACTGGCCTCTTCAAACCCTTTTATGTTGGCGGTTTCTGAAAGTTTTTGACCATAATTCTCTTAGTTTCTGTAGATATTCTCGGATCGAACAAAGAGAGACCAACCAAATGCTCCGAGAAGTACCAAAGATGGCGGCTAAATGCCTTCACAACACTGGTGCTAATAATCTTGTTTGGATAATTTTTGGCCTGCGTTATGAAGGTTGCGTCATTCAAAGGAGCCTTTCCTGCTACCGGGGCTTCGTTCCAAAATCGCCCATAAATAAGACTCACAAACAGTGACAATTCCGTGAGGGACCGTTTCTCAGCTGCAGTCAGTTTAACCACAGATTAATAAATAGTTACTACGTAACAGATACTTCATTCCCAAACAAAAGCAAAAATACCTACGCTATAATAGCCTACAGAACCTTAATAATAATACCTGCTGCTCAGGACAAGAAGAAATGTACCATAATTACGCGCACAAAGAGTCGAGACTGTGTTGCCCGCCGTTCGAGTCACGTGCCAACGCGTTATCGTAAGAATGCGCTAGGGTTGTAGCTACCCTACCTATGATGATTATTGTAATAAAACGAATGTTGCGAATCAAATATGTTTTAGTTTTAATATAATGATTTATAATTTTTTCACTTCTCGGAATTCTCTGTTATTAAAATTTAATAAGTAGTTGAAAATATCCTAAATCGCGTAAATAATTTTAACAAATATTCAGGAGCAAAGCAACAGACAATCAACGGTTTCTAAAAGTTGTAATACGGTGCTACCAGGCCGATTAATTATTACGTCGTCAAAGTTATTTAAAAATACTTTTTCTAACCCTTCAATATACCTAATAATTATTAAACTTTCAGGTGGGACCTTTAGCCCGCCATAAAAAGATGATTTTTTTATTATAGGCTTTTTCCTTTGTTTTTTGACCTTTTCACCCATCTACTGCACAATAATTACGTGGTTTCGGCATTTCGAAGCATAAGCGCGGGAAACGCGCGGTGCAATGCGGTGCGAGCGCTGAGGCGGGCGTTCGGCGGCCCTCTGTCGGTTGTATCGTCGACGATACGCCGAGCGGTAGGCATATAGCGCGTGGCCTTGAGCGTGTGACGGAGGCCTGGTTTAACCCTTTATAAGGCAGAGACGATTTGGAAACCACTTAGTTAATAAACATTTACGGAGAAGAACATCCTCTTTTTTATTTAACTATAATGGTATTATATAGCGAGTATATCAGGCTTTCTTTCCTCATTCATACTTTTTCGGTCAGTAATTAATTTTAGTGTAATTAATTAATTTATAGTATGTGGTCAATTTATGCACTATGCCTGTCAAGGGAAGCAAGCTATCGTCATTGTTTCCATTATACTATTAAATATATACACGTCGCTGTATCTAATAATTTGAATTATAGCTCTTGCAATTCACGATGGCGAGTGGCGAGACTCTTATTGGTATGTAGACAAGGTCTAATTTTGATAAATCCACTCTCCATCGTGAATTGCAATAACTGTACTACGTTGTTTGTAGTGTCAGGAAAGTGTATCATTTGCCACTTAAGATTAATAAAATTATAAAAGGTTACATGCTATATCGATAAGTATTGTAATTAGAACTTTTTGCGGAAGTCTCTTTCTAACTCCTTGATAGAAAGAGACTTCCGCTTGTAAATTATATCGTGAAACGGGCCACAGATTATAATTTTTTCAGTGATATTCGTATATTAATCCTACCCACTACAAGATACACAATAATGTTCAATTTACCGTATGTAATCAATTAAACGCCAGTCTGTACAGAGCACGTTATGTTTGTTATGTCAATGTCAATGAATAGGTGTATTGGAAACAGATCATCTGAAAACTCAAGTGCACTAACAGGCTGAGTGCAAATATTGACCACATGTTTTTCTTAATGATTTCGTTTTTTTTTGCCGTAGATGTGTTCCCCAGTACATTACAAACATGGTAGTGTATTTAACTTTCACGTAGCATATCTGTATAACTGGGGCCTTATAAAGGGTTAAATTGGTCTTTAAACAAATACATTTTTATGCAGTAGATAGCTTTTGCCATCCATCTAGCTTGATGTAGGGCTCCGGGCGCACGAAACTTAGCTTCCTTCTTCTCTTCTAAATGATGAAAGTGAAATCTTCTGGGCATATCACCTTTCGACGGAAGTCTCGCATGACATATTGATTCTGTTGGTTTTCCAATTCACCACACTGCCGCTGTAGCCCTAGTTGATACGGAACTACTAGTCGATGCCATATTTCACTAGTTCTCAAACGGTCCATACAATTAATTACGCATATCGATTTATCATAAACTTATACCAGATACCTAATATATCATAACGCAAGTAAGCACAACAAAAAACACTTCTTTCACTTACGCAAGTATTAATAAGAAATGAAACAAATAACGAAACAGGGTAATGAGGGTAATCCTCGTTAAGATTAGGTACTATTGAAATTGGCCGTTGCGGGTACTACGCTTTTTAGTTAATTTTATTACTTCTAAATCATAGCAACCTCTAAACGTTGTCCTAGAAAGCTCAATTTTGGTACATATAATTTTCGTTCATAGTCGAATAAGAAAACACTGGTGGAGTCGAATAAAATAACACAATTTTTTTTTTCATACATTCATGGACCACCTAGTATAGGTATTATAGGTCCTGTATGTTCATACGAAAAACTAATGTCCGAACGAAACAGCATATTTGGTCGAAACCGAAGGCTCGGTTTACTTCTACTTTCGGCCGAACCTTTGGCCGAAACATGATTTCTATACCGGAACTGAAACTTCGGTCGGACTATACCAATAATATAATTTCGGCGCAGCCGTAAACGTAACTGCGCTACCGTAAAATGGGGTGACTTTAGGAAAACTTATTAGGGACTTTAAAACGGCCACAGAACTATCATTATTCATTATTTATTCGAACTGTTCGTGTTTAGATTTCTATGTATTTACATTTATCGACAAAAATCCCGCATATAAAAATATAATGGATTAAAAACTAAAATTTCAAAGTCACCCCTGCATTTTAAAGTGATCCGGTTTACGGTACACTTAGATATTGACGGACAACGCAAATATTGTAGAGCTCCACATATAAAAGGATTTCTCTAAATTCTTCCCCTAAAAGAGGGCGCTAATGGGGTTGAAAGTTTTTATTTTTGATAGTTTTCTCTACATGAACTAAGTCTAGGGCAACATATGGGTCTAGCTAGGATTTACAATCATTTGTCGGGAGTAGGTACCTAAAGTCGTCACGCGAAATTCTATTGTGTCATCGGCGACGGTACTGTTATACGTTCGCGACAGTACCGGTACCTAATTCCTTTGTCCTTCGGTTTATTGAATTAATCAATGTCCGGATTCCATACCATACATTGACATCCCAAGTCATATTCACTAAGCTACGAATCGCTTTTTTATATTGTCATTCAGACCATAAATCGTTGTGTGCTATTGTTGCATTTTTTATTGTGTTCTGTTTGAAGACGCTATGTAGGTGGAATGGTCATGATATTTTGAATCACCGAATTTCGATATACCTAATAGGTACTATCCAAATAAATATGTACCTATAAATGATACCTTTGCGTGTCTTTAATCTATCAGTTATGGGCTCCACAGACCTTGCAATAAATCGCACGCAGTTTTCGATCCATTGCTGACTAAGTCGGTGCAACAATTTAACAATGCATGTCCCTGAATATGGCTCCTAATAAAATTGATAAAGACTCTTAGTTGTTAATTATTCTAAGTGAGCTAAGGTTTACTTAATGCAATAGTAAACCTTAAATAACCTATAAAACATTAGTAATTACAAAATGCTGCTCTTCACCTTTCTCTTTCATCTAAGACAGCGGTCGGCAACCTTTTAGCAGCCAAGGGCCACATAGTAGTTAACGAAGATGACGCGGGCCGCACTTTGGTAATATTTGTGAGTTTAGCTGACATTGTCGTTTGTCAATATTACATACAAAATAGCCAGGGAGGCTCGCGGGCCGCAAGCGAGAGGTTCGCGGGCCGCTTGTTGCCGACCGCTGATCTAAGAGATACCTACTTATTCTCATTCGCATATTTTACATCGCTACTGAAAAGGGTGACCATGTCTCAGACATTACACTATAACAAGCTGGTCAAATATCCAACCCCATTATTCATAAACTTAGCAACCTCATACAAATCTATGTTAAATTGTGTGGTTTTCTAACAAAAAGAAATATCAAAGTAAACGTGATAAAGTCAAACGATTATTAACGGTTTGTTAGATTTAACAAACGTTTATGATTTTTATGAATAACGCCATCAAGTATTAAGATGTACCTACAACGTACTCATAATAGATACAAGCGATTAGAAGCAATAGTGATAATTAATCATTTACTATGGAGAAGAAAAAAAACTGAGTAGGCATATAGTTGTTAAATTCGCTTCTTCTATTATTAGGCTCTCACTGGATTGAACTGGTTTTGAGCACGCGCACATTAATACTGTCATGTCCTGGCCTAATTTTAGATCTATATCCATCTTGTTAGCTTTCATTAACCTCTTTAGAATAGAATGTCGTCCGTAGACATTTGAGAATTCATTAATTAATAACGTTTGCTGGAACAAGTCGTTAGAACCCCGCCGTTATTCATAACATTAAGTGTAACAAGCCCTTAATAATCGTTTGTCCGTCATTTAGACATTTGTTTTTGTTAGAAAGGGACAGGGTTTTAAAGGTTTGCTAAGTTTTATGTATACGGGGTTAAACATATAGGTACGATATCTCAGCAAATTGCAAAACGACGCCAACACAACTTGCAAAACGATACAGGGCGTATAGCTATACTACCTACGTAGTATAACTATACGCCCGCCGTAGTACGAGTATAACCTGGTATAACTATATGAGTACCTACCTACGTAGGTACCTACTCGTCTAACTTATACTTAGACAGCTTAGACTTTATCTCAGTGCAGTATTATGAATAATCAATTATTTGTGTGAATCAGGTTCCTAACAAGTATATCTGTTGTATAATTTTCTATAAGTAGGTACATATAGATAGTAAGTTACAGTGGGTACCTATTATTAGTTAGAGCACGGGCAGTTACTGTACAAAACCTACATCTGAAAGGAGAACTTGACTCGCGAACGTAACAGAAGATGACGTGGGTTAGGTACTATATCGCCTCCGCAATCTTTGTGATAGGTAGTTAGCAACGTCACGGCTAAAATATTAAACATACTAAGTATAAGGCTACAAATTTCATAGTCATAAAACCGGCACAGACTTATAGACAACAGATAAGGTCTACCGGGCCTACCGGTAGCTACCAATGTTGCATATTGTCACTTTTTCGAGTCTACATCCAGGCATTTTTAGGATCGTTAGGCACAATTTGACGACTCAAGTTTTGCTCAAGATTTAGGAAGTAATAAAATCTAAGTTAACCGATAGGATCACGATCGATCATGTGCCGAATTCATTTAAAGCACATAGCAAGTATTTTTAAACAAAGTATGTCGAGGATACAGTGCTCAGCCTTTATTAAGTACCCATGTACCTTCAGGCTTGTCGGTGATGCGTGACTGAAGGTTGATGGTCATTTTTTAAGAATTCTACTTAACCTAGGTAAATGAATATAATACAAGAACAGAGTGAATTTTTAATTGGGACTATTTTTAACTTACCTACCTGTGTTTTACTTAAATGTTTCTTTTTATGATCTATTATTGAATAATAAATATTTGGACTGTATATATACCTACATATAATCTTTAGTCCGACCAAAATCGGTTGGCATACAATTATGTGTACATCTGATACATGTATACATTTGAATAAATCGTCGAAAGGGCCTCTACGCGTTGGATTATACTCCATTTACGGCATGCGTGTAAAATATGAATTCTGACAGTATTTTTTTCATTTCAGAAACTACCCTATCCAAAGGCTGTAGGATTCATAGTAACCAACGAGCTATGTGAAAGATTTTCTTTCTATGGGCTCCATTTACGGCATGCGTGTAAAATATGAATTCTGACAGTATTTTTTTCATTTCAGAAACTACCCTATCCAAAGGCTGTAGGATTCATAGTAACCAACGAGCTATGTGAAAGATTTTCTTTCTATGGGATGAAAGGTAAGTTAAAGTTATATTTATTCGTTTTTCCTACCTCAGATCAGGGTTCCTTAAACTTTTACACAACTAACTTAATTAATGTATTAGGTATATACCTACATACCCACTTAATTTTGCATTTTTTGAAACATTTATATTTCGCGGTGCGATGTGTCCACAAGTAACAGAGCCGTAAGTATAGCCACGAGTGGTCTCTGAACACTATGTTACGGCATAAAAATTACTTAGGTACTTAATTTCAAAATAATCATACCCATCCAGTGATTTGTTTACACGCGGCATGCCTGCACGAAAGGTTACTCTACTTACGAGTATAAATGTTTCTAACGTTAATAATCTTTATTAATCTTATCATTTGCAGCTAAGTCATGTCTATATGCGATTTTTAACCTACTAAAAACGAGTTTGTAGACAAGCTATGTAGCTTGTCTACAAACTCGTATG
The DNA here is from genome assembly GCF_910591565.1 of Cydia splendana. Lineage (NCBI taxonomy): Eukaryota > Metazoa > Arthropoda > Insecta > Lepidoptera > Tortricidae > Cydia > Cydia splendana. The sequence goes on from NC_085987.1 coordinate 32,550,968, forward strand.
TCGTAAATGTTTGTATAATTGTATATGTATATACATATACAAACATTTACGCCACAATTTCGCAATCGAAGTTAATCACTTTATCATTAATGGGTACTATATTCGAAATACCACGATACTGCGTCCAAAGCTAATAAATGCAAGGCTTCGTTATCAAGTTCAGTTCAAGTGTTCAAACTGATTAATATTAAGTAGGTGTTATACTTATCATTGTATTTAACACACTTTTAAGTACTTCATAAAGTATCTACTTGAGACATCAGAAAGGCCATAGTAATTCATAGAATCGAGTGTTTTACGGTTATTGGACTTTATGTATATGCGTCATTAGTATTATTTATTCTTCTGAAGTGTGAATCCCCCAACGAAAGATAATCTCTACTTGCAGGTATAAATAATTGTACATTGTTGTGTTTATAGCTACCAAACAAATAACTCATGTAAGAACAAGTCGATTTCCAAGATATATTAGTATATTTTGTAGTTGCATTGTTCGAGAGTAGCCTTGCATACGAAATAGTAATCAGCATTAACATAATTGAACATAAACATGTTTTCACCAGTATTGTTGCACGGGTAAGTAGGTAGGCACTTAATAGTTACGTATTATTTACGTGTGTAGTAATTTTTTTAATAATTAGAAATTTAAATATTCTAATACATTTATAGTAAGTAAACAAACCCGTGTATTTCGCGCCGACTCGTCATCTTACCGCTTTCCTAATTACAAAGAGAGTCCGACGTTTGCATTAAGCAACCTAATACCATGTATTTGTATTAGGTACTTACCTAATGATTATACTTAAAGCCCGCTTTCCTTGCGATGTTTTCCTTCATCGGATGTAAAGAGCAACTGGTAAGTGGTAAGTACCTACCTAAGTACGAAAGATGTTTCGAATACGTTCCAAGTAAGTAAGTTGGTTCGTACGGGGTTTAAATACGCTCCTTTTTTGGAAGCGCCGCCTAAGCATCATGTCCAAGCTGAATGTAAAAAGATGATAAGTAATAACACGAAGTGCACTTGAATGCGGGTACTTTTATTTATGTAAGTAATTTGTAATCTTTCTGAATGATTATGCTATAATAACAATGTATATAGGTAGGTAGAATGCGTTCTTGTCTATACGATTATTTAATTTTGTAGCAACAGTATTACAGACGAAGATAAGATTTAGGTAATTAGGCTAACTTCATCCCAGTGTAGGTCCTACTAATACGGACGGGAAATAACCGGCATATTTTTTTATACTTTTATTAAATCACTTCATTACTAAATAGGGGAAGATTTTCATACTATGTATATGTACCGTGAAACGAAGGAAATACTCTTCTGCTTTAAATTTTCCCACTTTATTTTGAACGCACGGGTAGAAGAACGCACTTTTAGTCGCGGTATATATGTACATAATTTCGGCACTACCAATCGTTCAGGCAGTTAGCAACAAAGCGATTATGGAAAAAATACCTACAGCAACTTGTACAAACAGCAACACTCCTAACTGTACATGGGTGGACCTTAATTATTACAAAAGGCATAAGGTCCACCGATGTACAGTTGACAGTGTGGGTGGTACATTATATAAAAGTTAAACTAAGTACACACATACTTACACTGTATTGTTTATGTTTTAGCGATCCTGTCGCTGTACCTCCGCGACAAGCTAGGGTACAGCGACGACGGCGCCACGGTCATCTACCACGTGTTCACCATGTTCGCCTACTTCTTCCCGCTGCTGGGCGCCATGATAGCGGACGGCTGGCTCGGCCGGTTTAGGTAATTGTTACTGTATCCTTTATTAAACAAAAAATATGTGGTACTTTTTATTGGTAGGTTTATATTTAGGTAGGTACTCCAAACACACGACAAGCAAGAACAGACGTAAGAGATAATTTAGTTCAGATTTCTCAAGCATATAGACCTTCGCAAAATTTGATGGGGCCTCTCTATTGTTTCAGTAATTCAACTAGAACATAGTCTAATAAAACATGGTCTTCCATTCCCAGAGTGACACGGGCCTACGTCACAACAACATGGCCGCTATATATAGCGCTATCGCATATTATCATATAGCGCTGTCGCATGATGACGTAGGCCCGTGTCAGTTAGGTGACCTAGAAAAGACGGGAATGGAGTACCAGGCGGAGTATATTATTATACCATGAACTAGAAGGTACCACATTGTCGGTTGTCAAAAAGGTTGATGTTATATTTAAGCTTTGTGGAAATAGCACCTTATTGAGAACGGTTTTGATTGAAATCGGACGGTGATAGCTGCTTAACGACTTAAAAGAGATAAGGGAGTTACATCAGTACACCGTCCTTTACTTGCCGATTTCGAGCATTCTTTATCTCTTGAAATCCATGAATGGCCCCATTTTGAACTGGGATGTCATAATCATATAATCAGATAAATTTTATAAGTATGCAGGTACTACTTATCTAATGTTCCTATCTAATCTATTTGCTCTCAGAAAGTATCATGATTGAATTGATGGAAGCGTGTTGCCAAGTATTCTTTATTTATCGACCAGGTCAAAATAATATTTTTTATGTTACTTTTCAGAACAATTTTATACCTGTCAATGGTATATGCTCTCGGCAGCATCCTGATATCGGTGACAGCCATGCCTCCAGTAAACATACCTCAGTTGTAAGTGCTTTGATGGCGTTATTTGTCTCATACTAAAATATTTATATCTCACGTTATTTTTACGAAGATAATTGACAGGAGCGTCAGGAACTCAACTCAGGACACTCAATAGTATAGATAAATTACGAGCGTAACTCGTTATACATAATACATATATAAGTTTCATATGTCCGAGTTTCACAGACGTTTTCTAAAATAAGTAAAATAAATAGTAATGTAATTTTAAGACTACGTTTCATAAAGGACTATTTAGTAATTATAGACATAATATTAAATGACTATAATAATAAAAGTATTTTGAGAAAAAATTACATACCTACCTAACATTAACGTAAACTGCCTAGATTTTAGATAAAAATCGGTTAATCTAGGCAGTTATAGACTGAACTAACTTTTTAATCAGGCAACCTATACCAGTTAGATTACTTATATATAAAATAAGCTTTCATTTTCATATAATATACGATTAAATAACAAAAAAAAGTAAGAGAAAAAAAATCTGTCCATACGCAATTTAACTAGGCAACCTATTTGCAATGTGTCAATGTGTTTATTATCTATCATTTATTTCTTATCACAAATAAATAACAGTTGAGGGGGTAGATATTATAATCCTTATAACGTATCTCTTACTGCCAGGTATAACTAATTTTCAAGTCGTTTCTATTAGGTACTCCTCGCTTTCCCGTTTTGGCACTTTCTATTTAATACAAAATACATAATCATGGGACCGCAGGTTGTATGCTTATCTTGTTAAAATAAATAATGGCTAGTCACTACTGACATCGCGAAAAAGAAACCTTCACTAAATCAAATATACAAAACGTAATGACACGTATGACTACAGTAGCTCTTATCATATTATACACTGAACCATATTTAAGTGAAATATAATTAAATATACCTACTTTACATCCACATCAATCAGCTTTATTGATCGACATTAATTACTACGACTGCGACTACTACGAGGTTATTGCTCCGCGGTTAAATTCATAAAGAGGTCACACACTTTCAACGTGGAATCAAATAGGGTCCTGCTGAAAATTTAAACTGACAGATCAGCCTATTTTGGTCATGTTAGTAGGTATTCACTGAGATTGTCAGTAAGCAATACGATATCGTAATAAATAATAACTAAGTATAGTAACGTAGGTATTTATTGGACTTCTGCCACCATCTTGGAGAGAGTACATCGTTTTACCTTGCTAATAACTATAATATGTAACTGGCAAAGGCCCTAGAGGCTGCCATTTCTCTAATATAACATATGACGTAATATTAGCATGAATTGTGAAGACTTAGTAATCTTACCCCCTTATTCATAAACGTTTACTAAAGTTGACAAGCCGATAATAATCGTTTGTCCCTTTCCGACGTATTGGTATGATGGAAAGGGCCAAACGATTATTATCGGCTTGTCAACTTTAGTAAACGTTTATGAATAAGGGTCACTTGCACCATCCCACTAACCCGAGGTTAAGCGGTGAAAATGTTAACCCACTGTCAAATTGTACTGGTAACCATGGTAACTTCAGGTTTAACCGGTTAACTTCGGGTTAGTGTCATGGTACAAGTGGTACTAGGGGGGTTAGTATATAAAAAGCTGGAGTACTTGGCTACTCGGAGACCGGTACGTAATTATAACAACTTAAACTTTACGTAATCATAACAACGTTTAAGGGCAGGATATTTGAAAATCTTACTAGTTCTGGCGGATATGCTATAGAGGTAGCACTAAACCACGATCAATTAATTTACAGAGAGTTCTCAATACTAGCGTTGCTGTTGATAGCGTTCGGCACGGGCGGCATCAAGCCCTGCGTGTCCGCGTTCGGCGGCGACCAGTTCAAGCTGCCCGAGCAGGAGAAGTACCTGGGCTACTTCTTCAGCTTGTTCTATGCGGCCATCAACGCGGGCAGTCTGGTCTCCACCTTCCTGACGCCGATACTGCGCGCCGATGTGCACTGCTTTGGGGATAACGACTGCTACTCACTGGCGTTCGGAGTACCTGGCGTACTTATGGTCATTTCTATAAGTGAGTTTATATGTTTTGTTACTTTCTATTTTAGTCGTATTTCATCCATGTTCCTGGTATTGCGTCGACTTTTTTGCCACGGATCGGTAGGTACCTATGTACAAGAATTAGGAGTGAATGTTCACTCGGCAACCTAATTCCAAGAATTGGTATTACCTATAGTCATTCGCTATTATCAATATAAACATAAACAACCAATCGTCTTTAAAATAATCATAAATAATCCAGTAGGAAAATAAGTTAAAAAAATACATTTATCCTATACCGATATTATGGTGCAAATAATATTTAAAATTCCCATATTATATTTAGTAGGTACTATTCCTGTTTTTTTTATTCAATGGTTGATTTATAATGGAAATATCTTTTTTTTTAGTTGGCTGTCTGCCCATTTCGGCGCTGTCAATTGAGTTCTGAAGTAAATAGTATAAATAAAATGGATGTAAAATTAAAGCATAACTTCTCTTACAGTAATTTTCGTTGCGGGTAGAAGATTATATGTCGTAAAAAATCCCGCCGGCAATATCATAGGACAAGTTGGTGCGTGTATAGGTGTAAGTATAACTTTAATAATAATATTTTTTTATATTTTAGAACTTTTGTTTATTGAACAAATTGAACAAATAGTCTAATTAAACTATACAGGACGAATTGCAACTAAATTGAATAAGACTAGAGCCGAACCACGCTAAGTTTTCATGCCAAGTGCTACGTCAATTCGTGTAATAAAACTGACAATTAGTAATACTTAATGACAAGTGGTTCACCTTGGTCGGTACGAGCGAGCTCGCTCGTCCCACACTATTAACATAGGATCATCGTACGTACGGTAAGGGACCCAAAAAAGTTGTAATTATTTGTTAGTAAGTACCTAAGGTGCAACGTTCGATCCATCCGAATCGACGCACTGAATTGTAATGTCAATGTGTGATTTTTTGATTTAGGTACTTATAATGGCACTTAAATGTGAACTTACAAAATGAGGTGTACAGATGTGGTGCATAATCTTTTTCCATCGTATTTTCACGGAAATGTACTGAAAGTGTCATGTTATTTCAGTCAATCACAGTACAAAGGCTGACTGAAAGTAGCATGACAAATCCGAAAAGTTACCAAAAAACATTTTGTTAGTGTTCCATACTAATAAAAATACCAAATCGAGTTGGTGGTAACTACTGGGAACTTTCTCTCAGTTGCTACCAGTAAGATAGGCACTGGGGATAGGCGAGAAAGAAATCAGTTGCAAAAACCACTGATAAAAACTTGTTGGAAATAACCCTTATTTATTAGCGAAAACCATTCATTAAATTTAAATGTTTACACCATTGTAATGAAGACGCATAGTGGCAGACTCTTGCTTTCTTTTACTGACTACTCGCAATATTGTACTACGTACTAACATTTTTAACTAGCAGCTTATCTCACGTTGTAAATCTTCACGTTTAAATTCACTGTAACCATAATTAGGGTAATTATATGCCTGGCAGGAAGTGTGAAACATATAATTCCGTACTGTGTGATTGTAGCACGGCATCGTGAAGTCAGCCAAGAGCACGGAGAAGCGCGAGCACTGGCTGGACCACGCGCAGGAGAAGTTCGGGCCGGCGCTGGTGGAGGACGTGAAGGGCCTGCTGCGCGTGCTGGTGCTCTTCACGCCCGTGCCCATCTTCTGGGCCTTGTTCGATCAGCAGGTGATAACACCTATTAATTATTTTTACTGACAACAAACTCTTTTTTAGTTACTCATATGTCGAACTATGTTATGTTACTAAAATTTGACTTAACAAACGACTTCGGTGTTTAGGTATTGGTATAAATTAAAACAGTTTTGATGCTAAATTAAGTTTGCCGATTTGATGGTTGGTGCTTAAGAGCCAACAGGAGTGGTCATTTCTCCATACAAACGTACTCCTCGTTTACCTCCGTGGTTTTTGAAGCTAGAGCAATGATTTTTTCAACACAGATTAATATTGTCAATATCTGTGTCAGACCGTTTTGCTTTTTTTGATATTTTTGTATTTTAAGGCGCTAGAGCCCTTCAAAAATGGCCAAAATGGCCTAATTAACTATGCCGCAATGAGAGGCGTGGCATTCAAAACTGATATCAATTAGCCAAAAAAGCAAAACGGTCCGACACAGATAATTTCATAATCATTTAGATTTCCAAATTTGGTTACGATTGGTTAAGTTTTGGAAAAGGAAACAGAGGAGTACGAAACCTCGATGTTTGAGATTTTTACGCAGGATTTTTCGCCTTGTCCTTATCGCACTACTTTTAGGTGCCGCTTCCGTTAGCGAGACGGGTATATTTACCTAAAATATTTAAAACTCGGCTCCTGTTTCGTCTTAATAGCCTCAAATATGAATGGCATTTGATGACAATGAGATTTAATGCAATGACCGTATTTTGGCTTACGTTATATTATTGTACGAGTAATATCAAAGTAAAAAAACCGAGGAGGTGCGTGGGTGGATTAGTGAGGTGCCACTAGAACTATTATTATTTTAATTTTTATTAAATACCGTAGACACCATGCCATGCAAAATTAATATACCTACAGGTTATTGTAAAAGCTTGATCTAAACAAATTAAGGTACCTAAGTCATCAAATTTAGTACTTGATTGCATTCTACAGGGCTCAAGATGGACGTTCCAAGCTGATAGAATGCGACAAGACATCGGCAACTGGCAGCTCAAGGCGGACCAAATGCAAGTGCTAAACCCCTTGCTTATACTTATCTTCATCCCAATCTTCCAAGTTGTAAGCATTCTTTCCTATTGTAACCAGATGAGTAAACAGTTCGTAATATTATAAATTCTTCACTACTACTTACTACTACTTTTTTAGGCAATATACCCTTTCATGACGTGGTGCAAACTTATAAGTAAACCCCTTCACAAAATGATATGGGGAGGCCTTTTAGCAGCTGGAGCTTTCGTCATCTCCGGTATTGTGGAGTTGAGCCTTCTGGTTGGTATATTTATTAGTATCTAGTTAAGTAATATAGATATTTTCATCACCATTTGAATAAATATTTATGATAAAAATACAATTTGTTTGCAGCCAACATATGGTACACCTGTAGCAGCTGGACTGGCACAATTGAGAGTGTACAACGGATTCGACTGTAATTTAACATTAAGTGTCCTGCACGAAAATAACTTAAGAGAATTCCATGTCCCACCACTATCTGTATATGAACATTTGGATATCGCGACGGATAATTTCATAGACCTCCCTTATTCGTTGCAAGGAAACGCTAATACAGAGTGTGCTGGTGTAAATTACAATGGGACATTTAATTTAAAACAAAAAACCGCTAATTCCTTCTTTGTTAGTAATGAAGGCGTCTACAATTTTACGGACGACAATGAAAAAGTTATTGGTGGAGTCGGTGTAAGGTAAAGTTATACATTTTTAATTTTATTATTTAACACCATTAAGCTGTAGGTACAATCACCTCCGTAGACAGCAAAAATATGTAACACGCTCTTATGGCTCTACGAATAAGATAGTGTCAGATATTTTTGCCGCCTTTAACTTATAATTGCAGGTAACTGTACCTGCAATATCAAAATCTATCTCGGTCACATTCTTACATACAACAGCTTACATTTACAACTCGTCGTGTTTTGTCCTATCGCAAACCTCACTGCTGTAGTGATTTTCGTAAATTTCATCCCAAAATGTGTATGCTTTTTTGTCAGACCAAGGATGCACTAATTTGCTTTCTTTACCAATTAGCATTAAACTATCGTCTTCTAAAGTGATTGCTGGCCAATGGTACCTCGACGCAGGTGTAGGCTCTCCAAATTTAGCAAAATTGGCCCACCATTCTGCCAATTGTTTTATCATCATTTTGTTATTGTCACCAGTGCTATTTTTCAAACTCACGTAATTTTCCCACATAGGCTCACATTTGAGCAAATAACATATTTCATCTCCGCTCGCTGCACCTTTTATCGGAATATTGGTTCCAGCTAGAGCAGAACTTTTAACCGCATTAAATTTTCCAACAAAGTTAAACTTATACATGAACACCTTGTTTGAGTTAAACTTCAAAGAGGCTTTTATAAACTTGAATATAGGATATTTATAAAGATCTGAAGTATAGCGCACAAAATCATTAACTGACTTTTCTGATATACTCTCCCTGAAATATTTGCTCTTTATCTTATTTGCTACTAGTTTATATACTGCTGATGTATAATTATGACGACACCCATCAGAAAAAGGTACCATAAATTTGAAGATACTGGAAAACATTTTCAAATACTCAGGATTGTGTATAAACGGTATTACTTCTGAAATACTCTCTTGGCTATTGTACCCTACGATCATGGGTTTACTGAGCTTGAGATTTGGTGTACGCCGAAAAAAATCGTCCGGATGCATCGTGATCAAAGACTTGTTTGATTTCCTCTCTATAGTAGGTGAGAATGGGACCACGGGTCTCTGATAATTAATAACATCAATAGCGTTGTAAATCTTCTGTGATGCTGAAATAATTTTCTGCGTGGAGGCACTTAATAGCTTCTTAACATCATGTTTAAGTAGCTCCTTGGATAGCCTATCAAGTTCTAAATCTCTTTCACGTGAAACAAGCGAAGCAGAAAATAATGCCCCGCTCTGTAGAATCATCTTTGAAAAGAGATTACGTGCCTTTGTCATCAATAACCAAGACAAAAAGGTAGCTGCCGATCCACTGCCCATGACTGTCACTCTCTTGCTGTCACCAGCGAAGCTCCTTATATTTTTCTTTATCCACTTTAAAGCCATCACTATATCTTTAAGCCCCATGTTAGCATGTGTATCAGTTTCGTTGATTTTAAGGAATCCGAAAGGCCCTATTCTATGTGTGACGGTTACAAATAAAACATCATTGTTTATAAGGAAGTCAGCGCCGTGTAAATGACTGAAACTCGACGCAAATGCATAACCATGAATCCAGACGATCACCGGCTTCAGCGGATCTGTATCAGTTCTTAGTATTTGTGGTGTGAATATGTTCATATAGAGGCAGTCTTCGTTGCCGTACTGGGCGTGCTTGTGAACGATATGTGGCTGCGCGCAAGCACCGTGGAACTCCAGGGTTGCGTCCCAAAAACTTTTCCATTTCTTCGGAGCTACTGGGTCTTTGAATCTCAATTTTCTAATTGGAGGCCGAGCATAAGGAACTTTGTAGAAGGCATGGAAACGTTTCCCTTCCAAGACTGTGGCTACTTCGAGACCGACTAGTTTTCCTTGTTTTACATTTACCCAAACTTCGCGAGACATAACTTTTGAAAACAGTGAAAGTAATAAGAAATACCACCTTCCACGCATTACTCACTTTTGTTTTAGTATGTTTTGTAACAATTGTGTCCGATTTTATCACGAGTTCTAAATTAAAATCACTCACGTGTCAAATGTTTTGATTAGGAGTTAGAACTATGCGAAGTGAGAAACAAATGGAAATTCTGTGTATTTAATACTTATTTCTAATATTCTAATAACGATATGTCTCTAGATAGACGTAGTACCTTTATTAAATTTAGGCTGCTATTTAACTGATCACCAGATTTAGTAAAATTTAATACCAAAAAAATCTATTTTACCACCCTAAAATCATGAATGATCACCAAATTTATAACACCATTTTAATGTGAAATGATTACCAATTTTATTACATTTTACTATCCTTTTAACGGAAATGACACCAAACTAATCATTATTAACCCAAAAATAGTCAATGATTACCAAATTTCAAACCCCATTTTAATGTGAAATGATAACCAAATTTTTACATCTTGCTATCCTATTAAAGAAATTGACACCAAAATAATCATTGTAAACCCAAAAATAGTAAATGACCACCAAAATTAGAACTCCATTTTAATGTAAAATGATAACCAAATTTTTAAATCTTGCTATCCTACTAAAGCAAATTACTCCAAAATAATCATTGTAAACGCAAAAATAGTAAATGATCACAAAAATTGTAACCACATTTTAATTTAAAATGTGCAAATATTTAATATATCGTTATGCTATTAAATTAATGAATCCACTTCGTCACCTTTTTCTAGTAGCATTTTATTTCTGTAACAGTCGCAGTTCTAACCTAACCTAACCCACTTTTCTAGTAGCATTTTGTTTCTGTAAGGGTCACAGTTCAAACCTAACCTAACCCACTTTTCTAGTAGCATTTCTTTTCTGCAAGGGTCGCAGTTCAAACCTAACCTAACCCACTTTTCTAGTAGCATTTCGTTTCTGTATGGGTCGCAGTTCAAACCTAACCTAACCCACTTTTCTAGTAGCATTTCTTTTCTGTAAGGGTCGCAGTTCAAACCTAACCCAACCCACTTCTCTAGTAGCGTTTCGTATCTGTATGGGTAGCAGTTGAAACTTAACCTAACCTACTTTTTTAGTACCATTTCGTTTCTGTAAGGGTCGCAGTGCTAACCTAACCTAACCCACTTAAGTGATAGCAGTTTAACTTACATAACGAAACGCATAACGAAATGCTACTAGAAAAGTAGATTAGGTTAGGTAGGTATGCGGTGCGGGCTACGGGGGGTTGAGCGGGAGGGGCTAGTAATTTTGGCATCAGTTTACTTTATTTGGTAATATGTATACATTTTTTGGTAATCATAGTGGTTTATTTAGGTGAAAATATCGCATTAATTTGGTCTTCAAGATTTGGTGATCATTAATGATATTTGGTGATCATTCAATATATTTGGTATTTGAATACAATTTGAAGTGCAGTCGTAATTAAAATGGTGGTACTTTTGTATTTTTAGGCCTTATTTTTTTGGTGTTCAGTAATATTTTTTGGTAAGCATGATTTTTTTATTTAGGGTACCAAAGTATTTTTTGGTGGTCATTATATTTGTAGCCTTAAATTTATAAGACGACTGTGATCTTTTGTCAAAACTCTGGAACCCTGGGGCTTCGCGTACATAGTACAGGGTTTGAGAAACCTCGATCTAGAGAATACAAATGTCAGTTTTACTCTTTTTCACCATGAGTTTACAGGTCCTTAAACTCTAGCGACTGCGTCAACTCAAACGCAGTGCAGCTCGCTCACACCAATGTTAGTACGAGGGACGAGGGAGATGCATTGTGAGTTAGTTTACGCAGTCGCTAGCGAATATGTCAGTTTACGCAGTCGCTAGCGAATATGTCAGTGTCAAACTCGTGGGAAGGATTAAGATACTGGTTCCGCTCCCAGTTTTTAATTCCCAGTTGTTATCAATATCAGAGTAAATAAAACAAATTCTCATTTAATTGTATTTTCCCCAACGTATGAAGTTCTACTCATTTTATAAGTCCATAAAAATATGAATACCTATAGGTACCTACTTATGTCCTTTTTCAGATTTTTATCCAATATTAGAGGTATCGCTGAAATATCAATTGTAGACGTAAAGAAAAACAAAACAAAGTTAAGTCTAAAAAGTAGTGATAAGGATAAGGAAATAATAGAGAGAGGTCGGTACGACGTAGTCGTGGCCGACCAGACCGTGCTGACTGACTACTCATTCGAAACTGGCGGCGTGTACACAATCAATGTGTATGAAGATTCAAATGGAACTTACGTACGTATGATAAAATTGATAATGCAAATTATTACTAATAAACTATTGTTTTTTTTTTCAAATAAATGATTGGTAATTTTAATTATAATTCATGCTGCACACATTTTTGCGGACGCAACAAAACTACTTATAGTATAGTACCTAAGTAGGCGGTTGCCATAAAGATTATCTAGGAAACTAAGTCACACCTCTAATAATGCCATCAACGTGACTGCACACATGCATTAACCAGCAATTCCATATAAACACCGCGTTCCAAGCTCCTTAGACGGTGCAAGAAATCCCATGCAATTTTCGAATCACTAAGGTAAACGTACTGGTGCTCGACGCGGTCCCAGTACCTACATGTCATCTAGAAACTTAAGTTATTGTCAATAGAGGTGACAGCAAGGTATCATCTATTGCGCATTAGCATGTCGAGCACTAGTACATTTACCTTACTACACTTGAAGTACAATTATTTAGTTCAGTCCATCAATCAAAACCGCAATGTAATGAAAATAGCATGCGCATGTACCTACTTACCTATACGTTATTTCAGGTTGCGGAGGGCGTGATGATCACGCCGCCGAACAGCGTGCACATCCTGTGGCTGATCCCGCAGTACGTGGTGATCACGATGGCCGAGGTGATGTTCTCGGTGACGGGGCTGGAGTTCTCGTTCACGCAGGCGCCGGCCAGCATGAAGTCCGTGCTGCAAGCCGTGTGGCTGCTCACCGTCGCCATCGGCAACTTGATCGTCGTGCTCATTGTTGAGGGAAACTTCTTGGACGCTCAGGTATGTATTCGAAATGTCGGTACCTAGAATCCTAACTCTAGTAGAGATGGTAAAGGGTTTGTGTTTAGGCTTGGAAATATATACCTAACTATGAAAAAATACACCAATCCGACTCCGTGCCAGGATAGGTCGCGCACTATTTCGAACAGAAATTTGTTATGGCTCTCTCAAACAATTTTTAATAATAATTTAATTCATGAACAAACTTATACAAATTGATTTTTTTAACAATGGAGCCGCTAGAAGGAATAACGACACACCCAATGACAAATCGTTACTACGCCTTTGTATTTTATTATCGCTGAGATTCTGCTGTAATTTAATTGATGGAAGCAGCAAAATGAATTTGCTACTTCCAAATTATATTAATAGTTTCAGTTTAACCAGGCAACCCGATAGTGCTCAAGTTCTATAGATGCTTTAACACTGATGGATATGTAGGTATATATCTACGAGTATGGGCTTATGCTTATTCCCCAAATATCGTTTGTTTATAGTGGAAGGAGTTCTTCCTATTCGCGGGGCTGATGGTGCTGGACATCCTTATCTTCATGGCAATGGCGTTCCGCTACCGGTACGTGGAGCTGCGGTCCAGCTCCGAGAACCTGGCTGTCGAGGAAATCAAGATGCCTCCCAAAATAGACTCGAACAAAGACAATAAACAAAACTGATATACTTATTGCTGCTAAGATAACCTGTATGTATTATTATATAAATGTTTTGTTAACAATTTCATCGTTTGATTTGTCTCCTTTGCTACTGGTTTGGTATGATCCAGGTCACACTATCGATCCTGTCGAAGGAACAAAACATTGGAACATGAATTTCATAGGCAAGTGCGCATATTTATTCGACCTCCGATTATTAACAGTTGCTACGACTCCAGGGTCAAAAATATAATGGTCCGCTAAGCTGTTTTGAATTTTGTTTGCAATAGACTTCTAATTGAATAATATTGTTTCATAATTATAATGTAATACCTCTAGAATCTCCGTATTTAAATAGGTAGGTACGGAAATTATTCGTAGTTTATCCAACATGTAACTTACGGACTTTAGCACAAGTACAAAAAGACAAATAAAATAAACTGTGCTCTTCAGAAGCGGACCGTGTCTCGTTAAATGGCGTGAACACATTATACAATTGGTTTTGGGTAATTTGTGTGTTGTTCCCATCGAACCGAGGGGCGAGGGCCGAACCCCCGCTCGCGAGGATAAACTCGATCGCACGGAGCTGCTCAAACTATGCATGTCTATTTTTATTTGCAATTTATTTCACTGCTCCTAAGTCTTACAGAATTACAATAGTGTTCTGTAACAACGTAATCAAATACTACAATTAGTATTTTATACAATCGTGATATAATAGAGAGCTTTTCAGTCGAGTACCGTGTTTAGGCAACGAAGCTTGCTGAGTTGCCTAAGTGAGGTACGAGATTGAAAAGGTTGATTATATCACTATTGTATACAATACTTTTTCTACGAGTCAACAAAAATAATACTTTAAACTAGTAGAATCATACAAACAAACCAAACCAAAAGTATACAGCTAAGATAAGCGAGCAGCTGCGATACCTTCATACACATACGCGACCCGGCCGCCGCGCCCCGCGCCCCACGGCGGGTTGGTCAACGACAACTTCTCGTAACTCATGAGGCCCTGGTACTTGCTCCGCGCTAAATTATATTTTTAGACAGTTGTTTTCTCGATTTTGGCCACCGTAGCCTATGGAGACTAACAAGCAACACTAAGTGGTTTTCGTAGTCTATGGATGTTGCTATATTAAGGGTGTCACATGCGCGGTTCTGACTTATGAACCAATTGTTTCTACTATACAACCTAAAATAAATAATTAATTTGAGCTATGGTTTTGTTTCGTCCTCTTGATCGCGGCGAGCTATGATTGGTATTTCATTATAGTTGAGTAAACTGTATCGAAATGAATATTATAGTTGAGTTGGGAGCCCATACATTAAAAATATCCAATTGCAGTTTGGTATAAGAAATCTTAATTCAAGAATTACGGTCGACGAGTAGAAAAACATAATTATCATCATCATCAACTAAATATCTAAAGGATATTCGAAATGTATATTTAAGTCTGTTATTTTTTCTAACGGCCTAATAAAATTAGATTTTTTTAAGTAATTACATTTTATTCCCAACAAGCTCGAAAACGTTTTAATACCTTCATTTGGTCTTAAGTGCGTGTGATCCGAGTTTACGCAACACCAGGCGGCTTAGCACGGTCGCGTGTTTATCCCTTGTCACCATGCCTGTCACGTTCTAACAAGTATGTAAGTGCGAAAGGGACGCGCATAGTGATAGTCGATAAAAATGGAACCGTGCTGAGCCCGCAGGTGTGCAAGTGTGGTTTTTTGCATCTAATTTGATTGGCCTATAAAAAAACAAGAAAATTTAAATAATCGGATAAAAAATGCAACAATACAAAAATACTATTGCTTTCAAAATTTTGTTACGTTTCGTTTTTCCATAGCTACTGTTTGAGAACCAGTGTCATCAATTGAAATGAAAGGGCCTGCAGATGACTAGTTGATAATTGCGTATAATAAATGCTCAAAAACAACAAACAGACAAATACGGGTTGGGGTTGTATTCTTTACGCGGGTCGCGATAGACAGGCATTTAGGTACGTACACATACACTGATTTGGGACCTAGCTTATCCTGTAGTGAAAGTAAATTGAGAGCTATCAAATAGGCTATCAAGTGTATTCTATTACGCCCGCATTACATTATGTTCATCACTATTGTATTCTTGCAATACCCGCCCGCTGATGCTTATGGTAAGCGGTTACTGTAGCCTATGGACGCATGCAACTCCATGTGTGTTATACATGCGTGTTGCGACCCTTTAAAAACCTGTACACTCCTTTTTTGATGAACCCCATATTAAAGTCGCTCGAGAAAACCTCATTGTTTATCATATCATGACACAACCGAACGTACAATAACAGGCAACAGAGATTGGCGAGATGCCCATGTAATTTTGTAAACTGGTATTGAGGTCACAACACGTATAGGTACTATAAGTTCAGCCATAAGTATTTGTATCTTCAGAAGAATTTAAATCGAAAAATATTAAACAGGTTTAAGAGAGAAGTTCAACATCCTCAAAATTACAAGCACGCAGGGAACTGCCTTGTTATTATTTCGAATGCGTACAAGTACTTATATTCTGCGAAACGCACCGCCACTTTAATGACAGTGTTTGAATGTAGTTCACGACACGGATTAATTAATTGTAGTTAGAAAAAGGTTTTGCAAAGGAGTCGGTACATGTTCCGGGCACTTGGGCAGCGAGCACGGCGCGTGGCGGGCGCGCGGCCGCCGCGCGCCGGCTCACGTGCACTCTCCGAGGATAATCCCACCAGACCATATGCAGACAAATAAATAAATTAACCAAATCCAACCGTAGAAGTTAAAACGCGGTTAGAAATGTTGGTTTAAGACTTTTTAAATTAAATTAAGACCCATGTGAAAGTTGATTGGGGAATATTTAAATCCAAGAGATGTCAATCAAAGTCGGGATGTGGTGCATAATAATTATCTAAAGAGTTGGAGGCTAGCCGCTTACATATTTAAATTGTAAACTCAACTTTGCAAAAGCTTATATGGTCAAATACAAAAGCTTTTTGGTCGTCGTTGATGTGGTTGTTTCATACATTCTGATGTTTGTAGATCTTGAAGTTTTTTATGGGTCAAGCCAGGGTCAACTAATAGCGGGCGATTTTGAGATTGGTCCTAGTAAAAGTCATTTGGAGTAAACTTAATATTCAATCGTATACCTACATTCAGATGTATCCTTTGTATTTTTCGTACTGTAGATACCTTTGGACCGCCACTGTACAAACTACGTAAATTACCCTTATCTTTTCCCAAAAACGAACCAGTGAACCAGTGGCGGTCCAAAAGTACGTACGTAAACTGTGTTTATTGGAAAAATGGAAATGCCTTCTAATGTATAAAGATGCATCAAGTCAGAGTATATAGCCCCGGGATTGATAAAATCAAAAGGACTACCCGCGTCCTGTGGTTGGCATTCGACAAAGCAATTAAAAGGGTCGCGTCACTCGTGAACACAGTTGTGCACACATGCGTTCAACAAGGCACTCTGCTTGTATCACACAACTCGGCCGACAAGAGATCTCACGCGAAAACTATCAAACATATTCGTGCGGGGCGTGGTCGCGCGTGCCGGCGCGTGGCTCGCGCGCACCCGCGACAAATCAATTACTGGCCTGACTCGGGCACAGCTTCCAAAATTACCTACAAATTACATCTCTCGCCGAAATTGCCTGATAATTAATAGGTGCTGCGTGTTTAGGCCCCATGGGACCCACCATTTATCGCATGAAAAAAGTTAAGTACCTAAAATGAACTTTGCCATTGGAGGTCAACTTTTTATTTATTTTGACTAAAGTACAATATCTCCACTGTCACGCAAACACAAATTGTTTTTTTTTCTTAAATGATGATGAGATGTTTTTCTCTAAAACGAAACAATCACTTTCTCGCCCGACTGTCAAGACCCTGTAGGTGTGTAGTTCTCAAGAACGCGTGAAGGTATCGAGTTAAAATTAATATCAAATGATCAAATCTGCTGCTCATAACTTCACAACGTTGCGTTGTGAATTAACAAAATTTACTACTCGTAGACCCGACACAATGAAACTGCAAGAAGCATATCATAAGTAAAAGGAAGCTTTGAAAATCTTAAGTAAACTATGGATAGTCGGGGAGGCGGCGATGCTAAATGTGTAATTACTCGAGTGTCGTAGAGGGGTGCCCCTTAATACGCCTAATATTAATTGTCATAATATGAATTCGCATAACAGGTTTGGCATAACATAATTGTGCATAACATTGAACAGGCATAATATTAAAAAAGCATACCACTTATTGCGCATAATAATGAATCCGCATAATTTAAATATGCATAACATTATTAACTATAACTTTATTTGACACAAAATGAATTAGCATAATTTAATAAAGCAAGAGAATTAGATGGATCAAGGCAAAACCAACTCGGTTTGGTCAGGTTCACAAGGCTAAGACAGGATCGAGCGAAACGAAGCAAAGCTGTTGTAACAAATAATAATCTTTTTGCTGTAAAACATTATTAAAACGTAGTAAGTTCGTGTTCTTCTTTTTTTTTAATAATTTTTGATTATTTTAAAGCTTAGAAATAATTTTCATATTTTGTTTTTGTTTGTGCAAATTTTTTTAAAGTGCATTTTTGACCTATTTTAGTGATTTTTTTTATCGAGCAAAAGTCAAATACTCAGGATTCGAATCGCTGAAGTCCCTAGAGAAAGGCCGCAAGATTACTAATAAAATTTTTGGCAACCGTATTGTGATATTTGTGATCTAAGAAAGCGCTACATTAACTTACAACTTCGTTGTTCCGAACCTACTGAACCTTCATTCGAGCCGCTCTGTCTACATTTTTATTTATTTACCTTTTATATTTATACCATTTAATAATTATGCAAAGTAACTTTATGCTTATTATATTTATCCCAAGTCATCGTTATGACAATTTACGTTATGCGCATTAACATTAGAAATTATGCGTAACATACGTTATGCCAATTCGAATTAGGAGTATTACGTTATGCGAATTAATATAGACCCGTCGTAGAGACCTATTGGAATCGAAAGATTAGCGAGCAGGAAACCGTCTACAGATTTTAGTTTAATTTCGGGGGGTTGGTGGAGTTAAAAAAAACCGGTAAGCAGATTGTGGATTCGGTGATTTTGATAGCAAGATATCACTCATATATTAATCTGACGCGCTCGAGTAACTACAAAAAACCCTGACTATTAGAAGCAACTAGAAATCAGACTCCATCAGTAAATGGAGGGTTTTACTTTAGCTTGCTTTATTTTAACTCGTAAGAAAGTGGATTAGATTATTGAATAAGATGGAGAGACATCATGGAGAGACAGGCTTGTGTAAACACAGTAATTTCTTGCCGTAGCTTACGTACATTATCCTAACAGAAACATCTGCATCACTGAAGTGGAAGGCTCCTGGAGTGTGGTTTATGGGAACTGTCAGGAGCACGCCTGCGCCCTCCAATGGGAGGGCACGCTGAGCATCGATCCGACGGTAGGTACCCTCCCACAGGTACGAGGGTTGCACTGAAAATGTCGGGAATAGAGAAAACTGTCGCATCTAGACAGTCAATCTTTATTGTAATGCATACTTAAACTCAAACTGACCACGCATATAAATTTTCTTTTGAAAGTAATCATTCTGTAATGCACACGGCTCATAATCCCAAAGTCCTTTTTGTATGGCGATTTTGGGGCCTTAGTGGTTTTGTATGAAATTCGTGGAGTAGCCAACGGAATTGAAGTTTTTTTACATATATATATATATATATAAAAGATTTTTTTACTGTTGTCATATGAATATTTAGGAATGTCGAAATCTGCCGATATGCAACTTTTTTGGCAGTCTTTTTAATTAACAGCACAAATGCGATTTTAATTTTTGACGTCGCTTTGGAATGACATGCTTCTTTAAGATCACCCATGGGATAAAATGAAAGTGACTTTCATATTTAATTTTAACTGCAAACGAGCGTACGATGAACTCTAGTTCATAAAAAAATAACAGAAGCCCATTGTAACTTTTATTTGTTCGCTGAGGGCATATTGAAAACCGTTTAAAAATATGATCCGAAAAATCACTTGGCCAAAAATTCAAATAATGTTCGACATACAATTTTCAAATTGCCAGTAATTCTTAAATACAAATGACAACCAAATGGAATATACCTTAAAAGTTTTATAAAGAGTTACATTTTTATAAATTATATGCCTGTTTCTATTATGTTATTTCTAAGTGTCCCATTCCCGAATCTTTCAGTGCGACCCTCGTATTGTATATTCGGCCATGGAAAAGGAAGTAACCAAATTTAGCAAAATATGCATTTGACTAAGTATTTCTCTGAAAACACGTCTTAGAAGAGATTCACTTATCACACGCGGTATAAACTTATCAACGTGTGTTTGTCTGTATGTTATGTATATCTAGAAATAATCAAACAACCAGTATTTAAATGTGTTATTATATCGACAATTAGCAATATTGCTAAGTACCCGTAGAGGCATGGGACCTGCCCTATACTTCATATAAGAAATACGTCCAAAATGCACTTCTCAAAAAGGGATACTATAAAATATATGACTAATTAGGAGACAAGGAACCATGGCCAAGTATCCAGTCTCTAAAGCTGTCATAGTTTTGATAGCGGTGTCCCGGAGAGGCTCATGCAGGGCGCTGTTGTTACTAGCTGCTCAACCTCATGTATATATGTTTGTTATGTTTAGATATTTCATACGTAAGTATATGCCCCGTTAGCTTTGTCTAAGGATTTAGTCAATAGCACTAAGGAAAGATTTGGAATTCTTGAAGAATCGATTAGTAAACTAAGTGAAGATATAACGACATATTAGTAAATCCTACCCTATTCTTATAACTTCAGGAAAACAAGACATAGAATCTAAATGGATAATGTGTGACCTAGGTATTTTCAGTTTATGGAAAATCAGCTACAACCCTCTGCTTCACAGTGGGCATAGACCCCGCCCATTCTGTCCTCGACAGCGACACCCACTCGGGGGTGGCGGCGCGCCGCCCCTCAAATCTCAACCAAAAATAAAACTTTGCACACGGGAGTAAGGCCTCAGATGCTTTTAGCAGATTCGCTACCCCTTGTTTGTCGGATAAATATGACGGTCACCCCTGGTACTATAAAATTAATTGAGTCGATTCGCAAAAGCTCATACTGTTAAACGGTGGCCGCGGAAACATTGGTGTGCTCGTCTGTTATCCATTTTGTGTTAAAGAAGGTATGTCAGGAGCCAGGACGCAGATTGCAGATTCATCAACTTCGCCGCCCTTAAGGTAAATGTATTTTTTTTCTTACTTGCAATTTTACATAATGTATGGTTAATGCTAGTGATCAGTAATGAAATGACTAATGAACATTTTACAAAAAGCTTTTGCAGAAATTAAGGCATTATTCTCTGATATTGTTTTGAGTTTAGTATTACACCACATTAGTATTCTCTTTAACACGATCCATAAACGCACGCACGTACCTAATGTATTTTATAAGTAGGTACCTAATTAAGGTTTTGTACCTAATCTTATAATTTCATGATTTTACAAAATAGATTTGACTTGAGAAATGAGTGAAAATCGGGTAGTACCCTAACATAGGCATTTTTAAAATGTTCGTGTAGGGCATTTTTGGTCAGATAATTTATCGTTTCATTTTCCTGGCAGCGTAGTTGAGTTAAAGGAATCGGCATTACGAATTTCAGCTGAAATGTTAATTAACGTGCATCATCATCATCATCATCATTTCAGCCTATATACGTCCCACTGCTGGGCACAGGCCTCCTCTCATGCGCGAGAGGGCTTGGGCTATAGTCCCCACGCTAGCCCAATGCGGATTGGGGACTTCACATACACCTTTGAATTTCTTCGCAGATGTATGCAGGTTTCCTCACGATGTTTTCCTTCACCGAAAAGCTAGTGGTAAACATCAAATGATATTTCGTACATAAGTTCCGAAAAACTCATTGGTACGAGCCAGGATTTGAACCCGCGACCTCCGGATTGAAAGTCGGACGTCATATCCACTCGGCCACCACCGCTCCATATTGCATCGCTCTAACGTGCATATTGAACATTAATTAAGCATATAAGTATTCCTTGTAATGGGATGTATGTCTAAGTACATACGCTGTACCTATTTATACATATATGTATTACCTACCTATTTCTTTAGAAGTAAAAAGCTGAATTATTGCAATTTCAAAATAGGAGATTATTCGATTTTTTTGCAAGCAACCTAATTTCTATAAAAATGCTGGTTAAAATTATTTTGTGTTTAATATTTGTCGGAACAAGACAAGCTTCATTATCAAAATCAAAATCAAAATCAAAAAATATTTATTGTATGGTTATGGGTGAGGTTTACAAAGGTGGTACAAAATATTTATGTTCTCCATATCCTGCCTTACAAAAGCGTACAATATTGGTAAGTTGTCTTAGAACTAAATACAATTTTTAAACTTCAATAACACTTTTAACAATAAACTATGCTAGATAGACTCAATAATAATGAATAACGTGTACTAGCTCTGTAAAAAGTCATTTATGCTATAAAAGCACCGTTTGATTAGCCAATCAAACAAGCTTTTTTTGAAAGGTAATGATGCCAATTGTTTAAGGTCTGTGGGAAGTTTGTTAAATATTTTTATACTCATACATATAACGCTTTTTGATAAGAGTGCCGATTTAGGGTTAGCGCGTATTATGTCATACATGTATTTGGTTCGGATTGGTTGAGTAGTAGACTTTTTTACGGGAAACAAATCTGGATTATTTTTTACAAATATGCAGACTTCATATATATAAAGTGATGGGAAAGTAAGTATTCTGTTATTAATGAAATATGGTCTACATGATTCCATTTGATTGATACCGTAAATTGAACGAATGCATTTTTTTTGTAATCTGAAGATTCTATCTTTATTGCTGCTGTTTCCCCACATTATTAGTCCGTAACGCAGATTTGACATTATATATGAGTGGAAGGCAAGTAAGGCTGTTTGTTCTGACGATATATTTTTTAGTCTTCGTAAAGGGTATATGAATTTGGCTAATTTGGTTAAAATATGCTCTGTATGGTGGTGCCAGTTGCTATGTGTATCAATTATTATGCCTAGGAATTTTATTTGGTTAACATTTTCTAGCTCACAATCCTTATAACTAATCTTTGGTTGCAATTGTTTGCCCTGTGGCAACTTTCCTTAACTTACTAATCCTTAACTTTTAAGAACATAAAAAACAACTAACAAGTGTCTGTAGTAGGTGGTTCTTTTAGTTTAGAGTTTAGACTTACTCACGTGAAACTTTGTTCAGCGACAGTCGGCGGGTGGAGTACACAGGCATGAAGTTCTCGTACGCGGACGGGTCTGACGACGAGGCGCCGCTGAACGCCGAGCTGCCGTCGTGCGTGTACGCAGCGGCGCGCAGCCGGCTGCAGCTCCCGCTTGCCGCCTACGTGCACCAGCACACCAGGCAGCTGCACTCTGGTGAGTCCTCTTGTCGGCTCTCTGTCATTGAATCTAGAAAGATAACCCTAATGAGATGATGAACGCCTTTTTCTTCAACAGTAGCTGTCTTAATGTGTGACCTATTTTCAGTTTTTTTTACAATTTCATTTGAAAAGAAGCGAAATTATAACCCTGCAGCTACCAGTTACAAAAGACTGAAGCTGCTAAGCGCATTATTTGGAAGGCACAAAGCGTAACTTCAAGTTTTATTATCCTGTCAATTTCTAAATCAGAAATGCTGATTGTCTGTTACGTTACGTTGAACCATACCGGCATGTACCTACCTACAGTTAATCATTACAACAGGTAAATAATAGTGTTGTCTGGCAGAAGTCCTGCTGGAGGCGTCGACCGAGCCCGAGTACCAGTGCGGAGGCTCCCCGTACCGCGTCCAGCGCGCCGCCGCCAACGTCCGCGAGCGCCGACGGATGCTGAGGTCCGGCCCCAATGGGTACCCTTTTATTTGCACATTTTGTTTCATGCTTTATAATTTATAGGTACCAGGGTGCGTAGCTAACATGCCAAGCGAACGAAATGCAACCGTCACTGTCCCACTAATAAGGAAGTGATAGAGGAAGATGACTACGCTATACGCTACGGAGCGTTAACGATAGGCACGTTGGCTAAGCACCCTGGTAGGGTAAATTGTCTATACTAAAATGGCTAAAATAAGAATTATGTTTATTTATTCACACAATTCAAGCAGGTAAACCTAATAAAATAACATTAGTTCAGAAATTCACTTTTAGGATAAGGTGTGCAGTTATTGGAAGGCGGCCAGTAAGAGACTATTTACTCTACTTTAACTAGACGAGAATTATCTCGTTAATAATCTATTGCATGGAAGGTTTTATACACGTTTTATGCAGTAGTATTTTTACACAACTTTAAAAAATATCCAATTTGATTTAATGTTAGCTTTTATGTTCGAATTCACTTTTATGTTCGAAAAGTATTAATTGAAAATAATGTGCTTATAACATAACCATTCGTAGAAACTAAAATTGAGTGAAGTAACCTTCTAAAGATAAATATTAAGCAGTATGTTTACTTTATCTTATTCTCTGATTAAACCACGAGATTAAATGCCAGTTCGCACTATTTACAATTTTCATAATGGCTTCGTTACGATCAACTATCAAACTTAAACCAGGATTTGTAGTTAGCGACCCACCCCGGTTTCGCGCGGGTTATTTACACAAAACAAAACCTAAACAATTTATACACCTAATCCTTCCTTAAGAATTGATAGGTGAAAACCGCATGTACATCCGTTTTTAAGTATATCGCGAACAAACAGACAGACAGACTCGGCGGGGGACTTGTTTTATAAGGTGTAGTGATTAAGATAAGTTTCGCACGAGTAGGTCAGTGATGAGTACCTAATTATAGTAAGTAATTATTAGCAGTTACATTTAAATACGAACATGCAATAGCTTATAGGCACTTCGTTTTTTTAGCATTAGAAAGAGTTTCGCAGAAGTAAGCTTGTGGTTCCAAATCGAGCACTTTTTGCGAGAATGTTGTATAATGTTGTATTGCTAACGTTGAATTTAGACTTATTATTTCTTATTTCCTGGCCATACGTGCGCATAAAAAAGTCCATTCAAACTTTCTCCAGAATTAAAGTTACCTACATGTTACATAGGCTTAAAAGCAAAGAGTAGTATAAGCCACAGTGATCAACGGACTTTTGACTGCGGAGTGAATCTGACAGGGCATATATCCGTCGGTTTTATCGACGCAGTCATTAATAAATTCCCAATTGCCCGGCCTCAGTAGTACCTAATGTACCTACTTGTGACATGTCAGTGTCTGAAATGTGAATGTTGCTAAAATGTGCGTGTGACGTTGTGTCTTTAGCAGTATAAACTCGGCGTTCGACGAGCTGCGCGTGCACGTGCCGACGTTCCCCTACGAGAAGCGGCTCAGCAAAATTGACACACTGCGCCTCGCCATCGCCTACATCGCTCTACTCAGGGAGGTCAGTCTTACAAACATCTATCTTTACAGATAAGAAAATACAAACTTAAAGATACCTACTTAAACATAGTACAAACTAAATTAAATGATTATACTAAAAATAAAAATAATGAGCTAATAAACTTAAAAATAGTTACTACCTACGTAAAATGACCTTCTAAATTTTGCCCCCTAGCCAAGGTGCCAATCACGCAGTATCTCTGTTTATTTACCCTACAAGTGTTCCTCTTGCCCCATAGTTTCTCTTACTCCACCTGACCTTACCTACTACAGCTACTTTTTAGCGATGCTCGTAGCGCTACGCCGTAATCCGTAGCATAAGGGTCGTCGAAGAAGGGTGGTAAAATATTGGGAAATTCATATAGCGTGCTTATTATAAGTAACACAATTTGACGTGAGCAGAATAAATTGGTCTCTTAATCAAGTGGAGAAGGCTCTGCACCAGAAAAAAAGCAATAAGATTTATCACCTATCAAATCCGAGTTCAATGTTAACGCTTACAAACTTTTACTCAATCACATCTGTTGTAGGTGTATTGTGTAATTACAATTATCATTTTTATTTTAGGTCTTGGACGCTGATTATGATCCATTGACATACGTAGAGAAATGCTTGAGAGGAGAAATCAAAGCAGACAGAGCACATTGGAATACAAGTGGTAAGTTTTATTTTCTCAGGGACCTTTTTGTTTCAACTCTCTTCTACTATTTAATGCGAGTATGTGACTACATAAAATGTTTAACTAGGCTAGGATAATAAGTTTTGCAGATACAAATATAAAATGTAATATTACCTACCATCTTCCTTACGCTTGACCCGGCTTTTTGCTACTTTGCCAACCAAGAATAGGCGTAGGCACTAGTTTTTACGAAAGCGACTGCCATCCTTCTGACCTTTACGAGTATTGGGTTTAGTCCGGTTTCCTCACGATATTTCCTTCACCGAAGAGCGACCGGTGAATATCAAATGATATATCGTACATAATTTAATTATCATTTATTTAACGACCAACTGAGATCATTTATAATATAATAATAATATATATATATTAGGGTGTTTCATTTTTCCGAATTTTCGATTTTCATCTGACTTTGCTCGAATTCTTGTTCTAACTGATAAAAAAATATTATACGTTAAAAAAATTAAAATCGGTCAAGATTTAGAGGTTGCACAACATCAACAAAGATTTTTCAAATAACCAACGACTCTACATCGGAGGGTAGAAAATGGTTTAAGCGGCTACCATCAAAGCGGAGAGTAGTGTGATACTGAACCTTCTACATATAAATAAATTTTAAAATTAGTAGGAAACTTGGATTTTGGTTACTCGATAAATGTTCTCTAATTAAGATTTTTCAGTTTTTCCACCTGTTTCCAGAGGAATAGTGCTTTTATCGTGTTTTAGACGCAAAATTCAGTTTTCTCATTCGATTTTAGTATCAGTTCATTATATTTTGTCATTTTAGAACATAGTTCATTTTCACGCAATGTATGGGGTTCTCACTCTAACTTTTCAACTTGTGCAACCTCTAAACGTTATTCGATTCTTTTGAAAATTCAAATAGATAGTTTTTAGTGTGGGGAGACTCCATTGGTGAGCAAAATCAGGAAAAATATTACAACTTTTTTTTCTCCATACAAAAGTGAATCACCCTAATATATATATATATATATATGTATTTGTTTGTGTTCAGATCTGACGGCCCGGCTGTCGTGGATCAACTGGGAGAACCTGGGCGTGAATCCGCAGCGCCGCAGCGTACTGACGTCGCTGGCTCTGGGCTCGGACAACCTGCCGTATTCACATAACTAAAACTTCCCAATGATATATCTTAGAGAACATTATTTAATTGTCGATAAAACAATAATGGCTCTACCTAAGGTGTTGTGTAGTGCAACCGTGCTATTCTTCCGTGTTCTTACGGGTGTGGATCTCCGAGAGTCTGTAAAACCCCATTTAGACGGTTCAAGAACTTGCATGCAATATTCGATACATTGCTAACTACTGACTACCTAAAATGAATTCAGTCGATCGACCAAATACCGCAATGTAATGTAAATCGCATGCAATTTCTTGACCTTCTAAATAGAGTTTAAGGCAGTTTAAGGGCAATAATCAGCCAGATGGCAAGTGTTTACACAATAAGCAAAATGATAAGTGAAGCTTCAAATCAATTACACTATTTAAAATATTTAAATAGAGGCACCATAAAACTATTTGTAAAATCGTCCCATACACAAAAGAATAATGAGAAACAACGCCTTTAGATTAAGTCACTTCTAGTCACCAGTGCAATCTAGCATAAATTACTCTTAAATTAAACCCGAAATTACTTAATGTAGTTAAGTAGGTCTGCTTACCTACTTCAAATTTCAAACTCGCGTGCGCTGTTTATTAAAGCGTAATGTAGTAACTACCTATAGATACTGTTAGTTTTATGTCTACTATATGCAGGTTACCAAAGGCAACCTACGATATAAAAATATATCCTCCAAGCATTGTTTATCACTATTATAAATACACGCATTTTTGTACATTTGTAGAGTAGATATAATTTTAGAATTAAGATGTAGGTACCTAAATAATTAATGTTTGAAATACGGGCCAAATTGACTATCATCATTATTAACGGGGAAGCTGCACGGCGCAACATAAACGTAAAGTGTCAACTCGCGGTACGGCTACTGGGCAGGTACATTCAACGAATTTGAGTTAAGTTGAACCTTGTATTAACATTCCTTATATACGATCCCGCATGGTATTTATATCGTGATTATGATCAGGATCAAAGATAAACATGACGACCCATCGTTAGATGTACCTAATTACACCTTTTACACGTAACAGTTTTGAATGATTCACGGTTAGTTTCACTAGACTCATCGACCGGGATATGAACCGTGATTACCTTTTGTCTTGTTTTCGAGCTCCCGATACCCCGTTTACCCCGATTACTCGCGAACAAGATGCATGTAATAACTGGAGCTCGAAATATCGGGAGCTCGAAAACAATACAAAAGGTAATCACGGTTCATATCCCGGTCGAAATAAGTCTTTTACACGTAACCAAATGTAATCATTATATTCAGTGGTGAAACCAACATGTAAACAGTGCAATATTAATTTATTATAATTATATTAGTGAATGTAAACACGGTCAGTTGATATGTAAATATTATTAATAATTATTGAAATTATATACCTACCTTTAATTTATAGTGTTGTTTTATTTTAACAGGCGGATAAAATAACAAATAATAAGTAGTTTGGTACCTAAGTAGTAAATAAGTACTATAGAGAGTTTACTTTGGTGAATGCGACGTAACACTAGCTTATATGTATGTACTTTTAATATAAGAGGTTATACCTACTGCAGTTCGCGGGAATTTACTATGGAAATGGTATAAAGATACGCAAACGAAGTCGCGGGCAGGAGCTAATAGGTAGTTTATAAAATCGAATCGTGGGTGTTGTTCGTAACTTACGAACCAAAGCTATTGCAAAAAATTTCATGATTGCATCCCGGTCTATTGCAGTAAATGATACAAGTGCGAAGCGATGTCTGGTAGATACCGATTTAAGTGCCGAGGCAGGCGTGGCTCACTCCGCGATTTCGTCGCTTTGCTGCAGGTAGCTAAAAGTACATCCGTTCCACACCAATTTTGTTGGTTAGCCATAAGCCGCGCTTGGCGCTATCGCCACCTAGCGGCCATATCTGTCCTGATCGTAACAGACGCGTTTTGTTATAGAGTGAGTCTTCTGTACCTAGTAACTATTATTTATTCTGTGGCCGAGGCCCCGCCCCAGGGACAGACGAAATGTTCCATGGGCTCTATTGAGACTTTTTAGGGTTCCATTCCTCAAAAAGAAATAATGGAACACTTTTGTCTGCTTGTCATGGGTACCTACAAATTTTTTGGGCGGTACCTAATCGAAATTGTAACTATGTATATAAGTTTAGAGACGCATTAATTCCTAAAAGTATTATAATCTAGCGACCCGCCCCGGCTTCCCACGGATTAACACATTATAGACCTAAACCTTCCTCAAAAATCACTCTATTGATAGGTGAAACCGCATGAAAATCCGTTCAGTAGTTTTTGAGATAACCCGAAAATACAAACACACAAACAAACAGACGCGTCAGGGGACTTTGTCTTATAAGGTGTAGTAATCTTCGAAGGGAGGCGGCATTCGCACTATTTCCCCTCTGCCGAGGTACAAGATTAGCGCGTCAATCTAATCTAGCGCGGGTAATAAAACTAGTTGCACTTGGATTTTTCACCAGACCGAGTCCACACGCGCGCGTGAACACTGCTGCACAAAAATGCCTGTTTTCTCGGTTTTTTGTTATAAAAAGAGGTCGGAGACATCAAATTTACAAAAAGAAAGTGTTACATTTCACATGTAATTTTGTTTTTTACATATCATACGTTTAATTACATTCAAACACAATTATTATATTTTAGTCTCATGTAATTGTTGGATTTATCGATTTTGCTCGCTCAGTACAAATTGCGGATCAGTCGAGCAACAAATCCGACTTCTCATCTCTCAGAATACAATAACATACTTCAACGAAAATGTGTTAGTGTGCGTGTTGTGACACTTGTCACTCGTCCGTACACAAAAAGAGATCGAGGTTTGCAAGATTTGTCTTTGACGTGTGTCATTTTCTATGTATTTGTGTCGTCATTACAGATTGGATTTTGTATGTAAGTGTGTGAGAAGTGCGACTGTGTGCACCTTTCCCCCCGCGAAAAATGGCAGAAAGATTTGTACGGTGAGATATCGCTTGGGCCCCTCCCTTCCGATGTGTCGGAAGCCGCCGGTGTTGCTCGAAGGTAGTAATAAATAAATAAAAATAACAGGAATCGTCATACAAAAACGCTTTTCTGGATGTTATCTGTATTTATATACTTATTTACTTAATACTTTAGGTACAAATGAGTATCGTGTCGTAGTACCGCCGTTGTGTGAGTCAAACTTGCACTTATTTCTGCTTAGGTACTTTAAATTATCATACATAAATATACATAAATAAAATTATATGGAAGCTTATAAAGGAATACTTAGATGAATGGGAGTCTTTAACTAAGCAAAAACATCAGTTTCCAAAACTAGGCCAAACATCTATTTATACATACTTCATTTTTTCTAACATTAGAAAAAGGGTAAACAAGGGCAATCTTTGACGTGTCTTTTTATTGAAAAACAATTGAAAAATAAGTCACAGCAAATATGTAATAGAGCGCTGGAGTATCGATCCAGAGGCCGTGAGTTCAAGTCCCACCCAAGA
Organism: Cydia splendana; assembly: GCF_910591565.1. NCBI lineage: Eukaryota > Metazoa > Arthropoda > Insecta > Lepidoptera > Tortricidae > Cydia > Cydia splendana. Next base: position 32,581,472 of record NC_085987.1, read on the forward strand.
CAGTAATTTTTCCACTTTTAAATTTATTCTAAGCTTAGTAGCATCGTTAGCAGACGTTTCTGCTTGTTAAACATTAAAATTATGTAATAATTATTATATTCATTTACATTCTTTTAGTTTCATAATAAAATCCTCATACTGTTTGTCTTGCCCCGAGCAAAATAAACTATATTAGTCTTACTATTTTATTTTCAATAAAAAAAACACGTAAAGATTAGATGGATATTATTAATTACTCTTTTTCTAATGCTAAAAAAAACGAGGATTAGTTTAACAATTTTTCCGCCCTTCATCACGCCAACGCCTTCTTGAAAGCATAATCATTTATATTAAACGGATATAAAACTAAAGCACATCAGAAATCAGAAATAAATAAAAAATAATTACTTACAAAACTACCTGCAGTAAATCTGCAACAAATAATAGATTTATAGATTGGACTTTACATTTTGCAATAACAGCATCATACTTTGTACAGGTCAATTCACAAGAGCTGGCACGAATGAGTAATGAAAATATCTATGTGTGTATGACGGCTCTGACTGTATACCGATACATGTGTGACTCATACAATGAAAGTTTCGTTCATTCCATTCGTGCCAGCTTTCGTAAAACGACCTGTAAATTATTGAGCTTATTTTATTTTTCACAGTAAGGTTTACAATGATCAAATTAATGTGTCGGCGAGGGTACAACAAGTATAAATACTTAGATCTCTTGTAAAAAAGTAATATTTAAAATATTAAATTTAATATTTTAAATACTTTTTTACAAGAGATCTAACCACGTATGTATTTATAAACTCAGGACTGTGTTATTTTTCCATATACCTAAAAATATCGTACTATGTCAGTTCCTCGATCCGATTAACAGTCTGAATCCCTGAACTACAGATCTATTCATACCAACTGGGCCCAAAAACTGCACCTACTTCGCAATATATAGTATTATATACTGCAAAACGTAATTCAAGACCAAAAAAAGTAAGAAAATGTTGCCATTTTTTACTAGCGCGTCTTGTATTTATATAAAAATAAGTAACTATAAGAATAAGAATAAATTTATTATCAAAAGAACACATAACAGAGTATGGCAGGGGTCTCCGCACTAGGCTACGCCTGTATCGCGGGGAACCAGTTACAGTTTAAATAAGAGATCTAAGTTACACAATCAAGTCCAGTAATATCTTAGGTATGTTTTTGATATAATATAACAGACTTAAAATGAAAACTTATAACATACTTATAAGTAAGAAAAAGATATACATTTCTATGGCAAAACATGAAAAATAAACCTAAATTATTTTAACTAAAATATCTTCTGTCGCGGCATAGTTAAGTGATTGTAAAAAATTAAATAGGAGTTTCTTTGCTTCGACGATGGTGCAGTCTTTAAGGTTGCAGTGTTTAAGCATGGCGTTGTAAGTGGTTACTCGGATTCGTACACCAAAACGTTTACCAAAAACGGAACGTACTTCTGGAATCGGTAAGTTAAAGACACGTTTTTTAATTAAAGAACTATAGCAATGTAATAATTTTAAGAATTTGTGAGTGTGTAAAGAAATTTTCATTAAAAATAATTGACGTACGGTTAAGACGTTTGCTTGAGCATAGAGATCAATGGTTGGAAATTTCAATTTCTAGCATAAAAGTCTTTGCTGCACTTCCCCAAACTGTGATGCAATAGCTAATTACAGACTGACAGAGCGCGGTGTAAACCATTTTAAGTATAGAATCATCGGCAGAGTTACGTAGCTTTTTGAAAATATAAATGGATTTTCTTATTCTGGCAGAGAGTTTATGTATGTGGTTTTTAAAGTTCAGTTTTTCGTCAACTAAAAGACCAAGATATTTTATAACATCAGTATTCTGAATGGAATCGCAGTTACATGAGTTAGAAGTAGGGTAGTCTGTGCATGAATGGATTTTTATAATAGGAGGAAGGAGTGGTTTAGATAGGGCGGTTTTATAGAAACAAAGGAATTTAGTTTTTTTGCAGTTCAGGGTTAGAAGGTTGGAACGGAACCAGTCAGATGCAATTTTCATACCCTTTTCTGTAGTAGCGATTGTGTTCTTCCAGCATGTGTCATTAAAAAGTATAACGGTATCGTCTGCGTAACAGAGAATTTCAGACTTAGGAATTGTTTAATTTAGAACTTCATTCATGTAAACCGTAAAAAGGGTGGGACCAAGAATACTTCCTTGCGGAACTCCGAATTTAATATTTTCTGTCGAACTAGTAAAGGAACCTACTCTGACAAGATTAAAAGTACTTTTTTAAATCGTAGGAGAAAAATTACTAATAAATAAATTATCTTAGCGTGATTATTTATCAAAAGGAATTTACTATTTTACAAACAAATTATTGCAGTGGCAACATTGTCTTACTTTTTTTGGTCTTGAACATAGTCTAATAAAACATGGTCTTCTCTTCCCAGAGTGACACAAGCCTACGTCACAATAACATTGCCACTTTGTATAGCGCTATTACATATTATCATATAGCGCTGTCGCATGATGACGTAGGCTTGTGTCAGTCACGTGGTCGGAAGAGAGTACCAGGCGGAGTATATTATTATACCATGGTCTTGAATTACGTTTTGCAGTTTAGGATATCGCAATTGGTTACTCCCCTGAACTAACCTGTACCAGTCCCAACTTAATTTTGGTTCTCTTTTAGATCTTACATTGCATTAAACACATTAAGTTGGAAGCACAATTTTTACAACTAAATATATTATGTTAAGTAAATAAATACCTACTGCTGGATTCGTATTGGAGTTTGAGGAAGGTTTTATAAAATATCGAGCGACAATTATTCTAGTTCAGACTGAATGAGGAATAAGTGCAGATTGAAGCCATTCACGGCCAGTCTTCTGCTGTATCGTGGACGGTGTGCCACGTGAGCCCCGAGCCCGCGGGCGCGTGCCGAGACGGCAGCAGCACGTGCCGCGCGAACGTTCTGCCCTGCGTCAGCCCGAGGAACAACTTCCAATTCTTCCTCCGGCCAAAATCGTAAGGGTTCCTAAACGAGTCGCCCTGCGTTTTTCTTAGGGACGCGTTAATGTGAGCTTCCACGCTCGTTTCACCCCTACCCACGTTCTTTCCGTGCATGATAGTTAACGTTCCTAAAGCGAATAATACAGACACACAGGTAAAGGCCATGAATACGACAGCTTTCCGCTTCCAGGGGTGTGCGGCGATGCGCTGTGTTTCGGTGATGGGCGGCACGGGCAGCTCGTGCTCGCGCGGTGAGTTGATGGAGTCGTACTCGACGATGACCTTCACTGGGACCAACACTCCGCTCTGGTTCATGCGGACTGGGTGCCCGATCAGATCAGGGTCGTTGTGTGTGATAATCCCACCTGTAAAGTGACAGTTGTTTCGAATAAGATATATACTATTATATAATTTATTGTCTGCATTGTCAGCCTACATAAATTAGAACTACTTTCTCTATTACACAAAATAATTGCAAAGAAAGTTTACGGTTAATTTTAAGAAAACCCATTAGTCAAAAAACTTAGCAATCTCTTACAGACCTCTATAAAATGTTGTCTCTTTCCAACAAACAGAAACGTCAAAATGATGAATAGGGTCTAAAAATTATCAACGGTTTATGAATCTATACATATAATAAAGCTGAAGAGGGTCGAAAGTCTGTACATGGAATATATTCGAAAAAAAGTTGACTGGGGTTACTTAGAATCGATAACAGAACACGTTCCAACAGTTTTTAGAATTTTTGTCTGTTTATCTGTTTGTCTGTTTATTTGACCGCGCATGACGTGAAAACGGCTGAACGGATTTTGATGAAAACTTTACTAATTTGTCGAGAAAATCCCCGGCCAGGTTAAAGGCTATAAAAATTCAACACCTAAATGTGGGGGTAGCCACAACACTCGATTGACTTAAGTTTGCCCCTGAATCTTATGGCGCTACTTAGGATTAGGAGGGGCAAACTTTTTTCAAATATGTGCTACCACTATAGAGTACCTTGGTAAACTATCAGATAACGCTGAATTTAATACGTTGTGACATGAATTGAAAGCGAGGAAGGATTATGCCAAATTAACTCTAAGTTTAGAAGAGGGGGTACGGATATCAACAAACTTAATTGAATAATTATGTTGATTTAATAATACAACAAAATTAAACGACAGTAAATTAATTGTCCGTCATTGCACAGTGCCATCTTTTGGGGAACTGAGTAAACATTAAGTAATCAAGAAAACTAAAAATGATTTTACATAGTTACGTAGTGGTAAAATAAACACACATATCAACACGCGTATAATTGCATAATTATTTAAAATTATGAATTTTCTCCGTCATGAATTATACCTAATCGTAATTATATCGCATCCATACCAAATCCATATTCATTCATACGTATTAAGCACTTAATAATGGCCACGAAGGTGGGTACTTTAAAAAAAAACATTGAGTTCTGTCATTTGCAGTGCCGGATTAACCATTTTAAGCAAAATAAGCACTTGCTTAGGGCACCACGTCTAGGGGGCACCAAAACCGTATGCAAAAAAACACGCAGACTGCATCAGCATTGCAGTCGTCGTGGAGTAGGTACCTACATGAAACTTTTATACGTCTACATTGTACCCATCTAATAACGAAGGGTCGTAGGGATCAAGTAAGAGAGTGAGGGTACGTAAGAACATCTCCAACGTGGGCTTTCGATTTTACCTTACGCGGAGGCCCTTAGTCATGGAAAGAAATTATGCTTTCGGGCTTGCGGCCAGCCGATGTTTTCGACATAGGTTACCGATTTTATAGCGAATTTTGCTCTCTTGCACGCCAGATTTGTCGGCCAAGCCGAGTTGCTCATTAGCCGCGATTCTTTTTTTTTTTTTTTCTACGTGGAGTAATGCATTTAGGCATGCCACCTAGCCGGGGAACTAGGACGGATATGTCGGACTCGTGGCCAAAGGGCCAAATACCGACTAAACCCTCCAGAGACCTAACTGTCAAAGTGTTATAAGCGGCCCCGTGAAAGCCGAAAACTAAAAGCATCCTATCAAGTAGCGCTTTCGAGTGAAGCCAAAGAGCGAGCAGTAGAATAGTCGTGATTAGATGCATAGATTCGATTTCAAGCCACTCTTTTGCAGTTCGGCGTTAGGTCTTATGCGAGGCCCTAGGCCTTACGGCAAAGTTGATCTTCTGCCTTAATTACACTTGGGCGTGGATCCAAATCCAAGCTTTCCTCTTTCGCAGCTGGGCCTTCTGCCTTGCTCACACTTCGCCAATTCAATTCACTTGGTCAATTCCAAGCTCTGCTTTCTTGCATCTTTTCTGTATGAAAACAACCTCGCTGAAACCCTTAAATATCGAGCCCTATGCGAAGCTAGGCTGATAGAAAACTGTCCCACCCCCTTCTCTGTATGAAATCCTGGATCCGCGCCTGGTTGGGACTAAAAGTAAAAATGTAAATACAACTGTCTATCAAATTGCGTTTTTTATATTGAAAAATTTTCGCGCTGGCGTCGCTCGCGTTTTCAATAACTTTCTAAGATGTGATAAAGGTGACTGTCGCGAATAGGTATTAATAGAGTGAAGTGTAAAAACCGTGTAAATAGATAATAATATTTTTCTGTCGTGTATTTTGTGTGCATATTATGTTAATGAATTGCGTGGAATGTTATGTAAAGCCTGACAACAGTTTATTTGACCCTCGCCATTTTGCGGATTTTCAATGGTACTAATTTCTTTTACTGGCAACAAGTACTCTTTGACAACGAGCGTTGGATGTCATCGAATGTCACCGATGTAAACAAACGGAAAATATCTACGAATATATTCAAATATAAACGGTTTTATAACAAAAATGCCAAAAAAAATTACCAAAGATGCGAAAAAAATTGTAGTGAATGCAATCAAATACTTACAGCTTAAAAAAAGACGAAGGATCACATAGCATTCCAATAAACAATGTTTTAAAGTTGGTTGTTGACATGACCGGTATTGACATTTTATAGTGCGGTTTTATTGAACTGGTTAGTTGTTAGGTTTGAACTTTAATATTTCATTTAAGGTTTATGTAGATCGACGATAAAAATCCTATAATCGAATTGGAGACTGAATGTTTTATAATCGAGGTTGGTGGTCCTGAAAGCGACACAACATCTGATGAAAATCAGACTTCGTCAGAGTCAGAAAACGAAGAATATAATAATTATTATTGAATATTCAAAATCAGATTTTGACGAATAGGTAAATTGAAAGAACCGAATTCTCTGTAAGCAATGTTTCTGACATTATACGAGTATCAACGTGAAGCCAATGCCCACTACCCCGACTATACATGACGTACGCACATTATTGCCATACGTAAGCTGTTTGCAGCGACACTATCTCAGGGTTAAATAAACTGTTGTCAGGCTATACCTAGTTATAAGTCTAGAATCACTGTTTTTTCATACGTGTTAATAATTAATGTGATTGGCAGAAATAAATAAAACTGACTCTCCACGTTACACCCACTAGTTGGTGAAAAAGTACCTACGGCGGGATATTTCCCTATATAAGGCCCAGCCATAGTTGCTTATTTAGAGACAACTCAAGCACCTTGCTAGGAACACTCTCCAGTAAATAAATAAAAATATGTGTTTTTATTTCACATAAACACATATCCCGGTAAATTGGCGGTAAAAGCGGACTCCGAGGCAACACAGCGGCCGGCGCGTTCCAGATTGCAGTTTCTACGCTTCACAGAGAACAATATATTTAAATGCTACAGTCTACGCTCGTCAGTGACATTCGGGTGGCGACTGCAGCAACATTACTCTGTTGCAACGTTACTGCTGCGGCACTGTCAATTTTCGTGATGAAATGATGTGACTGATTTCCATACTAAAAGTAAAAATGTACAACGGTCTATCAAATTGCGTTTTTATATCGAAAAATTTCCGCACTCGCTTCGCTCGCGTTTTCAATAACATTCTGAGTTATAATAAAGGTGACATTCGGATGGCCACTGTAGCAGCATTACTCTATTGCAACGTTACTGCTGCAGCACTGTCAATTTTCGTGATAACATGATGTGACTGATTTCCATACTAAAAGTAAAAATGTACAACTGTCTATCAAATTGCGTTTTTACATCGAAAAATTTTCGCGCTCGCTTCGCTCGCGTTATCAATTACATTCTAAGATATGATAAAGGTGACATTCGGGTGGCGACTGCAGTCGCATTAGGTACTCTGTTGCAACGTTACTGCTGCGGCACTGTCAATTTTCGTGATAAAATGATGTGACTGATTTCCATTCTCAGCTGTAATGCGGAAATGAACGTCACTCAATTTACCAAAAAAAATCAGTGTAATCTTGATGACCCTATGGGGCACCATGGTCTAGAAATGCTTAGGGCATCAAAATATCTTAATCCGGCACTGGTCGTTTGCGGAGTCAAACGATTTGGGACTCGCATTTTATACGCATTACCATGCCTTCCCGAAAAAAATCGAATCATTCGCGAAAGTCTCGCAACGCATTGAGGTTACAAGGGGCACGTGGTCTTCCTCCGGAGTCTGAAGAAGACCACGGTGAGTGGCGCTCTAGCCAGGCAGGCCGCTTCGCTTTCGCTCGCGCGCGTATACCTTACTGTATCGTCCGATATATTACACCTACTACTCTGTCGTATAAATCACGTGTAAAATTTGAATAAGGGCGAAAAAAACTATTGATTTTGGAGTGTAGTTTTATTTAGTGGTACCTAATTGTAAAATATTTTATCTGGACTACAGTCCTCTAGCATATCCATCTGTCAACTTTACTCCAAGTTCCGCCTTCAAGGGAGAGAAATTAGGATTAGAAATTAGCCGCTTACTGACACAGACCGAATTCCACGCGGGCGGAGCCGCGGGCACAGCTAGTAATTAAATAATTCTACAAAAATGGTGCTTTCAGAGCTAGGAAACCTACCAGTGTCATTCACCCATATGACTTGATATCCTATATCAATCCCGGCGATGATGACGAAAGCGACGCCCGCCACCATATACGCCATGTACAGGTAGAAGTGGCGCGCGTTGTAGTAGCCCACGCAGTTGTTGAGCCACGGACAGTGGTGATCCATGGCCAGCACGCAGCGGTCGCACACGGAGCAGTGGTGCGTCCGGGGAGGCTTCGGAGATATACATTTCTTGCAAATGCTAGCAGCTTCTGCTATCATTGAACCCTGTAATGAAATGTACGAGTCATTGTCAGATAGAAACATAATAGATTTCTTTCCTGCTACTGAAGCATGGCAATCTAATTCCTTATAGGACTATGAGAAACAAATTACATACCTATCCTACTCAGGTCTTATGTTAATCACAATTTTAATAAAGACATGTCACATGGACAATCAGAACTATTTTAATTCAAATTGATGGCATTGTGAATGGGTTTATAGTTTTTCAACGAAAAAGTAAATTGCCAAGCAATATGGGTAATAAAATATTTTTGCTTGTCACAGAGTAGTAACCAGGACACAAAAAATACAATGTTAACACTAGGGAACACATCAAATTATTTTATAAAATATTTTTTTAATTTCTGTGTTTTGTTCATGACTTTGCACCCTACTACATTGCCTATTTGTATGTATTGTTATTTTAGTGTGGTAAACCAATAAGAAAAGTAAATAAAAGTTAAGCTAATAATTAATGTCCAGTCATTCAAGTTAACTGCGACTTGTAACTCCTGTTACATTTAACAGTTCAACTTACATGAGGAGGATATCCTGGGGAAGTAGCCACACCCATATAGTAATGGAAAATAATATTGAGCAAAAGCCAGTTGCCAAAGATGACCAGGAACACAGTAGTGTATGGACTTCTTTGCCACCAGTATGGAAGCCCAACCCAGTATGCTATGGCCACAACAGCAGTGGTCAATACAGTTACACAGAACACAAACACCTGGAACAAACATTATCTATCATATTATTTCATAAAATGGAGCAGCCCAGTGGCACTTCATATTATTGAACCTGGACAGCACAAATAGCATTATTGGCTTTCTTAATATGGCGGTCAGAAAAATATAATCAGCGCGTGTCGATAACTCAGTATAGGTTGGAGCACTCGCTGAGTCAGTTAAGACAATGTTTATATTTTGCTGACCACCATACTTAATAAACACAAAACATGTATTAAAGGTTAAAAAAAATCAATTGATAGTGTAGCAAGTATATTTATAAAGAATCATGCCGAATTTGGCCTACGATTCGATAAGCATATATAGCATGCTTATACGCTTTATACGGTAAATTTAATCATATTTCTTACAATCTTGTACATATTTATATTAGATTCCAACGGACACTTCATAGTAAAGAAAATAAGTTAAAGAGTAATTAAACCAAATCAACACATCCCACGCCATTACATATTTAGAATCAATGACATTTCATAAATGGACGTCCAGAACCAAACAAAAAAGTATGGCAGCAAAATACTTTTTCTACAATGTTCCTGTTGATGCTAATAACGCTCACTTCAAAGAAAAACATTCATACCACTAACGATATACTGTTTTAAGCACTAAGCTTAGAGAATATAACCAACGGAGACGCCATGTCTAAAATTTTCGGTACAAAATAGTCTGCCGTTTTTTGCGGGGGAGGGGCACATCAAATGTCACGTCATGTCAGATAAACGTCAGTCCATACATATGGTTGACATGTGGTTGACCATTGGCCGCCTATTTTCGACAGAGGGGAACGCCTGTTAATGGCGGCTCCATTGTTAATTACTCCGAAGCACTAAGTATCAAAATTGCAAAAAGAACTGTGATACAGTAAAAACTTTTTATTCCAATGACTTTCATTGTAACATACCCAAATGACTTACGTCAAAAGTGAATAGCGAACGAATATGGAACAAATAGAGTCACTATGGATTGTGTTTTCATATTAATTATTTATGACATTAGTGCCGGTTTAACAGACATTAATTTATTTATTTATTTGAATATTAGCCAATATAATATTAATTATTACATATTTATTTGATAGTATTGTATGAAATCTAGAAGAGTACAAATTTACAATTAGCTTTCACCGGCTTTCCCCACTGAAGTCGTTTTTTACTTCTTTAAAATTGATTAACTTTTTTAATAAAACCTTATTTGATATCAGGGTATGAATATGAATAAAACGAAAATAGGTTAAAATAGGTTTAAAAATACATTATAATAAAGGGAAAAATATATATCTAATTTTTTTAATAAATTAACTATATGATAAACCTACAAAATAGGAATTCTTACATCTTTAAAATAAATTCAGTTTATTATTAAGTGCCTTTTAGGCAAACATTCTTTTTTGGAATGAGTTACTTATCGAATTCATTATAACAATCCTGTGATTGTTACTGTATTTCTTCCCTCTCTGGAATTGAAGTAAATATGTTTACTTAAGTGATTGGTTTTACATTTGATGCTATAACAATTTTTACTATAAAACAGCTCTAGTTGTTATAGTCTATTCCGGTTCGCATGCTATGTCTTATTCATTTAGGGAAGTCGTATTACAGCCTTTAAACGCCCAATATCATTGATATGTTTACACTATTTACAGCACCTTATTTCCTTGTAATAAGGCATAATAATATTTAACATGGCCCGATACAAGGCAGAATTCCTAACCTCAAAATCGTAGAGAAATTCCGCTTTTATAATGTTCTGTGAATTTCTAATGACTATCGGGACTTTCATTTCATGTTTGGAGCCTAACAATATACCACCCATGTTTAGCTAGTGTTGGGCCAAACTTGTATGGGAGCAGAACATCATCCTTTATGCAGCTAAAACCAGAAAAGTAGTACTCACCCTTCCCAAATAACTGGCAAAATTGTCCACAAACCAAAAGATAGGTTCTAATAAAAAATCTACAGCATAACTTTGACTCATGTGTTCATTATATGTGAGGGAGCGAGCCGTCAGCGCCAGTTGGTTGTACTTCCACGCTGTATAATCCCTGTAATATACAAAATAGTTTTATTATACATTTAATTGAACTATTCAGAACTACAAGTTGATAATACTGAAGTGATATGAGGGGGAAATTTTAATTGTACCTACACACATAATAAATGTGTTTCTTCATCAATGGATATGGGACAAATATATTTTATGTTTAATATGTGAAAGTATCATGTAAATGCGAACAAAAACTTCTAAATATTCTAATATCTCATCTTTATTTCCTGTTCTGTGATCCTAAAAACATGAACTATTTGTTTTATTTGAAGATGTACGAATTGTACAATACGGTCAATATCCATGATTAGAAGTAAAAAATTGATAGATAAAAATGTACCTAAGTTTTGGGATGATTTCTCGCCACTTCAGCCTCCATTTAATGACTGCCATAATTTGAACAAGTGCCTAAAACATACAATATCGCATATGCAGTAAAATACCAGAAAAAGTTAGGTATTTGAGAGTAAAGAAAAACTTCATCTTCTTACCTTTTTTATGACAATGTTTATTAGAGCACTGGCTAAGAATTCATAGTCTTGTCAGACGAAATCATATTATGGTTTTATTTTATTTTCCCTTGAGGAAAACTTTATTAATTTATTATATTTACAAATGCCGCAGCACCATGTTATGTGAGAATGTTTGACGTTTGCTAATTTCAGTGTCACTGTCAAACAAACTTTTAAGCATCTTAAGATTTATTGTTTATGATAGAACGTGGGTGCTTGGTTTTTATAGTGTAAATAACATTATTTGCGGTATTTGACGTCTGTCACTCACAACAGCAATACTACGTAAAATGTTTTGCACATCGAAATCACAAAGGAAAACAACTGCACTGCGAACGTTTACGTTCTACGTCTTTTTTTTTTTTAATTTTAGGGTTGGCCGGACACCACCGTTATGAATCGGTAGTCGTCTAAGTAAATCAATATGAATTATTCATTTTTCTTTTAATAAAAATAAGGAAAAGGTGGATAATTGATTGTAAATATGGATATATTTATCGTCACTTAACAGACAACAAATTTGACACAGAAATAACATAAATAAACTTTAAAATAGATCCCCAGTTAGTTTCAATTTTGACAATGGGTGCGACCTACTCGGTCGGTGTATTAAATACACCGACCGACCGGTAGCTTGCGGGAAAACCATATCATTCTAGCTTTATTTAAATCTCAAATAAAAATTCATTATACGTCACAATTCGATACCTCAGTCTACGTGCCATCCAATCGTAATCGCTTGCTGTGACAATCGATTTGCGTTAGTTACATCTCTATATACGTCAGTCATAATGTGTCAAATACCGCAAATAATGTTATTTACACTATAACCAAGCTTATAAAGGCCCCTCCAGATTATGCGCGTGAATCGCAGGCGAAGCCGCGAACGCGAGTGTGGAGTCGATTTCGCTGTCTACGAAAATCGACTACACACTCGCGTTCGCGGCTTCGCCCGCGATTCACGCGCATAGTCTGGAGGGGGCTTTATGCCAATAACCAACCAATACTAGCAGTCGATTAGGCCCCGTTCGCACGGCAGCTTTTTCAACGCGCGTTAAAAAAGCGTTTGAATGACGCAAATGGATAACCATACGTATTCACACGAAGGCCGTTTTTAAGCGCGGCGCTTTTTTATCGAGCACTGTTCGATTTTCGGCGTTGAGCGTTGGCGTCAAATTGAATAGAGCATACGGAACTCCGTGTATCAGAGGGGCTACCACGAAAACCGAAATTCGCAAATTGCGGGGATCTTTCTCTTTTACTCCAATGAAGGCGTAATTAGAGTGACAGAGACAAATGCCCGCAATTTGCGAACTTCTATTTTCGCGGTTATAGCCCTGTTCTCACAAGCGTTAAAAAAGCGCCGGCGCTGCTGTCAGTTGGCTGTCAAGTGTCAATTTTTGGTGTCAATCGTGACGATTATTATTAGTTTCACCTTAAAAATGTCAACTTATGCTTACAAATTCCTGAAATATTCAAGCTATATTCAAATAATACGTCGTAATAGCAAATAAAGTATGGCTTTGCTGAGATGCATACGTGGCAGTACGACTCACAAGTGATTTTTAAGCGTTCATATGAACACTAATATTGGAAACGGTAAAAAAGCTTAGAGGATATAACCAACGGAGACGCCATGTCTAAAATTTTCGGTACAAAATAGTCTGCCGTTTTTTGCGGGGGAGGGGCACATCAAATGTATAGGTACGTCATGTCAGATAAACGTCAGTCCATACATATGGTTGACAAGTTGTTGACCATTGGCCGCCTATTTTCGACAGAGGGGAACGCCTGTTAATGGCGGCTCCATTGTTAATTACTCCGAGTAAAAAAGCGCCAACGTCGGGTTTTAACGCAACGCTTTTTAAGCTGTCGTGCGAATGGGGCCTTAAGGCCTCATAGTCGCGAGCGCTTTTTCAACGCGCGTTAAAAAAGTGCTTGAATCTGTCTGCACGCTAAATCCAATTTCATAACCAAGGCTATTGTCGAAAATCCAACAACGCTTAGTAAAAAGCGCCAACGCCATCGTGTGAATAAATACTCATGTTTCCATTTGTGACATTCAAACGCTTTTTTAACGCGCGTTGAAAAAGCTCTCGTGAGAATGAGGCCTTAAATAGGGAGTATTACTGCAATGTTCTGCCGCCAGAGTGCAGCACTAATTTGATTAGTACATAGACTTATAATATATAGAGACGGTGTCTCAGCGAGCTGTCACTGTTGCCACTTTTGTTTAGTGTACGATTAACAATGAGGCCCACCTTGCTGTAGCCATGTCGATAAAGTCATATCGATAAACTATTGACATTTCTTGCAATTTTAATTTTACTTCAAAGCCTTAACGATACCTAAAATGACCAAAAACGCTTTTATTCTTTATTGTGGTTATCAGATCACAATTTTATAGTCACGCCCCAGCAGGGAACCAAGGGAAAGTTCAGATATTTAATTAAAATACATAAATACCTCCTAAAATAGGTGTTCCGCAATAATTGAATTATATGATTATATTATAATATATTCATTATCCATTAGCATTTCAATTATGTTTATGTTTAACGAAGATATTGAAGCTTCAATTAATCGCTATTTCGTTCCGCTGTGTAGTGTTTATCGATATACAACATGATTAAAATCGACTTTTCACATCCCTAAAAGAGCACACATATACACTTTTAGCCCCCATTCGCACGAGAGCTTTTTCAACGCGCGTTAAAAAAGCGTTTGAATCTGTCCGCACTCTAAATTCGATTTAACGACCAAGGCTTAGGTAAGTCGAAAATCTAACAACGCGTGATAAAAAGCGCCACCGCTGTCGTGTGAATAAATACACATGTATCTATTTGTGTCATTCAAACGCTTTTTTAACGCGCGTTGTAAAAGCGCCCGTGGGAATGGGGGCTTACGCAACATACACAGCCTGGGCGCATCAAGAAAGGCAACACTTGATTTGAAGTTCACCTTGTCAACAGTATGGTTGTCCTTTTTTGACAAACGGCATTTTTAAAAGAGCGAGGAGAGAGAAATGATACTAGTTGCTGCGTCGTGAAAGAGAACAGAAAACGTTGGGCCCTTGGTTTAGTAAACCATAGAGTAACTTATGCATACTAGGCCTTAAATAGTTTTTTTGACAAGTTTTTACTATGACATTGATGCATCAAGGCGGTTTGTTTACAGGTGGCCTACCGCGAAACGCGAAATTTCTTTATCTGCCTCTCTATCGATCGAATATGCATGAGTGATAGGGAGACAGAAATCGAACTTTCGACTGTCGTGTTTCACGGTAGGCCATGTGATTGAGGTAAGCCCCCCATTCACACTCCTACCTTGTAGTCCGCCTCGCAGGACTACGGCGTAGGATATAGCTCACACACCCTCCTACGTTGTAGTTCGCCTTGCAGGACTACGGAGCAAGAAATAGCTCACACACGGTACTGTTTTGCCGTCCATCACCAGTACTGCTTCGTTTCTCACAAGTGTCGGTCTACTTAATCTTGAAAATGTTACGTGCAATTAAAAAAAAAACAACGGGTTGCACTCCGGGAGTGCCGGCAGAAGTGAAAACTCAACGACATTGAAACTCAAAATATTAATAAGATATGGTGCAAAATGTCTGCAGCACTATGTGTAATTGATGTTAACGCCATCTAGCGTTGTATCGTCGCATTACTTGAAACCCCTAAGCACATCACTGTAAGTACTACTGGTACTACAGTTAGGTATATTAATACCAGTTTGAGGGAATCTCCCTAGATGGCATTTAAATAAAAAAACAATGACATTGTCCGTCACACATCACGCAAGTGCACTGCGCCGCCTAAATGAAACAGCAGGCTCAGGCATACATTTTCGCCGCGCGGTAGAAAGAGAGGAGAGACGCCTTACGCGTTACGCTGTCTCGAGTTTATCATTTTTTCCCCACCTCAAAAACTGCACAGCGCCGCTAAAGAAGTTTTGACTTCAAAAAGAAAATAGCTCTTCTGCTATGAATTTTCTTGTTATTGTATAAAAATAAAAGAGTATGGGAAAAGAAACTGCTAAAAATTCGCCAGAGAGCGTCATATATCTTAAGTATTGGTAATAATTGTTGCAATGCCTATTCTTCCATTGTTTGTTGGAGTGATTGGGTGATTTCTGGTCCCAAAAACAGCAATTTTCTTTATAAATTTCAAAAAAATGGCGCGCATTTTTGTCATACGTCAAACACGGTAGTCCGCAACGTAGGACGACAACCCACACACAATCCTACGCGGCGGCAGTGTTGTCACATCTACCAATTTTTAGGTAGATCTACCTATTTTACCTGCGTCCTACCTATCTACCACCTTCGACGTCAAATCTACCTATTTTTATCAAAATATTACGGTATAAGCAATTTTCCTCCATGCGTGTAACAAAACGTTACTTACGCGGCAAATTTGAAAAATGTAGGCGCGAAGGGATAACGTCTCAAAGAAAATTTGAATTTCGTGCCTTTTTCTACTGACAAGATTTGCTTGATTTGCTTGTTCATAAATATTTTTAATACATTTTTAATAATTGTACTCTGACAAGCTAGCGTTTCAGTAGAAAAATGGGGCAAATTTAAAAATATAAGCAAGAAGGATCGAGATTTCATACAAATTTTGAATTTCGCGCCCCTTTTTTTCTGACTAAAGCTAAGTAGGTAGATCTACCTATTTTTCATTTTAAATTCTACCTATTTCTACCAATTTTTGCATCGTGTTCTACCACTTAGACAAAATTGTATGTGACAACACTGCGCGGCGGACTACAGCGGTGGGCGGGGCTTGCAGGATTTGTAGGACCCAAGAGGCATCCTACTTGGTGTTGTAGGACGGCACGTAGTCCGCAACCCCCATACACAATCCTACCCAATGAGGCGGACAACGAGGTAGGAGTGTGAATGGGGGGCTGTAGAAGTAGTTGTGTGTAGTTAGTCTAAGAATCATGAGTATTATATTCTTTGGTAGTGATTGAGTTCTAGTAACGACCTCTACGCAGAGTTTTGCGTAATATTCCCTATTCTCTTGAGAAAATATCAAAACTAAATTTCATCCCATACAAAACAAGACGACGAAAAGAATTTTGACCTTTTTGAAGTTTTTTGGCTCCTAAGCAGCAGGCAGGTGAGGCAGGTTTTGGCCACACTGACGCGGATCCGCTGTGTGAGCAAGACAGCGCTATGCACATTATATTTATAGCGATGTCCCGTTTGCACACCGACGCGGCGCGCGGATACGCGTTATGGCCCCTGTACACAATGGGCCATCGCCGGCCAGTCCAAGGGACGCAGCTATGCGGTAGAATGAGATATATCACTTGCTCCCTCTAACGCATAAATACGTCCCCCAGAATGGCTCACGCTGGCCCATTGTGTACAGGGGCCTTTAGAACCGTTAGCGGGCCGTAGGTAATAAAAGCCACTCTTCAGAACATGCATATTATTTTAATAAATAAAATAATTATTATTATTCATCACAACTGAAATCGTGACTGCTAACATGTCTAGGTTTTTTTTGCATTAGAAATAAGGTAAACAATCTTGATGTGCCTTTTAATTGAAAAACACATTTAAAAATAAGTTACGGCAAGTATGTTACAATTATGAATCTAATACGATCATTTATATTCTTCTACTTTCAAAAGTAATAGTTACTGATTTTTAAAAAGTGTTTTTCAATTAAAAGACATGTCAAGATCGCTTACCTTCTTTCAAGTTCTTTCTAATGCTAAAAAAACGAACTATACATAGTAACATATCAAAGTCCAAGCAAGGGTGAAATTAAAATATTCCCAGAGGGTATCACACTGTAGAGTGTGAAAATATCTCCTGCAGAGTAATGCTGCAAGGCTTGGTAGTCATAATAGGTCTGGTCAAAAGGCTCTACGAAAATGTATTTTATTAATAAAAAAGTTACATAAAATTACTCTTGATTTAAGGTAAGGTGGGAGAAGACTATCATAGTTTATTTTAATCGGGCAAGATAAACAATATGAGGATTCCATTTAGTGATAGTCTAATCCTGGTGATAGTCTTACCCCATCGTACCTTACTGTATCACGTTAAGGACCGAATACACAGGCGTAGGTATAATACGAGACCTGTGCCTAACCGATGCTTCAAATTTCCATGTAATCGAACCTTACATCATTTTTAAGGTGTAGGTATGTAACAAAGCCAAAAACAGTGCTTACAAATTTACAAAAAACAGTGTGATTATTCCATTAAACATCCAATTGGATTGAAACATGCAGTCGGATTAAATCTAACTGCGCTTTAGAGGTTCATAAATTCATAGTAATTTTTCACAATCCAAAAAAATAAACCACCAACACATCAGCGACGAATCTTCTAATTAGTGTCATTAGGTATGAATTTAGAGGTCAAATAAAGAACAAACCATTCTTAGGATCCAATCACTGCCACAAGCCAAAGTGAAATCAATCATCAATAAGTAACTTACAACATTTTTAGTATTCTGATAATTTCAGAATACTAAAAATACTGATGATGGTAATGTTGTTCGCGTGTCAGTGAGGACCCCATTCAATGAATTCGGTATTTTAGGAATATGAATTTTTTAGGACTCCTTTATGTATGACCATCTGTTACTAACTATATCCTATAAGAATGCTTATTCAGGAAACCACTTTTACAATTTTATGGGAATACACTGCATCATACGTTCCTAATTTTAGCGACATAAAACTACAAAAAAAAAATGAGCGCCTCTATATCCATTCATTTCTAATTAGAGGTAAAATAAAATACAGTTCTGAAATATTTAACAAGGACATCTACTGAAATACTTATTACATAGTAAAAACGTGAAAAATACACTTACGAGACAGTTAAGAAGTATTAGAAAAGGGTTCACATTTAAAACGTCGTTTTATACCGACATCATCATCACAGCGAGTCATCAGCTTTGTTGAACTCCTAGTAGTATGCTACGAGTACTAATCATTAAAATAACCACTAAACAATCTAAACATGTTCCGAGATTAGCCACAGAAAGATCTGTTGAGCATTGAGATCAAAGTTGACGCTTTAACACGAATATTGCAACCAGCTTTTTACCGATATATATACAAAATCTATTTGTTTTACTCCAGTAACAATTTAGCGAAGAATAAAATGTGGTTTTTGAAAATCGACCTATCAAATGACCCACTTGAATCAATGATATTATGAGTTAACTGGGAATATTCATTACAATTACCTCCTTATGGTTTGGTGAAATTGCCTTCCCTAACGGTTAAATTAATGTAACCTTCACTTTTAATATCATTGAATTACATCTGATTTTACTAAGTCCCACAGTGAGCTCTATGGTCCCTAATCTATTTTATCCTCTAGCCGCCCAGAGACCTATAAAAAAGGTCTCCTGTTCCATTCTAATTTGAACTTTGGATTGACTAAATCAAAGTTTCATTTTGCTTGGCAAGGTTTGACGAATGGGCGGCTAGAGGTTATATTAAATTAGGTGTAAGAAGTTAATTGCATATATACCAATAAAACCGGTCGAGATAAAAACTGTTCAGCAGTCAGGTACTAGTTTTTCTGCAGATAATATCAGGATCAATATGCACTGTTAGAAAAATTCAGTTTTCGAGTCCTGCCCGAAACCTAGTGGTCTAGCGCTTTAGCGCGGTAAAATACTAAAATGGATAGAATACATACACACACACACACACACACACACATACACACTATTCCTACAACCACTACTATATAGACATCACTCATTTATATTAATAGGGCTCATTCTCTCAAGTAACACGAGGTGTAATGCATTTTAGTAATTGCCATTATTTATATTGCTACATGTATGGATTGACCAAACATAGGGCACTATTTTAGCTTGAAACTGTATGGACGATATGCCAAACCAATCAATGGTTTGACCAGAAATAAGTTTTGCAAATCTCTATATAATATTATTAAAAATGTTATTACTTATACAAAGTTCTTCACTCTAAATTTGACACCCTGGTACATTTTGGTCACGTTTTATATGGTGTTGTTTCTATTGTTGTTTAAGCTTCATCAGGTACCGTTTGGTTAGCCTTCTATAGACCAACTTGGTAGATAGAATTACACTTAAAAGATATAAGGCAATAATACACTAAACTCTACACACCAGTGTTTTAAATGGCAATCACGCTACAAAGAATACAAATTTAAACAAGAGACTTAACACATTAGTAGTTATGATAGTATAAATGGAATTACGAGAGAAATTATGCATTTATATTATTTATACAAATAAAATTATAACTTCAATAAAATACAACTTCTTACATAAAGGAAACAAACATAGGCATTAAATGCAATCAATAATCAACAACTCGTGTTTTAAACTAAATAAACCAAAAATAGTTTCGTTCTCTTTCATGGCTTTACCTATGAATCAAAACTTAACAGTAAACCTTACCTATAAACAGTCTTACGATGGAAATACTAACAAGAAGTGTCACCCTGAATATCGTAACGAACAGTTTATATTGAGGCACAATTAACATTTAACACGTATTCACAATACTACAATCACTGAAAGATGTAGAGATTGGAATAGGTGAACACTACTCGTATGACTCAATAACAGAAACCACGCATAGAACACTTCACATGTAAGGAATAATATTTAATTGATGTCGGTGCATTGCATGGAATGTTATTATACTTATTATTATTAGATCAGCGAGTGCCGTATGCAGTGAGTAGTAACAATCACAATTATAACCCTGCGTATTTTGTAGCGCCGGGCGAGCGCTGGGCCGGCCAGCGTGGCACGGGCACCTACTGCGCGTCGTCTCGCAGCGGGGAGTAGGCGAAGGGGCTGGTGGCGGGCATCTTGGTGACCAGCTGCAGCGTGCGCTGCATGACCCGCAGCCGCGTCAGCAGGTTGCTGCTCGCGATCATCATGCTCTGCACCCAACACCAAAATTCAAATATACAACGTACATATTGACATGTACAGTAAGCTGCATAGATAACTGACCCTCATGCATAGAAACCTGAGTCAGTTTACTGTACACCCTGCTGCAAAAGTGCACGGCCAGTTTATGAATGAGTTCCACTCATGAGTCTGCAATTTTACAGCTCGCTGTACAGTAAGATGAAGAAAAGCCTGAACCCTCTGCGCGCTATAGATTCAGTGTCTATACGATAGAATAAATTGCATTATTTTATTTTACATTCATTGATATATTTTATGTTTGTGTTTACTCTAGTTTAAAATTTAGTTAATACTGTAAATAGTTTAAAAAAAGTCTTGTTGTTGTGCGAGTAGCAAGCACATGTAACAGCAGGACTATTGCCAAGCCCGAATATGAACACCATTCGATTTATATTTAATGTAAGAAACTCTTGCTTGAAAAGCTATGCGGGTATCAAATATAACTTATACCAAATTTACGTTACCTGCAGCTCAGGCGCGAGAGGCAGACTGGCCACCAGCCACCACAGCCAGTCCGGGCCGTCCGGGTTCCGCCACCACTCCTCCTCCACCGTCAGCGGCATCTTGCCGAACGCGCGCTCCAGCTTCCAGCGCACGCTCCTCTTTAACTTCTTCAGCCAGATCAGGGACTTTAGCACCACGTCGAGACCCACGTCGCGCATTATACCTATGATGAAGTGGTCTTCGGGGATCTTATCGGTCAGAGTCTCCACCCTGGCCAAGCAACTGAAAAAATATATGTTTTAAAAGACAAACCACTAACCAAAACAACAAAAACATTTATCACAGCTAATGTACATTCGGTCTTTGTCGTACCTGTCCATCAGCCGTTCAACAATTTTGAACCGTGAAACGCCGATCGTGGACAAGATGATCCGCCCGTCTCCGCACTCTACACAGTCGCGTACTTCCAACATCTAGAAACAAACAGATGACCATTAACTCTTGTGATACTACTCGCGTTATATCTAGCGTCATTAGGTACTCTTTTACAAGCCTCTGGAGCTATTGTGCAGGCGAAAATTACGATTTAGATTACACGCATTAGACATGTGGTCTAGTGCTTTTAGCCCTGCGCTACTATACCAGCAGACGCTCAATTCACAGGTCAATAAAGTGTCATGTCGTAACTGAACAATATAAGCGTTTTTACGCTACATACAGTCTTAATTTAATTTGTTACTGTTTTTGGTTTTTGTGTGTTTTGTATCTGTAATTCACTGATGCTCACTGATTTACTTTTATTTTAGTATGTATTCTCATGAAGTGAAATGTACAATTTCTTTCAATAAAGTTCTTTAAGCATAGGTATATTTGCTAATATGTAAACTTAAGTAAAGTGCAACATTTAGTAGCAAATACTACGGCTGTATCATAATCATAATGATAATGTATTACAGACGGAGATGGCGGGACGACCTAGACACCTTTCGCAGTAACTGGCCAGTGGCCACAGCGGCGGCGACTCCATACAACCCGATTCCCACCGGCTTGCCTAAAATTTCTTGCTACATATACCAAACTTATTATCCATAACGGAAACACTACGTAGTACCTTGCAATTGATAACACAAGTACTAGGGAATGCAAATCGGTTATTTTTTGTATGGAAATAACCGCGGTTTCGGTTAATAACCGATAATTTCCATACAAAAAATAACCGAAAATAACCGATTTGCATTCCCTAACAAGTACTAAAGCTTTGTAATAGATTTTTCAACCAATCATAGCGGGCGCGCGAAGTGTAACTTCTCGAGTCTAAACTTCACTATTCATTGATGAGCCACCACCACAGATACGAAAATTCACACACACACGCATAAACTCCGCTATGGAGAGTCCACGTACGTCCAAGAGCTCAAAAAATAACTCGGTCCTGCGTCGAGTTATTCATTTGAATAAAAACCTTAAATGTAAGATAATAAGGTTTATATTGGAGTGTGTAGTGTCCACATTTTTGCCTTGCTTCATTTGAAATAAAAACCTTAATTCAAGTCAATAAGGTTTATATTGGAGTGTGTAATTTTCCACAATTTTGTGGAAATTGCATCATTTGAGAATATAAACCATAATTCAAGGGAATAAGGTTAACATTGGAGTGTGTAATGTTTTCCACAATTTTTTAATGTTGCCACATAAAACATTTAATTGAATGTTAATGTGCAAAATGTTATCGTATTTCGCTGCTATTAATATCATATTTTGTGGAAAACTTTGAAAATACACGATAACTTTTATTACTGAGCCCAAGAATCTTATATAGTTTCAAACTGAGTTATATATTAACGGAGGTTTCTTCAAATAAAGTACTATTTCTAGATCTAGCTTTTTTAATTCGTGGATGAAAAAGATTATCATGGCAACATTCACACGCCATTCCCGGTGTTTTACAATATATGTGATTTATTTACTTTTGTGCATAAAGTGACATTTAAAACTTGGGACAGTGAAATTTCGTTTTGCTAGTATTTTGTGTGTAAGTAAGTGTTGTGTATTGTTCGCAGTGCAGGTGTATTTAAGGTCAGTTCGTGTTTTTTTAAGAATAGGCACTTTTACGTAGCCCAATTTGATTGTTGTGTTGTAAATCGTCTTTTGAGATTAATTAGTGATGACAAGTACGGCAAAGGTTATATTATATACTATAAGAGGCTACACTAACTGCAACGGTTCGCGTCCAAGGTCACATCTAGCGCACGCTTTACCTTCGATTATCAAAAAAGAAGTACTTACCTAATGTTAGGTTAGGTGGGTGTTTTTTTTTGCTACGTGTTACCTAGCAAAAATTCTCACGCGCCGCTACTGCTGGCCAGAGCAGGCGCTATGTCGGGAGTCGTGGAAGACAAGGGGAGAGGCCTTTGGCCAGCAGTGGGACACCTTAATAGGCTAGCAAAAAACAAAAAAAAAATGTATTACCGTTCCGTAGGAGTCTGTGTGGTCCTCGTTCCTGGCCACGATGCCGAGGCGCCGCGAGCCGGACTCCAGGATCCGCCGTATGAACACGCGGTAGCGCGGCGCGGAGATCAGCAGCGGGCACGGCACTCTGTTCATACAGGAAACGGCAATATTATAAACTCGAAAACTAATTTTCTTAGTAGAAAAAGACGGCATATTGGATAAATGGGCCATTCTCAATAAGGCGCTATTTCCATATAGCTTCAATTTGAAATCAACCTTATCGACAACCGACAATGTAGATTGGTTAAAAACGTCCTTTTGGTTGAAAACGTCACAAATGTAGCTGCAAAGCAAAGACTCCAACTAACATTATAGAATTTGAAAATCGCGCCCTTTACTACTGTCAATATGTTTTGCCAATATATCAATTAACTTTTTAAAACAATAATATTTATAGTCTAATATCATACATTATTTGCCGCTTCAATTATATATTTGCCACCATTAAAGTGTTTTACTTGACTATAGGCGAAATGTCTCTAGTGACTAGTAGTTTCGACTATAAGGTCCATATTTGAGTGATTCGATAGTCCTACTAATTGCTCAAAAGTTAATTACTAATTGCTTAAAGTAAGCACAAAATTAACTAGCACAATTACAATTCGTATGAAGGTCCTCACTTGGGAAACGCAGTGACGCAGATGAATACCGGCACGACGTTGGGATCATGTGGCGGCGGCGGCGGCGGCCGCAAGTTGATGGACGCTAACGCTGCGCTTACGAACCCCGATGGCCGAGTCTGAAAAAATTTAAAGGTTATGTGTCAGAATCGTTCCGGAATACGTGTGTCGTTCTAGGCTTAGCCCATTCATATATAGCTCGTATTAAAATAATTATTTACGAATCAATTCGCAACGAATTTCCTACTTTCCGCACTTGAATCGTAAATAACATGGACGTGGACATGGTCATAACATGACGTGAGCTTAGCAACGCATTTTAGTTTATTAACAGTTTCCCAGTGTTCCAGCTTTACACCGTTTATAAGATTGAACACACGTAAGTTAACTACTTGTAAACAATGTTGTTTATTATAATTTGCCTCGATTTCGGTTAGCCGCTATAATTACTAAGTAAGCGGCACCTCGTGTAGGTCGTTTTTAGGTTTTTGTTGTTGATTCAAAGCCAAGTGAGACGGTCAGATAGTGATTAACTAATGTCGATATTAATTTTATTCATAAAATCACTGTCGAACTTTTGTGTAGGGAAGCTGCTTTTGTGGATTTAAAGGAAATTAAGATTAATGTTCCTGGCCCGAGTTTTAACTGTTCATGAATTTAGGACAAGTTTAATACGTTACATAACATTGGCTTCAAATGTAAACGACGTGAGAACAGTGTAAGTTGACTAACCAAAGCGAGATTAAAGTTGGTGAGGTCGCGCATGCAGAGCGGGCAGGCCTTCCTGTAGTCCATGGAGCAGGCGATGCAGGTGCGGCAGTAGGTGTGGCCGCACGGCGTGGTGACGGGCGCCACGAACGTGTCGCGGCACAGCACGCACTCCAGGTCGGCGGGCGTCAGCCACGTGTCGGCCGCCTGCCCGCCCACCGCCGCCGACAGCTCGCGGGTTAGTTGCTCCGGCGCCAGCTCCTCCAGCAGAATCGCTATTGTCTGTAAGAAATATATGACTATGGTAAGGGCTGATTTAGACGGCGCGCGAACTCGCGTGCGATTTTAGTTACATTGCGGACTGTTGGTTACGTCCAATTCAACCGACCGATCAAAACCCGCAATGTAATGAAACTCGCATGCGAGTACTCGCACCGTCTAAATGAGCCTTAAGGAATATTGCTCACCCCTCGCCTCGTCCTCATTTTTAACCTTTTGAACGCCAAACGGCGCATCCATTTGCCGTGCCACTGACGCCACCGGGGTAAAATTTAGTTTTGTGAATAAATAATGCCAACCCAAAAAGTGGGGTGATTTTCAGTAGATTATCATCAAAAAACGATTGACGTCAAACGCCGTCTTTGTCGTCGTTGTCACGATTTTGCGTTGACGTTAATTGCCGTCTGTGGCGTTCAAAAGGTTAAATTCACTAAAAAGTACTAGATAAGTATATAGTATGTTTCAATAAGTGTTCGTCCGCAAATGCTATGTCATATAAAAAGGTTCAGGGTGAGTTACGTATTTTTCTGTTCCAGCTACATATAATCCACAGCCACATTTTAAGTGATAATTTTTTAAATACACGGTTATTATTCCATCAACCAACCGCCCTCACCTAACGCGAAGTATGCAAACATTGTTAACTTATAACACAAGTGTGAATAGAGTTTATCAATATTTAACCTGTTGGGTTAATGCACTGTTATCTTACCATTGTAGTAATTTAAAGAGAATGCGTTAAATTTCATAACTCGATCAAATAATCCCATCTATATGTATTAGATTAGGTACAAGTAGGTAGGCAGCACGGTGCTGCTTTTTAGTTTTTATTCATTCAATAATTACAGGAGTTGTATTTTATCTATGTAACCTCGAAGTAATTCAAAATTTGGCAATACAAATCGCGAAGCAACAGTCCGTGTCTGAAACAAGCAATTTCAACGTCAACCATGCAGTCGGCCGGCGCGACGCGACGCGACGTCGGTGTGACGTAACGTTACTTCAGCCCCGTAGATGAATGGCGCAACAGTAATGCGACAGAACACAACAATGCCGATACTGTTTGACTGTTTATTCCGCACGCTAACATTCTACACTGCCTTTACAGTGTTAGCGAATAGTTTAACTGTAATGTAGGTCAAAGCTAGATACAAGTAGTCATTTGAATAGCGTCTCAAAAAAACAACCTCGGTGCACTTACCTTCTTTTGAGTACATAAACATAAATAGAAAATATAATATAAACCTTCGACCCTTATAATTCGTCACTTCATATACCAACAGTTTAAGAGATGGTTCTCCTAAACCATAAGGAGTGGATAAGGTAGGATTACCTATGAGTTAATTTATAAGTAGAGTGTTCTGTAACTTATTCATGTTAAATCTCTTCTTATGTTCTTTTGTATTAAAAAATATCAGATTGAATCGAATATGCTTAATGAGGGTATTTGCACTTTCAGTGATATGAGTCAGATAAGTGTCAGTCATATGGACCGTTTTCGAAGTCAAAGATGTATGAAAAAGAAAATTAAGAGTAAGAGCTACGTCTTGTATATATTCTATCTCTGGTTACGCAAAATCAACTACCGAAAGATCAATATCTTAATTTTGATACCAAGTAATTTACTTCCCCGATCGTCTTGACAGCGCGACGTTATTGCGAAGTACCTATATTTATAAGGTATAGCCAATCTTTGTGAAATGCTATTATCCCATTAGATTCTATACAGTTATATTTAGCAGTTTTGCGATTTAGTAACAACCGTAATCTAACTTTTATAATATTAAAGTAGGATTAGGCACCCACGCAATTCAATGATCTTTAACCTCATAAGACCAAGTGACACAGATCGACCTAGTCCCACAATAAGCTCAATAAGGCTTGTGTTGTGGGTACTAGACGACGATATATATAATATACACAGGTATATATATATATAAATACTTAGAGTATACATAGAAAACTTCCATAACTCAGGAACAAATATTTGTGATGAACACACAAATAAATGCCCTTACCAGGATTCGAACCCGGGACCTCCTGCTTCGTAGGCAGGGTCACTACCGACTAGGCTAGGAGGCCGCTTTTATACCTATTTGGAACTTTCTTTTATTTATATAAAAGTTCAGAACTCGAATTTAATTTCTAGAGTCTGGCTAGCCAAAAATTGTTGACAGATATTTCGTTGTTGTATCACCAATTGTCTATGATTTAAAAAAAAAGCTAAAAGTTAGTTGTAAATTTATGTCATTCATTCAAATTGTTTGCGGTTTATAAGGGGTTTATTTTAAATAATATTAATAATGTCTATACTGAGTGAGGTTCGCAAACTATTATTTAAGCTCTTAAATAATTACGACAATGTGCGAAGTCGACGTGTAGCGTTGTATAACGAAAAACTGCAATGTTTACAACTCCTAAACAAATGTAAACAAATTAGGAGGTTGGTGCTCTATAAATATTTTGATACTTAGCATTTAGCATATTTGGTATAGTACTTATGTATTTTTTTGGTGATGGATTAATATTACGGTATTATCGAGCTAGGTCTTATTTAAACTACATTTCATTTTTCGCCTTGTTACAATGGTATATGGTGAGAAAGTGTTAACATATGTGTTTATCGTTGACTGTACTTTACATAGTGGTAGAAATTATGTGAGCTGACTTTGAGTGCATGTCAACGTATATTTAACTTATATCCTTAGGTACCTTACGTGTGCACAGAAAATCAAAAATATTTTCTAGTATCAAAACTATAATTCCTACTACACAAAGTGTGAGCACTGACCAGCCTAAGATTTTTTGAATTTCCCGCCAAGCATTTGTGTAATATTTCAGTAGCCAGACCTTATAATCTCGATTACTGAGCTGCACTCAATATTCGAGATTATTAACAACTAGAACCCATAATAAATCTATCCATAACTTTTTAGAGTACTTTTCCATCTGAAACGCTCTCCGCATTGTTTTGAAACAAAACATGTAATACGTACGAGTATTGCACAGGATGTTTACGTGTAGAGAACGTGCATGCGTAGCGGCACTGAGGTCCTATCGCGAACCACGTTCGATGTGTTGCCTCTCTGTCGCACTTGGAAATTCGTACGTAAGTGTGTTAGGGTGGCATCACGTTGAACGTGGTTCGCGGTAGGCCCTCAGGTGTTGGAGGGTCGATATTCAATCAGTATGCAAGTGTCTGCTCTAGGCTGCTGTCATAAGAAAACATTCGCACATCCTCGCCTTGTTTTCAACAATAGGTGCACTGCGGGTATTGAAAGCTCCATTACTTGCTTGTTTATTCAACAACTGGTGGTAAATTCCACCAGAGTGTCGGTTACCTAATGCTAGGAAGCCGGTAATTAGTCCGACACTGTTATTACAATAATATTTTCTAAAGCTCTGTTTTCCTAGGATAGCGGTGCCGTCATATAGCGGCCGTCACCATACAAAATTATACTGCTAAATACGGATGGTGTAGTATTTTGTATGGAGACGGCCGCTATATGACGGCACCGCTGTACTATGAAACCAGAGCTTAACCATGGAATATTTTTTAAAGTTACGGTCTTCAATTAATTGTCACAGTGGTCATCAACTCATTATAAGTCACAGCAGCATATTTCATGTACATATTAGGTTTTATTAATATAAGTAAATACCAAAACAACTTCAACCATTGACAACTGGTTTGAATAACAAATATAATACCTCTTCTCAGTTGTCTTCACAAATGTGTGCTTCGTTTACATATTAGTGTCAAATATCTGGGAGACCTAGCTTTGCTCGGAAAACATAATATATAAAAACTCAAAAATGCGCGTTTTCCCAGAGAGAGAAGACCTAGCTAGTTCGATTTATCGCCCCCGAAAACACCCATATAGCAACTTTTATCGAAATCGATAGAGCCGTTTCCGAGATCCCCGAAATATATATATAAATAAATATACAAGAATTGCTCGTTTAAAGGTATAAGATTCTAACACATTACATGTCACTGGACTTTATTTTTAGTTGGCACAGCCACGATTAGGTCGAGGCGGGTCCCACCGGCGGCAATCAGTAGGTGCAGATATTGCAAGGTGAAGAGAAAAAACTGTATAGAAACTGTTAGTACCTACTCGTACTGTGTTAATGGGTGATTAATTTGTTTCATTCACCTATCTCCATTTCAAGACCTATAGCGATGTCATACGTTTTTTCTTTGCATGTGTCGACGAATTTATTTCAGAAAGTCTTGCCGGCGAAGCGGTTGGCCACAGCGATCACTGTTTAATATAAGCCATCTCTTTTATTCGGATGGGCTCTATATTTACTCGATTAACAGCTCTGATCGGATCGGACAGCTGATGGGATACGATACACATGTAACTTTCAGAATTACATGGTTATTAGACTAATGAAGACTCTTACGCCGCTTGGGTAAGCGAGCGAAACACTATGCAGGAGCGATTTCTCGGTCGCACACAAGAACGGATCCAATGTGAAGATCGCATTAAGCGTCATTTGTTATTGCGAAAGTACCTTTATAATTTTATAATATAATATAACAAGCATAGTTACCTGCACGAGCAGTTTCCTGGCGACGTCAAAGTCCTCGTAGGTAGCGGCGCGCGCGAGGTGCGCCGCCGCCTCCAGGTACCGCTGCCGCCGGATCAGCTCGCACGCGTGCAGCACGCGCGCCTGCACACAAACTACAATGTCACCCTGCCTGTGCTTAACGTCCTCACATTCTTATCAACGAAACAAGTGACGACATCATCGAGGAGCATTGGTTAACCGTTACCCTGACAGTAAAATCGAGTCAGTTTTAGGGTGAACTGCACCTCGCGGCCATCGCTTATAACAATTAGGTTGGAAGTGCCACATATGTGGCCGCTGAATCGCTACTGCCTTGATAAGGTTTAATCAATGCTTGTTGAAATTTATATAATAAATATTAATTCATACGGTGACACAAGTTATGCATTGCACCCGAATGATATCAAGTCATTAGTGATGTGCACTTGTGCAGTGAGTGACGCGCCGGACGCGTTTTAACGCTTCAGCATACTTTGTAATAATAGTAGACATATATTGCACGCAACTTAAGCGGCAGATTTCTTTGATAACTGCGAGCTGACAAGTTTTTTCTAGGCGAGTGAAAACTCTGCAACATGAGTTTAGTGCAACATATATCAATAGGACATTGATATGCAATTCACTTTGTACAGTCACCTGCAATAATATGTTACTCTTCGAAGGCCGCAAAAATATGTGACACGCTCTTATGGCTCTACAAATAAGATCGTATCAGATATTTTTGCTGCCTTGGCTGTGTAACATATTATTGCAGGTGACTGTACTCGAAGAAAATGTTTTAGTAGTCAATTATAATTGGATTTCTATTGTTGTTTCTTATTTAGTTGATTCAAAATGGCAAACAAAAGAAAAGCAAAAGACAGCGCAACTTAATCATAAATTCACAATAAAACACTCAATATTCATATTATCATATATAATAGATATTTCGATAATGCTTATGTGCTGAAACAGATAGTTAATTCGCAATAATCATCGGCACATGCACTTATACAGCATCGGTGACTTCATTGTGTATAGTAATTTTGGTTTAATTGAACAATTCGCATATAGAACGTAAATTAAGACTTAAGTTATATCACCCGATGCCCTCTGCTGTTCTTTGTTATTATTTTATTGATCCGATAGGTAAAAAAAACCAGACTGGAATTCAACAGTTAAGGTTACAGGTTTGATAATTGATTATTAGGTACAAGTATAAACTAAGAATAGTTAATTATCGCCAAGCAAACAGGAGTCAGAACAATTCAAACAACACAACACAATACAAACACATTAGTGTTAGGATAAAAGGATGCAAGCTGTCGTAACTTTTAGTTATCAATGTAATAACACAATTACAGTTAGGTATGTTATACACGCGTAGGCGTCTTGGCGCGCTGCGTGCTTCATTGTCATATCCAATGCAAGTAATGCGAAAGCGGTGTCGTTTACATACTAGCATTTAAGAGGTCAAACCGCGAGCGTTAATACTGAAATATATATACTAATTATCCTAAAATAAAATATAAATAGCAAAATGAATAACGACTTATCGTCGGAAAGAGTCGCGAGCGTATGCCTCGTATGAGATGCATTACAGCCGATCAAAAAAATAAAATCGCACCAGCAATTGAGCATCCGGACATACGCTCGATAGTCTTAACGACGGTGTTATAAGCGCAGTTTGGCCGATATGGAAGTGACAGAAAGGTGTGAAGTTCACCTGGGGGGTCATTGGCAAGCGCGCCGGCACGTCGGGCGCGGTGAAGCTATCAGGAGAGATGGTAAGTGAGACGCGAAGGCCACGCGACAAGCGTTGTGCAACTGTACGACGGCGTGCCAATGCTTGACAATTCTCTGTTGATTAAAAAAAATATTGGTGAGAATTTGCGCAAATTAACAAAATTAAAACGATATTCGCAGTGCATTTATAAATGTCGGTATGATATTAAACTATTAGGAGACATCACATTGGAAGCTGTTACGCGAAAAGGGACAGAAGGAACGGCAGAAAGTGAAGTTAGGCATACTGATATTCGATCCATTCTATGAATGAATGACGGAAACACTTCTTGTCCTTGATTAGAAAGCGGTCCATTGTAATCACAATACTGAGAGCGAGTCACCCCCGCCTCTCGAACCCCGTCATATGCTTCAACTCAAAAATCGAATGTAACTTACAAATATGATGGGTTCTGTAGGTAGGCTCGATTTTGTCTATGACATTTGCCCGGCTCGCATAAAACAACGTTACATAATTTGCTAAGGAGTTGTTGCGTTTCGTTATGTAACGCATAGTTCAAGGTACAAGCGCAAAGCGGCATATCGTTACGAACTGAACTAGGGTAATAAGTATTATGTCATTTCATGCGTCACCCAAAATTCTATAGGTCGAAGCCTTACACATACACAATGAAACTTGAGTTCATTAGTTTCCACAAACTTCAGAATATTACAGTGTCAAACTTAATATTGTTTCTAACTTTATATATTATATATCAACAAGTCAAGGTGACCTGTTACGGTTCACTTTCCATATAGGTATACATAATGTACTTTGGTAAACCGAGCTGGCGCATTTATGAAATAAAGACGATTTAGATTTATCCGCCAAAACAGTAAATTAGTAATTTTCAAAAATCTTAGTCTTGTCTATATGTGTATCTTGAACATGTTGCATGTTGTTACATTATACCGAACTAGATGTACAGGGTGTCCCATAAGTGACACGTCACAGTGACACTGGAGGTAGACCAAGCCAAGAGGAACCAAACCAACATGACCCCAGTAAAAGTGGCACGGTTTTCGAGTTATTACCAAATTAAGGTTTTTCATGAATTTTGACCGTTTTTAACATTGTTAGTGCCAGTGCGCACTCGGAAAGGTCTCGAAGTTAGTTATTTTTATGTGTACGGCATCTGAATAGTTAGTTAATTAAGATGACAGAATAGGTATTTTATCGATAAACAATGTAAAATGCTAAAAAGTACTGGTTTAATCTTGAATTAAATTCACAAGTAAACATTAATTTCGACTTTGACCACCTGTCGTGAAAAAAAAATATACTAGAAAAGTAATGAGCAAATAACGTCAAAATATTGAGCATGTTATGCAGATTAAAAAATGGTATAACACATGTACCTTCCTGCAATAAAATATGAATTATTATCATCTTCCGAAAGCCTCATAAAAATAAGTTAAAACTTGGAAATCTGCAATCCGTTGCTACTTAGTAAAAATAACGATTTATGTTAATATGTTTCATTCTGGATACAGAAATAAAAAAACGCCTATTCAGTATTTGCCGAAAGCCTAAAAGAAAGAGATGGAAAATGCTTATCTCCCTTTTTAAGGATTGATATAAATTTTACTCCAACCCAATAAGGTCCGAAGAGGAACTACGACGGCACGGCATGTTCGAGGCAGCACGAAACATATCCGAAATTAATTTGCGAAAATTAACTTGAAGTTTTACAAGACGGTGTCAAGCATGCATACGAGCCGCAGAAAAGCAATTCGAGCACCTATTGTAAAATTATTTCAACCTACCCTTTCAAACTTCAACCTGTATTATTTTCTTTGAACCTT
The DNA here is from genome assembly GCF_910591565.1 of Cydia splendana. NCBI lineage: Eukaryota > Metazoa > Arthropoda > Insecta > Lepidoptera > Tortricidae > Cydia > Cydia splendana. Next base: position 32,614,645 of record NC_085987.1, read on the forward strand.
TATCAATTCAATGATATCCTTAAAAAGGGACATAACCATTTTCCATATATTTCTTTTAAGCATTCGGCAAATACTATGGTATAATAATATACTCCGCCTGGTACTCTCTTCCGAGATTCGCGTATGACCTAACTGACACGGGCCTACGTCATCATGCTGTTTACAGGTTCTCAAACTTTAAAATGTGGGAGAATTTTAACCAACGGTGAAAATTATTTTAACGGCATTAATTTTAAGTTATTCATGTAGAAACATAGTAAAATAAAACAAATCTAATGTATTAAATTAAACTTTATTTATCTATGCAAGACAAACGTTTGAAAAACTAATTCACAGTTACACATTAATTACCAAGCTTACAACGTGAAAAGTTTGGAAAACACTGCGACTGCTGACACTGAGCGAGAAGGAAATAACAATGAACACGCCTTCGACAAGGATGGCGGTCAGGGCATGAAGTAATCTAGATCCGAATTGTCAAATGTGAGAGCGCTATCCTGTGTTGCCAGTAGTGTAAACAGAATTACCCGAACGTCTGAAATTTATTTCGTGAATCGGAAGATATTGCTAACGAATTATTAAAAATGACGTGTTATTGTAAAATTTAAGATAAAATACATATAAATGAAAATTATAAAACTATAAAGAAATATTTTAACTTATTAACCATAGGTATAATGTACCCATGTAACATGCTATGTTGAAATAAAGTGGCAATGTTATTGTGACGTAGGCCTGTGTCCCGTGTCACTCTGGGAAGAGAAGACCATGGGCAAATACTGAATAGGCGTTTTTTTTCTGAATCCAGAATTAGATACAACATAAATCGTTATTTTTATTATTTTTACTAAAAGTAGCAACGGATTGCAGAGTTCCTAGTTTTCACTTATTTTTTATGAGGCTTTCGAAAGATGATAATAATTCCTATTTTATTGCAGGAAGGTACATGTGTTATACCATTTTTGAATCTGCATAACATGCTCAATATTTTGACGTTATTTGCTCATTACTTTTCTAGTAATTTTTTTTTACGACAGGTCAAAGTCGAAATTAATGTTTCGCTGTGATTTTAATTCAAGATTAAACCAGTACTTTTTTGCATTTTACATTGTTTATCGATAAAATACTTATTCTGTTATCTTAATTAACTATTCATGATGCCGTACACATAAAAAAAACTAACTTCGAGACCTTTCCGAGTGCACACTGGCACTAACAATGTTAAAAACGGTCAAAATTCATGAAAAACCTTAATTTGGCAATAACTCAAAAACCGTGCCACTTTTACTGGGGTCATGTTAAGTTGGTTTGGTTCCATTTGGCCTGGTCTACCTCCAGTGTCACTGTGACGTGTCACTTATGGGACACTCTGTATAACTGATATGGCAGTCAATTAAGACTGAAAATTTTCGGCGTGGTAAAATGGTAGGTAGGATAGTCAGGACCTAGTATTATGTAATTTCATTGCGTCACCCAAAATTCTATACGTCGAAGCTTTACACATACACAATGAAACTTGAGTTCATTAGTTTCCGCAAACTTCAGAATATTACAGTGTCAAACTTAATATTGTCTCTAACCTTATGTATTATATATCAACAAGTCAAGGTGAACTGTTACGATTCACTTTCCATATAGGTATACATAATGTACTGTGGAAAACCGAGCTGGTGCATTTATGAAATAAAGACGATTTTGATTTATCCCGTAAACAGTAATTTAGTAATTATCAAAAATCTTAGTCTTGTCTATATGTGTATCTTGAACATGTTGCATGTCGTTATATTATACCGAACTATATAACTGACTAAACTGACATGGCAGTCAATTAAGACTGAAAATTTTCGGCGTGGTAAAATGGTAGGTAGGATAGTCAGGACTAGGGGTCACAAAACCGTGCGTATTTTAGAAAACCGGTTTTTCGGTTTTTGTGAAACATCAAAACCGGGTTTCCGGTTTTTTCGATGATTTCGATTTTACATAACATAATTTGTAAAATAAGCAAGTATTTTTAGGATCAATGCTTTAATATGAAGTCTTCCAGGACATTTTTATTTATTTCATCTTTATTCTTTACCAAGACCATCAAATTTCCTCATTAAAGATTTTAACTAAGTCAGCAATTCTATAACGGAATGCCTAAGTAAAATATTACATGACAACAGTGTTTAGGCCAATCAAATTAGATCCAATAAAAGCGTTTTGAGGAATTCATTCCCAGCAAGCCGGAAATAATTTTAATATCTTCATTTGGTCCTAAATGCGTATAATCCGAGTTTGCTCCATCCCAGGAGGTGTGGATAAATTTTAGGAGCCTTGGGAGATACATTTTACCTTGGATTGACATAACCACTCGATGTAGAAGGAGCCCACCATCAATTACAATGTCACTACCAGCAAGGTTGTGGTGGATTAGACAATGGTGAAGAAAATATTCGAAGTTTAACATAACACGATTATACAAAAAAAAAGAAATTCAAAGTGGCGGCAATTTTTTACAATCTTTGACTAAGAATTCATATAAAGTATCATTCTAATCCTCAGATGTCAATTTGTATCATGATCAGAGCAAATTTTCCGCCAGTCATACCGTTTTTGAACTACAAGCAAAAAACTGAAAAAGAGCAAAAATTTTTCCACAACTCCTGGAATGGAGAAAACTCGGATTACACTAATTTAGAACCAAACGAAGGTATTAAGACGATTTCTAGCTTGCTGGGAATTAATTCGTGGGAAAAATCTAATTTGATGGCCCCTCAGTCATGACGATACGACAAAGAAGAAGAACACTGTACGTGGTAAATATCGCGAGATTGACTTTTGTTATAATTACTCCAATAAACAATGTTAACTAGAGATCAATGAGCGTTACTACTACAACGTTAAACTAGGGAAATTAAGGGATATTTATTGAAAATAGTAAGCTGTTTATTTATTTATATACAATTAGTGCGTATAATGAATTGTATTGTTCTAAATATTAAACTCTGAAGTGCTTGTTGCTCATCAAAATAATTAAACTATGTATTTAAAACTGTGAAATCGAAAAACTCGAAAAAGCCGGTTTTATCAAAGTTAAAACCCGGTTTTTGCAAGTGGCTGTAAACCCGGTTTTTCCGGTTTTTTTCGATTTCGGTGAAACCGGGTTTGTGACACCTAGTCAGGACCTACCTATGAGGTAAGTACGAATACCTATACCGCGTCTCGTCAGGACATAATATATTGGTATTTGCACATAGTAATGTGTATTGCATCATCTATTGCAACAAGTATTTACGTTGTTAGTTGTTACACAACCTTATAGTTGCCCGTCTTATCAAAATTGTATTTTTGCAACTGACGAAGAAAGAAGTAGGTAGATGCATTATAGGTATGCATTTTAGTTTGGCACCCCCGATAAATCAAAGGCCTTAATGCAAATTTATCTCTGTTATGGTTACCTATATATTTTTCGTTACACTGCCCTTTAAGGCTATGGCGTAGTGGTATCAGAAGGGGACTAAGCCGTAGCCAAACGGAATCTACATCATATTAAAGTTGACGCGCAAGACGCTCTGCGATATCTTTTGAACCATCAACAAAAAATATCTACATATTAGTAGTGTTGCAAACGTGCATATGAATAAGTAATGTTTACATCGTTATTACGGTTACGGCTTATGGTTATATTTTTTGTGTTCCGTACAAAAATTTACTTCTGAAAACTGACGGAATCACCTCAAAGGCGATTCATTTCCATTTAGAAGCACTCGTAACAAATCTTTTTACATAGAATGTTGAAATTTGTGTTAGGTGCATCAATTGGGCCTCACATTTAAACTCATCTTTTTTTATTATATAGGAGGCAAACGAGCAGGCGCATCGCCTGATGGTAAGCGATTACCGTCGCTTATGGATACTCAATATCTAATCTCATAAACCAGCGTATGTTACTTTTAGGGGCGATATTTAGGGTTCGAAAGGAGACCTCAATAGTTATTTACGATACAAGTGCGGAAAAGAGGAAATTCTATTCGCACGTGTATCGTACAACGTTTTACAGTACATATGGCCCTTTAAACTTTTGACATCGCACGAAAAGTGCTATTTTACGCACTAGTACGGGAAAATAGGACCATATGTACTGTAAAATTTAGAGGTTTATTATAGAGGTTTCGGCGTATAGGCCGACTGATAAGTGAAGTCTGGAATTAAATCATATTAGAACTATGTTAAATATGATTTTACAAGATTTCATATAGCAATGTTTCTTTAGTTTGTTAATATGGTCTGTTTAGATCAAAAGTTCTTACAACTTTTGATCTAAACAGACCAAGGTTTGAACTAGTTGCCGAAGTATGACTGCGTTGCAATTAAATATACCTATACCTACGCCACTTCGGTAACAATGCCTTATAATGGTCTCTTAATATATATATGTTAATATGGGGACTCAAACTCATTGAGTGTAGGCTTGTTAATAAGTATTGACTTTTGAAAGTAGATACTTGCAAAGGTCCAATTTTACTAGCGCGTGGCGCGAATAGAGAAGGAAATGCTTGATGGAAAAACCAAACATCTAAATCGCTGGTGTCTAATCACTTGGGCATCAGTCTTCTGAACGTAGTCATCATTCAAGTTCGTCATCGACATAATCAAAATGTGTCTAAGCAATCACGACCAATGCCAATAACTCTGAATTAGAATATTAAAATTCCCATTACAAACCTAATCAGGAGAGAGAGATTATGGGAGGATGTCAAGTGCTATTTTGTTAGAGTTTATGTTGGTCCGATTGCAGATCACCTCTTATGTAATGTAAGTGGTGAATGACAATTGGTATTATGAGCCAGTTAAAAGGGACCAAGAGCTGTCAACCGGTCTTGGTGACCCATAAACTGGAACTGAGTGAGTAGCGAGCGTCGCCGGGCCCGCGGGAGCGCGGGGTCGGCCAATCCCGACGCAGCTCGTCCGCCTGTTACTGCGCAGTTGCACGCAGATTCCACATTTAAAACTGATTTTACTACGCAACTTGATTGATTTTATTTAACTTTCTAAAACACTATTATTAGACGAGGCAATTTTGAAAATAGATACATTATTTATACGTAAGTAGGTACTTAGGATACCTAATTAAAACATTAATAACGGCGTTCGCGTCTTTTTAACTTAGAACTAAGTTAGTGTGCATGCTTAACTACGAATGTGACATTTGATGATATTTGTAGGATAAATCTTCGAAATATTACACCGGTATAATACCGGCTACTAATAAAAATGTAAGTGATGCTGTTTTTTAACACATTTCTTGGCAAATAAAAAAAATCGTGTGTTGTAAACATTGTCAAAATTTCCTGGGCCGACTGTAATTGGAGCTGAAACATAAGGTTTGTTTCAAAGTGTATCAATGCTCTAATTGCTCGAGCAAGTAGAGTTTCGAAGAAAGAGTTTCACGTGGGACTATCAGCAGCAGAGATGAGATGAATCACCTGAAGGCGTACGGCTGTAGTTGAGCCTAACGTAACCTGCGACCCGGCGGGGCGCGGGGCGCGGGCAGGCGTTCTCGATCGCTTCGCTTACAATGTCATTACATAACGGCTATGTAACAAATGGACGATTTACATAATAGTTTTGTCGGTTCGCTATCATACCAGAGGACTACGCGACATTGATTACAATGAAAATGTCTTTACAGTTTCTATAATTTTTCACTTAGTAGTCTATAAAATATAAATACAAAGTATTTGACATTGGTATAGGTGAAGGTGTCGAGATATTTTTTAAGGGTGACGTAGAACGGTGTCAGTCTAGATTACGAGTAAGAGTCACCGTTCAATGTCAGGTGGGCGTTGACTTGAAAACACGACGCACCGCAGTCTCCAAACATAAACACTTTCGTTCGAATATAGCTTCTGGAAAATACGTACCTACCTATTTATAATCAACCGAGCCGAGTAAGGCCTTAGGGTCAAATGGGGTGCACTTTGCATGTTTAGTACGTTTCTTGGTTGTTGGACAATATCTTGATTAGTCTTCAAGTAATGTTTAGAAATTTTGGGAGGAACGTTAGTTCATGTAAATAAAATGTTATGTTGGAACCTGAGAAGTTTCGGCTTGGAGGTGTACGAGTATACTACATAGATGAGGGGTACAAACTCCTTTCATAATACATATCATACTCACAAATTATTACAAACCGTTTCTACCATAAGTACTTAAAATCGAAATACAAAAACATTCAAATTAGGCAAGGAAGTATGTAATGTTTCTATAATAGACATTTTTGTGATAGATGTTAATATTAAATTGCAGGCATTTTTTTTGATAGTAAATGATTTAAACTATCTGTAAACACACAAAAAACTAGAAGCACAATACGTTATCCACGGATTCCACGGACGACTAAGATACATTTGCCATGACTGACTTCTAGATTATTTAACTTAATTTGCAAGATATGTGAACGAAAGTTAGGTAATTAGGTTAGGGGTTGTGCACAAATCACGCGAGGTGCTTTCGGCTACTTTTTGATCCCCCTCCCCCTTGGTGATATTTGGTGAGGTTTTTGGCTACCCCCCTCCCCCACAATAACCTCACGTGTATTTTTTTTAAATATTTCATCAGGTTAAGCAATCCAAATTTTCGTAAAATAGACTCGCCATTTAGAAGTGCGGAGTTAAGATTTATGTTTAACGAAACCGAGAAAAAGTATCTACTCATGTGGTAGGTATTTTTTCTTAGTTTCCTTTACTGTAGAAAAATACACGTGAGGTCTCCTTATACCCCCCCTCCCCCAACGTGATCTGTCGTGATTTTTTCGTGTCCTCCCTCCCCCCTATCGAACCTCGCGTGATTTCTGCACAAGCCCTTACCTTAAGGTTAGGTACTCACCATAAATTAGATAGTCTAAATATGACACAAAATAAAGCATTCTGCAAATTAACAGATCATATTTGACATATTATGTATTAACACGAGGCATGCAAAGCTTTTAAAATTCGTAACATATAATGAATTTAAAAGTGGTAGAGCTATCTACTCGTAGTTTAGTGACGTAGGGACTAGACACTGACCTTGTATAACCCTGCCGAGAATCGCGCAGACAAAATCATGCAGTGGCTGTCCTCTAACAGGTGGTCGCTCCGATGTTCTCAAGGCAACCCTACGGAGAAAAACAAGAAGCTTTAACAACATACCCTACAAGGCGCTAAATTGAAATGAATATTATTCTGGTATACTTAGTCACGGCAATCAACATGAAATATATTTTATCCTTTTAAAAGGAAATTAGCTGAAAATGTGTGCTTTTAGAGACCAGCCAAAGTAGCTTAATATTGATTGACCTACATAAATAATTGTTTATACATATGGCAGCTCTCTAAAGTTGTCCAATAACTATTGAATATATAGGCATAGTTTTAAAGTAAGTACGTATGATTTCATACAGGATGAATCCTAAGTCGTGAACAGAAATATGTGTTTCTTACTGTTTAAATATAGCTTTAACATGTGGACGTGAGAACAGCCAAAACCAGAAAAACACTGCAAAATATGATCAGAATTAAGTTAGAAGTTTTATATCCCAATGATTGTGTTTCGTCTCTTTTAAAAATAATTAATATATTTTATTATTTTCATAGGAGTTGGTGGAAATAAACGTGTCTCCTGTATGTTCTTTATTAAAGATAAATTTGAGATAGCCCTTTTTAAATAAATGAGTAATAATAAAAAAAAACTTCATTTATTTCAAGCTATTTGGCTCATATTTGTACATTATTTACATTTAGATAATAACATTAGAAAATTTAATAAATATAAAGCATTGAATTTGAAAATTAATAAATATGGAATTAAAAATTACATTTAAATATATTCTAATAAAATTAACATGACAATTTAAAATTTACAAATTTACAGGGATTGTGTGTATTTAATTTGTTTTATCATTTATGGACAAAATTAATCGAATAAGTAATACTTATTGAAATATTCAATAAAAAATTAATATTCACAAAATGAACTTGAAACACGAGTAGTACTACACCTACTACTAAGTGTTATTAAATTCTCACCCACTTGCCATCGGTTTTCATTCATCAAGATAGGAATTTCATCTCGTGAATAAACAAAGTATGTACAACGTTGTTGTATGTCTTACACATTTACTAGTCAATACTCGAACGAACTAACATTGGATGAATACTTGTCAGCAGTGGTCTTATAGGCACATTCAGTGCCGAAAATCCGACTATCGGGTATTTTATGATTTCGTTCCCAGGCCGGACGACCCGATAGTCGAGATCGTGGTACTACTGCTTTATATGACGAAATTGTTGTGGCCTGGCGCGGGCGTCTTGTTTGGCTGGGTGGCAATGAATGTGTTAAAATATTTACAATAAAAAAAATGTGAACTTATAAGTACCTATTAAAAGTTAAAAAAAAAAACTAAAGTTGCTCAGTATAATCTCAAAACTTCCCTGGCAACGGGAATGCACTTATTTTTTAGCCACCTGTATAATCGTTACGTGATAAACGAATGACGAACCGCGTAAGTACTTTATTTTATTCTTGCAAATATGAATGGGATTTTAGGCTAATATATGAAGTAAGTATGAATAATAAATGCAGAATTACTAAATTCCCTGCAAGCTGGAAATCATTTAATACCTTCAATTTGGTCCTAAATGCGTCAAATCCGAGTTTGCTCCAATCCAGGAGGTATGCAATGCATACATGTTTGCTCTTTTTTAGTTAGAGCCTTTATTTACAGCATTTAGATGGAATATTTATTATACAGTCAGCAGCAGAAGTCGCTATACACTCCAGGTGCTCAAAGAGAGGTAAACGTTTAAGCTGTCAAAAGTTGTTGACTGTCATGGTAGTATTTACTTGTGAGCGCTCAACGTGTCACAAATATCTTAACAGTCGCAATTCATTAATTTCTACACTTACAACAAGTCATTGATACCTTAGCTGTCAAAAAACCACTGGTATCTAAGCGGTCAACGTGTCAAATATATCTGAACAATATGGAAAAATAGACGTTTAAAGCATACAAGCATGGTCGAATATTGAATGGAAAATAGCCATGCTAATTTCAGGTAAAGCGTTTTGACAATCATCGAAAGCAGTACAGTATTGTTATCACATACATCTATCTCACGTTTTGCCCTTCAACCATTTGACAGGGGCCTCTCGGTCAACTTACTACAAACTATTTCTTTTAGCAGAATCGTCAAAACGAATGACACATAGCGAAAGCTAACTGAAGCCGAATTTAGAGCCAATTGTCAAGGCACGTTGTGGTCTCAGTAACAGGCGTTTGCTTTTCAAAGCAGAGACCGCGGGTTCAAATCTCAGTCGCACACACCTAGAGACTACAGCTTTTTTTTTTGGGTTTTATTTCTATTATTAATTTGTGTCTTCTGGTTTTATGTTAATTTCGCATTAGTTTATATAATTTTTGAAGATATGTCACATGTAGCGTATGTGCGACTTCTAACAGGACGTTGTAGGTTTCAACCCGCAGTCGGCGTTCCTTAGATTACTCCTGTGCGGAATGCAATTTGATGTTTACTGCTAGGTTATACTAACAATAAGTTCAAAGATATATATAGCTCCGTATACTCTATCCTCTCTGCTAAGTTGTAAAAACAAAATTCGTCATTCCTATGGTCAACCGTTAGCATATTACGTATATGCATGGCAGTGATGTTTTTATCGCATACATCTACAGAAGAGGAGGCACCGTTCTTGCGGATCATGAGTCCAACCAACAAAATAAAGAGAGGAGTTATAGTTGGATATGTTTAACACCTTTACTGTCCGTGCTCCTCACGTGGGGCCACGGCTAGCCTCTATTACAAAGCCATAAGGTTTACATGTCAGATTGGGACAGTGAACGTGTTACGTTTCAATTCAATTATTTTCTCCTTCGTTGTTTGATCGATTCGGAGCATCGTATTTTAGTACTATACAGGTGGCCCATTTAGATCGGTCAGTAGTGGAAAATCTAAAACTATAAGACATACACCGATCTCTTCTTAGGAACCATGTCATCGATTTTAGAAACAAGAAAAACTGCGTTCATACATTTAAAAAAAATGTATGTAAAATATATTGAAAAAAAAGGTGGTCTTTTCGAAAACTTACTAAAATAAATTAAAGGATATGAAAACAATGCATTTTATTCATTTCAGACATCAAATCGATACCTATCTAAATAGAAATAGTCTTAGTTTTATTTTTCAGAACATTCGGGGTTCGATTCCCGAGCTGAGTACACAGTTTTTTTAATGTATGAATGCAGTTTTTCTTGTTACTAAAATGGATGACATATGGTTCCTAAGAAGAGATCGGTGTAGGTATATAATCTTATAGTTTTAGATTTTCCCATACTGACCGATCTAAATGGGCCACCCTGTAAAGTTGACCGGAGCGTAGCGAAGGTCTACGTTTCGACTGGAGCATTTTGCTTTTGTATGTCCGGATGTTCTCCTCTACAGGTTGCAATTCTTAACCGAATCTCGTGAAATTTGGGACTAGATTCTATGTCTAAATAAATTTATTTTGACCGTCCGGTTTTTTTTATTTTTTTTTAAATGGCGGAGTCGTGATAGCTCGCGCCTAAACAAATAGTGGTATCGGTACCATACGAGTGTTTTCTTTTTGAGATATGTTTATAGATTAAATGGCCAAAAAATCAGAAAATTTATTTCGCTGGTTTCGGAGGTATTGAGATATTTAATTTTAACTAATTTTAATTTGTAAAGGAGTAGCTAAATTTCGTCAACCCATCTAAGAACTATTTGGCTCAGTTTGTAAACGTTCGCTTTTTCTGTTTGCACAGAGGGTCTGGGTTCGATCCCCAGTAATTATATGCTGGGATATTATAACTTTTTGTATTTTTTTACACATAAATTTCGTATTGTTTTTTTTAAATTTACTATATTTAAAGCTCTTAGCACCATGTTATTTAAAGCTCTGCTCGCGAGGTCTACAGCTCACAGAGCCACTAGTATATTTTAGTACAATAAGCGGGCTAAATAAATATATTAACATATATATGCTCTACGGTTTGGAAGAACGGCCGCCTATGACAGTTAAAATAAAAAACCGATCATTCTCGTAGAATCTACTTATTTATTGTCTAAGTTTGACACTTGACGATAAAATACTTCTTTAAGAAAGGAGGTATCAATTCGTAGCTGCTACAATATTATTTAAAAAACAGATCAAATGTTGATGCTTAGTTACCATTGAAATAACAACTGCTTAGCAATTGGTGGCACCCTGGCTGCTGACGTACGTGATTGGCTGTGCGTGTAGGTATTAATGACAGCAGCTTGAATTTGAGTGCTTACTTACCACTGACTTTCTAACCGTTATTGTCATTGTGATTAAATAAGGGTGTATGTGTTAAAGAAAAACTCAGAAGTTAAGATATATGTGACGAACTGAAAGCCTACGTGAAAATAACAACTTAGATGTCCTTTTTTTGTGACGATTGAAGCGTATATGTTTTCTTGGACACCTTGCCCGCTCAGGTATATCTGCTGCTGACTGTACCATTATTTTAGCTTCCAAATTTCATAAGACGGTAGTTTGTCTGTTTATTTAAAAAATATATTTTATGTATAGGTAAGTCAATAGTATGTTATAGACTCAGCAACTACTCGTATATACGTAAAATCGAGTTTAACAACACGTTACCTTGCCAGGTACAGCGATTGTTTTACAACGCATCAGGTCAGGTTTATATGGTCTATTAGACATATGTTATAGTTTCGTCATGTCCGTTACAGCCAAAAGTCTGTAGAGTCAGACCAAGAAAAGTCTGCAGCGGATTTGATAGCCCACGAAGTGCAAGTGTTATTTTAAACGTCATACTTCTATGAAATTATGACGTATAAGTAACACTTGCATTGCGTGGGCTATCAAATCCGCTGCAGACTTTCTTGGTCTGACTAAATATACGCGCTTAAATCCATCCGTAAACTATTTGGTGTATATTTATTTGTACCTAATATAATTTTTAAGGGGTTGCGTATAGTGAAACAGGAACACATTAATTTTGAATGGGTATAATTATAGATCTTCTACCTAAATGGTAAAACAAATATTTAAAATAAAAATGTTTTAAAGGTATAGTCCGTCTAAGCTAACTCTGCACCTAATTTGATACAACGAAGTGTCTGTCATTACAAACTTATCATAGAAATTTGACTTTTATGATAACAAGTGTGAGAACACTTTGTCATTACAAATGCCATGAAGAGTTAGCTTGGTCCGACTGTACTTAATTCTCGTACACGTTAAATGGGGAATATTTTTCCGCTTTACGTGTAGTTTGATAAGTCGGGGGCGAAAAATCGATCTAGCTAGGTCTTATCTCTGGGACAACGCGCATTTTTGTGTTTTTATATATTTTCCGAGCAAAGCTCGGCTTCCCAGATATTTAGTAATTAAGCGAGCTAGAATCACTTAAGTCCAATATGTGAAAAAGGTGGAATACATATAAGTATAATAACATAAAACAATAGCCTCAAAGATACTCACCTGGATGGTTGTTTGTTCGATAGTATTTTGCCGATGAGGTGTTGGACGCAGGTATCGACGTGCAGCTCGGCCGGCGCCGGCTCGCCGCACGTACAAGACGAATTGCTTTTGATGCATCTACGAATAACTCCACATCAAACAGGTGTTGACGATTTCTAATAACAATACAGTACAAGAGTAACGGTTACATTCTCATCTATTTTACGATTCACAACAGCCGGCTGTTGTCGGGACGCACCTACTGTAATATCTCTATTATAAGAACTGGCGCGAGATTTGTACTGAACCTTCAAATATGTCACATAAAATTCGCGCCAGCTTTCGTGATACAACCATACAGTGATTATATTCAATTTTTAAATGGCAGCACCGCACGGGCTGATCGTGACTGCTAGAGAAAAAGTGCAGTTCCATTTTGACACCTACGGATGGATAATAAGGATGGAAACTTCTTTATGTATGTACGTACATACATATAGGATTTAATTTCCTTTGATCTTAGTAAGGTGCGTCTCGACTTGAAGGTGCGCCGCTTAATCGTACAGTATCAATAATAAAACAATAAAAATAAATATAAGTTAAATTTTATCCCCTATTTTTTACAAAAGAATTTTTTGAATTGGTTTTGTAAGTCACAAGACAGATAACGCGTGATTTAATTCTAAAAAGATATAGGAAGATATGCTCACTGTATGCAGCGGGTGTGTCCGCACTGGCCCGTGACCGGCAGTGCGGGCAGCGCGCCGCAGTCCGCGCAGCAGATGTCCTGCTCCTTGGGCATCTTCTTGAGGTGCGCGAGGTTCACTAGCTGGCCCGCCACGTGCATCGCCTGCTGCAGCACCAGCGGCACCGGCACGCTCGGCACCACGCGCGTCACCATCATGCACGACATCATCAAGTGGACGTTCACGTCGCTCTTCCAACCCCGTCCCTCGCGCGGTAAATCAAATGGCGGTATCGATAAATTACGAAGAACCCGCAAAAGTCTCTGCCGCGGTTGCCTTCTTAATGTTTGCAACCAATTTGTCGGAGCTGTGCAGTCGTTAGGCGACATTGCACTGTTATTTGACAACATTGCGCTTTGTGTTGTAGGATTAACGGGATCCTCTTGATGCGAGCTTATTTCGCCACCTTGGACTGCATGGCTCTTGGAAAATAACATAAGAATTCCTGCAGCTTGAATATCGTCATTAGTTATTCCTAATTGTAAAGTCTCGTCCTGGTCCGGGATGGCCGTAGTAGCCGGCTCGCTGTGCCGCTGAGTGACGCTGATCGTGTAAGGTTGCTGTCTGACGTCGTTCGCTCTCCTGTACAAAGGTTCAGTGCGAGCTACCCGACGCAACGAACGCCTAATACTAAGTCTGTCTCTTGTACGACAATCGACAGTTTGTGGGCTGCCTTGCAGCTCTGGTTGGATATCATTCTGTGTGACCTGAAAATAATACATCTGACACTAATTTTGAACTCGATTACGTACTCCAAATGCTGCCATAAGGAGAAATTCATGGGTTTCTTTCGTGCATATGTACGTATATTAGTTTTGATAGCCACCGTGTATGCCAACTTGTTGCTCCTATCTATGTGTGCAGTATTCGGCGATCGTTGGCTACATCTACTCATTTTGCTCGAGTAGCCCGGCCGCATTTCAACTCCGCACTATTGATTTTCTGGAGCGACCTTAGCTAACTGCACCTCTATTATTCTGTTGAATAATACATTAATGGCACCGGTTCGTATTTTATTGACAAACTGATGATTGAATTGGAAGATATCCCTCTTTAGCTATAAGACGGCCTGTTGTCTACCATGGTTTAAGTTATGTTGTGCTTAATGTGTAATTGTGTATGTGATGTTCCTTTTCATATTGGTGAGCAATAAAGAATTTTTTCGTATGAATTGTATTGCTCCACGCGCTTGTATATCTATACGAAAATACATTAGTATATGGAGATAGTGTAATAAAACATGGTCTTCTCTTCCCAGAGTGACACAGGCCTACGTCACAATAACATGGCCGCTATATTAGGGTGGTTCAAAAAACATTTTTTTTTATTTTCCGACGGGGCACCCCCTTATTTTGTTACACTTATTATGCTGATAAAATACACCAAGTTTCGTAATTTTATCTCAAATACAAGGGGGTGCTCAACCACTTTGAAAATTTTGTATGTTGTATGAAAACCAAAAAAAAACAAGTATTTATTATTCAGAATTTTATTTAAGTATCTGTTTTCACATTATTTGCACATGTGATATATAAGTTTTTAAGTAGAAAAACATTTTTATTTCTATTTTTTATAATTTTTCAAAAGTAAGATTTTTAGAATTTCACCAAAAAAATCATAAAAAAATTGAAATAAAAATGGTTTTTCACCAAATAACTTTTAAATCAGACTTTCAAATAATGTGGAAACTACTACTTACATAAAACTCAAAAAAAGTATAACTTGATTTTTTTGGATTTCATACAACTTTGAAAATTTCAAAGTGTTTGAGCACCCCCTTGTAGTTGAGATAAGATTACAAAACTTGGCATATTTAGTCAACAGAACAAGTGTAACAAAATGAGAGGGTGCCGCTTGTTCTAGCTAGAGTTTGAATTTTTACCATACAAACGTGAACCACCCTACCGCTATATATATAGCGCTATCGCATATTATCATATAGCGCTGTCGCATGATGACGTAGGCTTGTGTCAGTTAGGTGACCTAGAAAAGACGGGAAGAGAGTACCAGGCGGAGTATATTATTATACCATGGTATATGGACATATTTTAAACCAGCCTCCGCCTGTGAAAATCTGCATGGAAAAAAAATCTCTGGACTCAAACGATTTCCATACCAAATTTCATCTAAACCGGTCCGGCGGTTTAAGCTGGAATTGGTAACAGCATTAGTAAGGATTTTTTTTTACTTGTAATTATTATTAACGTTACAATCGATTGTCGTTTGCTAAATAGGTACGTAATTCGGCTTATTATTTGCTGATAATCCAGTAACTTTGTCGATTTTTGTAACCTGGCTCTTTTGCGTCAAATCCGGTAGTTCTGATTTTTTCGCAGACTTATTTATGATGTTGGCCCGATGAATAATCCAAGTTAGTGACCTCGAGCGCCGAACGCGACTTCGGTTTGGCGCTTGGGCCAAGCTGTATCGCCGGAGACAAAAGTGCATACTCACTGCACTCGCTTAGCCTACGAATACAATTTCAAAAAATTATAAATTTTGAAAGGTTTTATTTCGGAAACTACTAGGTGTACACAGACAATTCTAGTCTCGTATTGTAGCAAATTTAGTCTATTTTAAAAACGTCTTGAGAAGGTACTATCAAAAACTAGTCCTTTAGGGTTATAATCGCCCAAATCTAAAAAAAATCCGAAAATTTCGCGGTTTTTTTCGATTTTTGACAAGGTTCGTTCGGCGCTCGAGGTCTCAAACTTGGATTATTCATTGGGCCAACGTCATGAACAAGTCTGCAAAAAATCAGAACTACCGGATTTAACGCAAACGCTAAATGCATAAATTAAGTTACTGTATTACGAGTAATAAAACTGCTTAAGATCAATACGTGGTAAAACTTTTGGCAATAAGTATTAAATTTAGTACTTATAATATGTAAATGTAGAAAATTTGACAGACAAACATTATTTCTCCTGATCTACAGTCTATTTGATATTGTAAGTTATTCGCAACCTGAGCGCGTTAAGCGGTGCACTTGACCCCGTTCCAATAAGAATACGGCTAGAAACTTTGCTCTCATCAGTTGGAGCCGCTATCCGCCGGCGACCGCTTGCATATAGGCACGTCAACTAAGCGCTTACATAAACTACGCCATTGAACACAGTCATCGTCTGGGGTTGGTTGCTCGCAATAGTCTTACGCAAAGCGCGAGTAAGCGGCGCGTTATATAACGCGACCTAGTGGCACACTGACTCTGTATGCCTGTACCTCGGTTGCACTGCTCTACCTACGTACGATTACTGAGTAACCCTTCTATCTGTTGTAATGCGAGTCGCGAATATTACATATTCAATACAAATTCACACACATAACGCGCTATCTGATCACATTACACAGTCCCATGGGGCTATTTAGAACTATGAACATCGCATATAGATAACATTGAGCACGAATATTTTAAGCCATAGCAAAAGCCGTGCTTTAAAATATGACATATAAAATATGATTTAAACATTTTGTGGCTTTCGATTACAGAAGGGTCCTTATGCTTTAAGTGCAATAGAACCTTGAAATTCCAACAGAAATTCCCACAGAACGGTCCTTATGGCACATGAAACATAAGGACCAGAGAAGTGTCCAAGGGTGGAAAGCCACATTTGTTCCGAGTATACCAATTATTGCAAAAGTATAAAATGTACGGATTAAATATTATATACCCCACAATATTCTAAAAATGTTGCTACTTAAAATTTTAAAGAAAAGTGCTCCATCAGATATGTATTAGAATACGGCCTGGTGACAGACTAACAGACAGACGGACAGCGGAGTCTCAGTAATAGGGTCCCGTTTTTACCCTTTGGGTACGGAACCTTAAAAACTAGCTGAGTAGTACGAAATGCAAGTGGTGGATTTTTTCTTTGTACAGTGCTTCGACTCGATCTCGCGCAGCCCTGCTGGTATATGCCCAATTGCCTATAGGCGCAGTATCCACATAAAAACGTTGAGTATAGTATAGGTACTTATAGTTAACCAGTTCTTTTTTTTTTCAAAAATACTTGATTAATTGCAAATTTTGTATTTAACTGTGACAAAGACGAAGATTGATGTAGTCGGAAGGAATATTTAAACAATCGATAGTCATTTACACGGCCGATCTGGCCCTGCCTATGAAGCCGATGCATCGGGTTCGAATCCCGGTGAGGGCATTTATTTGTGTGATGAACACAGATACGTATTTGTTCCTGTGTCATGGGTGTTTTCTATATGTATATGTATAAGTATGGTACCTATTTATCTATATACACGTACGTATGTACGAGGGGCGTTCAATAAAAAGTGAGAATGAGTATGTTATATACAACTTTTATTAAATGTTATTTTATTTTTCGACATAGTCACCTTTTAGCATAATACACTTAGTATATCTTTTTTCTAAACTTAAAATTCCATTTCTAAAAAAGGTTTCATCTTGAGTACTTAAAAAATCTTGTACTGCAGCGACTACCGCGTCGTCGTCTTCAAATTTCTTGCCTCTTAGGTATTCCTTCAAACTCGGAAATAGGTAGAAATCACTAGGGGCGAGGTCTGGTGAATACGGAGGATGCTTAAGGATATCGAACCCAGCATCACGTATTGCAGCCATTGCAACGGCGGACTTGTGTGCCGGTGCATTGTCCTGATGGAACAACACAATTTTCGAGAGTTTACCTCGCCGTTTTTCACGGATCTCATTACGCAATGTTGCTATTTGTTTGGCATATAAAGTGCCCGTAATAGTGGCTCCATGCTCGAGATACTCAATCATTACGACCCCTTTACCATCCCAAAAAACAGAGCCCATGACCTTACCGGCAGGTGGGCCCACCTTGAATTTCTTCGGAGTTGGAGATGATGGCCTTTTCCATGTCATAGACTGCAGTTTCGTTTCAGGGTCGTAATGATGGAGCCATGTTTCGTCCATTGTTATAAATCGCGCCAAAAAAAGTTCCCGGTCTTGCTGTATCAGGTCCAAAGCTTCGTGACAAATCTCGACTCTAGTTTGTTTTTGCGTGTCAGTAAGCATTCTGGATACCCAACGCGCTGATACCTTTTTCATACCTAAGCGTTCATGTAAAATATTATGCACGCTCCCCGTTGAAATCTTTACATTTTCAGCAATAAAACGAACCGTGACACGACGATCCGCCAAAACTAAGTTTTCGACTTTTTTCACAATTTCTTCAGTTACTGCTGTAGGGCGTCCGGAGCGGGGGTCATCCATGGTCGATGTTCTTCCACGTCTAAATTCGGCGCACCAACGTGCAACTGTCGAATACGGAGGAGCATTAGACCTTAAAGTGTCCCGTAAATCTAAATTGACTTGGTCCGTAGAAAAATTTTTCAAACACAAGTATTTGATAACGGCGCGCAGTTCAATTTTCTCCATTTTCGCTAACGTACTCAATAGCACCGCAAAGAAATCGCCGTATTTTTTTTTGAAACAAAAAACGGTTAGTTTTTTTTTCATGGCAATCAGCTAGGTAGATTTGCTTTACCGGCCAGTATTTACTTTCCTAATATTTATAGAGTTTGTATCTCATTCTCATTATATATTGAACGCCCCTCGTATATCGTCGCCTAGTGCTAACTACAAGCTATGCTTAATTTGGGGCTAGGTCGACCTGTGTGAGATTGTCCCCAAATATTTATTATTATTTATTTTAGCTTGAGCTAGTTATAATAGTTGCCTTGATTATGAGCTAGCTTGATTAACTATTTGGCGACTGCGAAAAGTACCTAAAGCTGTTAATAAAATACTCTTTGAACGGTGATCGATATTTTTCATGGTCGACAATTTTATTATGTGTTGGAAGGAAAGTTGAGGTGAATGATTACATTGATTGCACAGATTTCTAAGTTCATAGAGTACCGATTGCAAAAAAAAACGTAGTGAATGAAAAAATTACTGATGTTATTTGAGCTCATGATAGTTAAGGGTCGAAAAACCCGCGAAAAGGTCGGTTTTCTTTTAGATTTGGGCGATTATAACCCTAATGGACTAGTTTTTGATACTGCCTTCTCAGGACGTTTTTAAAGTGGAGTAGATTGGCTACAGTACGAGACTAGAATTGTCTCTGTACATCTAGTAGTTTCCGAAATAAAACCTTACTAGACAATTCTAGTCTCGTATTGTAGCAAATTTAGTCCACTTTAAAAACGTCCTGAGAAGGCACTATCAAAAACTAGTCCTTTAGGGTTATAATCGCCCAAATCTAAAAGAAAACCGAAATTTTCGCGGGCTTTTCGATATTTGACAAAGTTGGGCCAACATCATAAACACGTCTGCAAAAAATCAGAACTACCGGATTTAACGCAAACGCGAAATGTATAAAATGTCTGTATTTTAGTTAGATCACAACTTTTCATCCGTTTAGGCATGTTCATGTTTCATGAGTGAAGCTTTAAATATTGACTATTTATTATAAAAGTATAAACTAGTCGCCAAATCTTATGAATCGATCTGTACAAACAAAGGGTAAACTTATAATTCTGGTGAATCGATTTAACACAGTAATCATTAAAATCCACCGAGCAGTTTGATGAGATGATGAGTTCCCGTTTTTTCCTGCTTGCTTTTTAGTTTATGCTAATGAAATATTATGTAGTTAAAGTGAACTTCAAGTTAAGATCATATTTATTATAAATATAAATTTCGTGTAATATAGCAGTTTACATACTAAAAAAAACTTAAAATGTCTATTGTATAATAATATCATTCACATTTTGAGGTCAATAACTCTATTTTGAAAGAAATGTAATGAGAGATTTTTAATGAGTAGGTATGTAATTAAACAAAAAAAGGTACTTTGTTTACTTATTGGACCTAAATGAATAACGCTCACTCTACGTCACATAGAAGAACCCAACACTCGTTTGTATATGAAAGAAACTCAAATAAAAATGATCAGAAGGTACTGGTTTGTTACATACATACATATGTATACCTGCATACTAGCCAGTATAACCTAACGCCTTGGCAATGCATTAACCTAATATTGAAATCCTACGATTGTGTCTCTATAATCCAATATAGCCTAAGCAAATTAGAAAAATCTGCGGAAATAATTCGTGTAGTTTTGAAAATTGGTACAGGTATACCTTGTGGTGTCCAGATAAACACACAGGGGGTACCTTCAACCCCCCCCCCCACACCCTCAGCACACCCCCTACCCTCGAGGACTTTTAGTATGTTTATCTGGACACCACAAGGTATGCCTGTACCAATTTATTTTCAAAACTACACGAATTATTTCCGCAGATTGCCCAAATTCGGCTTAATTTGACGTGGCTAATAATTGATATGGTAACCTCGTAATATGATTAGTGTCGAGGACCAGAATTAATGCAATTCATATTAGTTCCTGTGTTCCAATAAAATCCTTTTTTTCAGATAGTTTTGCGCGTTACGATGTGATAGATAGACGTCTCTATTTTATAAGCTAGTATGTAATTGTTACTTTAAATCTGTATTTGAATTTTTCTAGTAACTATTCGATTGTCTTGAAAATTCTGATATCTTTAGGTACAATTTCGTGAATTGCCAGTTTGAGCACGTAAAAATATATATGAGTAAATATCTACCTAAATGGCCGCTTAGTAGAAAGTATAATCGTAGCTAAAAATTTACCAACACTTGCTTTTACCAAAAAGAGGATTTTGCCAAGGACTTACGTATTGACATATTTAAGAAATCAGAATTAATTCCAACATTTCCAGACGGCTAATTGGTAATTGGGAGCTCGAAAACAATACAAAAGGTAATCACGGTTCATATCCCGCTCAATATAAGTCTAGTGAAACTAACCGTGAATCATTCAAAACTGTAATTGGTAGAAAATGGATACACGTTTATTTATTTTTTACTAAAAGTTAAATGACAGTCTTGAAGTGTGATTCCACCAGTGTGCGCCACAAGCATTTTCGTACTGAACATGCTTGTGCCGCACACTGGTGGAATCCCACCTTTATAGTCTTTTTTATGAAAGTATGAATTCCGTTTACAAACTTCCACCCCCTTCAAGAATGATTACTGGGATATAAACTGTCCTATATCCTTCCCCGAGACTCAAACAGTCTCTGTACCAAATTTCAATTAAATCGGTTCAGTGGGTTAAGCGTGAAGATGTAACATACATACACGCACTTTAACCAAATAAACCAAAGTCTCCCGCCGCGTCTGTCTCTTTGTGTGTTTGTATGTTCGCGGTAAACTCAAAAACTACTAAACGGATTTTCATGCGGTTTTCACCTATCAATATCTTGAGGAAGGTTTAGGTGTATAATTTGTTAAGGTTTACCCGTGCGAAGCCGGGGCGGGTCGCTAGTTAGTATTAACACATTCGACACCGCGTACCCGACTCTCGGGCACTCGTAAACTTTACTCAGATGCCGGCATACCCGCTAGTCGGGCAAGAGCTATAAACCTACACGCGACGCCGAAGTGTCCGACAGGCGGGCAAGCATTGCATCTTCACTACCTCAGGGCTGCCACTGCCACTAACAGAAAAAATTGTAAGTCTTCTGATTATTATGTGGTCGAAAAGTTGGTACAGTTGATTATTATATTTTATTACTTCACTTTGTATTTTTATTTACTTTACCTAATGCGATTACAAAATAAAAATTCTTATTAGTTGGTTACGTGAAATTGCATACATGGGTATGTATCAATAGGAGTTAGAATTAGGAGAAGAACAAAACGGGGAGCCTAAACAGATGAGACAGCAGATTTAATTTTATCCACGTACTTATACGAAAGTTACTTGGCAAAGCCCTGAGCGTCCGCCGCGTGCCCGACTAGCGGGTTCGCGGCGTGCGGCATTGAGTTGCACGTCGTTGCCCGACTAGCGAGTACTGTCGGTTTCTGGGGTATTGTTTGAAATTTTGCCTGGTTGCGAAAGTGTTAATATCTGCTCGTAGTTAGGTGTATAACCTAGGTGTAGTGTACATCATCATACACATATGTCTAAACAATATGAATGTTTGCGCAACTGGGCATTTACGTGTTGACAACAATAAGATACGTAATTATTAAAGTAGGCTGGTAGGTAGCTATATGAAGCTGTTTACAAGAATATCGTTGTAATGATACCTTTGAACAACTGGCGGACTGCTGGGTAGTCAGTGTTGGTGTAGGATAATTATAGGTAGGCGAGCATTAAACCTTACAAGCAGCTGAATAAATTACTTTAGATAGGCTAATATTAGGTACTTCATAGTTATACTATTAGCCTAGGCAGGTCCCAATACCGAGACATGCTGATGGTGGACTTAAGACTTGACGGGTAATGGTGCTAGCCTTCTATTTCCGATATAGTCATTACAAATTGCAACCCAGAGGTCCCGTTCTCTGCACGGCGTTAAGCATTAAATGAAAACTGCTAACGGAAAGGCCATGAAAAAAATGCTCCGAAAGAATTCAAGTAGCAGTAGAAACTTGCAGCGTCAACCTTCATAGCTTCGCGATTATGGGTGAGATATTCATAATGACCTACCTGCACGCGTTCTTATTCTCCTAACAATAAAGCGTTGTTAAGTTTAATTCGACTTCACCCGTTTAACTACTTTTGCTGCTGACTATACCTACAATTGTTTTCGCAGCGTCAGCATCGATCGAGCTAATGAAAATAATGCAGTTTAGTGTTTTTTTGCTTAGCTACTGCATTAGCAAAATAATAAATACGTAACTAATAACTACACAAAAATACCTATCTACTCTATAACTTAGAGTAGGTAAGGTAATGAAATTAACATTCGTAGTTAGCGACACGAAGTTACTATAGAAATACATAGAAACCAATAGCGTCGCAACGACACGTCGTTCTGCTGCTGTTTGCGCTCGGGTTACAATTTGTACCTCAAGGGTCAATTCATAACTGTCAAATAGGTATCACTTCTTACGTTGCGCCTACTTTAAAAAGCTGTACATTGAAATTAATTCAGGTAAGATTTTTTTTTATAAGTAGAAACAAGTCCATCCATAGTGTGTGGTCAGCAACGCAAGCTTCGTCAAGTGGACATAAAGCAAATCAGCTACAGACTTTGTAACTTACTTACAAATGCTGTAATCCGCAGCTATGGTGCCACCCCGAGCCGTAGTCGGCTCAAACGTCCCCATGACACTGGCAGCGTTGCCCCGTCGTATTGCCAAGAAGATCTGTTGGACCAGGTATGATCTGGAGTGAGGATCGCAACCCCTATCTCTTAGTCGCCGACCCAATTCCCACACAAACTCCTTAGCCTCCGCACCCCAGGATCCTGCAGTCTCCACCGCAACAAAGGGAACATTGGCTGAAACCAAAGCCCTGCGAACTACTTCAGTTATCGCGTGGTGCCGCGATAAACGCCCAACGCACCTCTGACAACTAAGGCCATGGTGACTCGTCCTGATGACTTGGAACTGAAGTTGGAAGTTAAGAACAAAGGGTAAGTAGGTAAGCACGTTGTACGTGCGCTTGATCCTCATTTGGTTACCTTCAGCTATGGCAACCATAAGTCTGGCCACCTGATGCATAGGACCTATGAAGCACAACTCCGTCTGCGGCTCTTTCGAAACAAGCGTGTAAACGCCGCCGCCGTGCTATTCAGCACGTAGGTATTCACCTACGCATCTGGTGTGTCAACTGGGCTTTAGGTAATCGTATACTATAATTATACCTTGTCGGATCTGTTATAGCCTTCCAACAGTAAAATATCGGTAAAGAAAACTAATCGATACCTAAAGGTTACTTATTGAGTTGTGCGTCATTCCAGCGGCGGATCCAGGATTTTAATTTGGGAGGGACTTGAATTGCGGGGAGAGGGGCTTGCACCCAATGTGGGTAGGTCTAAAAATTTCATGAAAGGACTCATGTGATTTCGAGAAGGGGGGTGGGAGGGCTTGAGCCCTGTTCTCCCCGCCCCCCTAAATTCGCTACTGCGTCATTTCATACCTACACAAAATATAAACGACAATACATGTAGGTACCCGAGCAAAAATAAGATATTTAGGCTACTAAGGGCTGAACGACGCTTGACTAAGTGGTTATCGAAAAAAGCGCTAAACAAATATCGAGGTTATACCTAATATGCACTTTTTCCGCTATACGTACCATCTTTCACAGTGGTGGAAGGAATAGGTTTAGGTACAGTCAAGTTATTAAATATAGATGGACAAAGTGCCAAAAATATGTGTACACAGCCTTATTGCTCTAGGTATCTATACATTAAGGTAGTGTGTACATATTTTTAGCATTTTGTTCGCGTACTGTACAGTCAGCAATAAATACTATTCACTTATTAAATCTCTGCTCCAATTGCAAAAACGACCAAACTGCTATAATTTCTTTACTCCTATCAATAAGTTACGATAGGAAAAAGCATATGTTACATAATGTACTAATTACGCAATTGTATTTATTTGGGTGTTTTTTCAAGTTCGCTCACTAGTTGCGCTTTAGGCGTCTACCGATTATTTATGTTTACACCAACACACTGTTTACGACCCGACTCGCACGCCGCTTCGTTTCGCGGTGGAGCCGGCCCCGCCGATCTACCATGGTTAAACTGTCCTTTATTCTTGACAACATGTACAATTGTACATTATAATAATCAATAGCACTTGGTTAAAAAGTTCACCACGATAATTTGAAAATGATATGACCTACAATTTTGTAACTGTTAATAACGGTCTTTCGATGCCGCCGGCTCGATTAAATCATCCCTAAGCTTGAATCCTTACATAATTTTATTACGTAATAACCACGTGGCGAGGATTTCCTTCTTTTATAGCTCACCAGGAGCCTAATACCACTTACAATTACGTAACATTATTCTATAACGTAAAAATGATCTTGTACAACTATACCAATTCGTTGAGATTTCAGGTGGCTTTAAAGTAAAACTATTTACTATGTTACCTCGGTTGTAGTAGACGGCAACGGCATTACAAGCTCGCTAACCGGAGGCCACATGGTATAAACTCCGCTTTTGTTTTGGGTAATCAGGATGTTAAAAACTGCAAATCTGAAACTATTTATAGATGTACACAACCACGTACTACCGGACACTTATCAGAACTGACTGACGGTGACGAATAAGATGGTGGGAAATTGAAGGAAGGAGAAAATTGGAGGGGGTACAAAAATAAAGCTGTCAATGTCAAATGAATCATAGACAATTTAAGGCGAAGTTGTAAAATGATTTAATACACCTAAAGGTTAAAATCCAGTTAAAACTGAAGAGAAATGCATAAAAATTAGCTTTTTAAATATAAGTGTGGTTGTAAGTGTGCTATATTTGTGCCTCTCTAAACGTCACCATTAATCATTTGCGATTTGCAATACTTAGCGGCATTTGATTTGTTGCACCGTCTGTAGAAGCCTTAAGATACCATATTGAGTCAAGTTGGAATATAAGCACATTTTTAGGTCTGCAAGGTCCTTTAGGAAAGAAAATAAAAAAATATCATGTGTTGTACTATGTCTATGGATGGTTTTCTTCCAATCTTCCATACAACATGAAAGATCATTCCTAGGTACTTTAGTCGTGTTGAAAATATTTATCGTATTGTGAATTTACTGTGTAATTATAAACGTTTACTTGTTTTCAAAATAGTTCCAGTGACAGCTATTGACCTCCGATTGTTTAACTAGTTTGGTTTCTATAACTAGCTGGCAGTGATACAATTATATGTCTACAGTGATACGCATGCAAGATTTGGAATACGGTGGTCATTATTAAAATACCTATTTTCTACAGAATCAGACGCTTCTATTCTCGTGTTATATATATCAATTACCGCGATGTGATCGAAACCCAGCCGATGACGACAACATATGCACACTACATCTTCATCGTAGTTAGTGCGATGTTGTAAATTGTGTTATATTTTGATAACTTGCCCTGCCGCTTACCATTAGCAAAATGGAAGACGACGGTGATGATAAAGATGACTCCAAAAGGTAAGTTTATTGTTGCATGTTACGAACACCAAAATTGTCTTAGGTGTATTTGTATGACTTGTTTTTCTTACAGGCAAATAAAAAAATTGTGTAAGCATGTAGATAAATTACAGAAATATTGTAATTATAATAGAAACATTTAATTATCAGATAATCACACACTATCACATTGTTTATGTGCCAGTAATGTAAACTTTACATAAACAATGTCATAGTGTGTGATTATCAGATAATTAAATGTTTCTTCCCTTTTATATTGGATTTAATTTGCCCTACAAATAGTTGTCTGTCTTTGCTAAACAATTAAATCTGGCAACAAGACCCTGTAATGTAGCGTTTTCAAATTGAGGTATGTAAATGGCAAGGGGTTTACCAGTGATAGTAACGGGGTAGCAACAAGACCAGAATTTGACAGATAACTGGTAACTAACTGCACTGGTACTGGTAATTGCACATTAAAAAATAGAGAATTTAAAAAATGCTCGACACAAAAAGTTTACAGCAACATGGGAAATTTCTTAGGGGTATGTGAGTTATGAGTAATGGATGGACGACAGATGCAATATATGTCAAAATAATGTCAATCGATATACATAATTAAAATTGGTTTAAATAAGACAACATGATTTTGACGTATATTGCATCTGTCGTCTGCCCATTAGTTATGAGCAGACATAGGATTCTATGGGGCAGCATTTATTGACAGCTAAGGAGTTCCTATACCAATAAACTCAATTATCAATACTTTTCCCTAATACTAGTGACCGCCTCCAGTTTTGTTTGTAAATGTATATTATTTGTAGTATTATTTCGGGATTAATGATAAAGTTTCCACAAAGCCTATTTTATATGACCACTAGATTAAAAAGAATTATGATAAGTGTAGTTTCAAAAATCCCTTCAAAATAAAGAAAACGGGAGCTTAGTCATTATTATGTTTCATATTAATACTTTAAATAAAAAAATATTTTTACAAACAAAACTTGGAGCGATCACTAGTACGTCTACCATCAGTTTTAACATTGACATAACGCTCACGTCTACGTAATTTACTTTCTGTACATCTCGCTCGTACTCGCATATTAGTGCAAGCGAGATGTATAGAAAGTAATTTACGTAGACGCGAGCGTATCTGTCAATGTCAAAACTGGTGGTAGCCGTATAGTACATGAGAGAAACATCGATAATTGAGTTTATCGATATAAGAACTCCTTAGCTGTCAATAAATTCTGCCCCATAGAATCCTATGTCTGGTTATGAGCATAAATTGGGGTTTTTGGTGTAGGAATGATTTTGTGTAAGTATTTATAACTTTGTTTATTGCAAAATAATTACCAAACTATGAATTAAAAATAAATAATTAGCTCCAAATGTGCTTATAAATGTTAAAATACTATCAGTTTTTACATACTTTTTGGCTAGTGTTAAAAATTCCCCTACCAAAAACTCTGATGTATTGTTATAAGTTTGAGATACCCTGCTCTAATGTATAAAACTTGAATCAAAGTATATGACTTGGCCTGTTAACATTGTAGGAGGACTAGGAACATGAGTGAGAAGAAAAGGCGAGACCAGTTTAATCTCCTAGTCAATGAACTGAGCAGTATGGTGTCTTCAAATAATCGGAAGATGGACAAATCTACAGTTTTAAAATCAACTATATCATTTCTGAAAAACCACAATGGTAAGTTATGTAATTTGCATGAGGTAATGCTTTTCATTATGCTATTGCCCTTCAAACAACCAAAGTTTTTTTGAAGACCTATTATGTAGATGCCTTAACATGGTCTTGTGTATTTTATAAAGAGGATACCAATACAGATCAGAATTATCATAATCAGTCATATTCAATATCCAGATTATTTTGCATTGGTGCAAATAACATGAATCCACACTAATATTATAAATGAAAATGTAAGTGTCTGCTTGTCATGCTGAACCCAGTAAACCAATTTAAATATTATCATAAGATATATATTAATTTTTACCATGGAAATCAACAATATATGTAGAGAAAGTCATGGGTCAAGCTAAGAATGTGACAATGAACTATAAATGCCATCAAGCAGACCATATGATTGTTTGCCACCGATGTAGTATAAAAAAATGTGATATTTATGTTTTTTAACTACTAAAGTAGATAATTTTATTTTAGCAAAGGTTTCTTTTTCCTTACATCTTTTGGTTCCATGTATCTCATAATTATCACATTTCTTTTAGAAATAACAGTTAGATCAAGAGTCCATGACGTACAGGAAGACTGGAAACCGGCATTTTTGTCAAATGAAGAATTTACATATTTAGTTTTGGAAGCACTTGAGGGCTTTGTGATGGTTCTCTCTGCTAGCGGGCATGTTTATTATGTATCGGAGAGCATAACATCATTACTGGGCCACAATATGGTAAGATAAATGTTTTTTTTTAGATAAATATGCTCTGTTAACATAGCTTCAGGAAATAATATGTTTAAAAACATGTTTAAATTGCAGAGTGACGTGGTGAACAAAAGCATCTTTGATTTAGCTTTTGAGGATGATCACCCAAACTTGTACAATATACTTCAGGGTCCCGGTACAGCAGTAGACACAATACGAAGAGGAAGCCAAGGTAAAAAACAAATACTTTATTAATAATTTATATATATATCTGAACAGTTTGCTATAAACTTTCTGCTCCTGAAAATAAAGTAGGTAAGTTTTGCCACAATAATATTTTCATTTTGCAATAAAAAACTATGTGCTAAGCTGGTGCTGCCTTTTTGTGAAGGTTGATAGTATTGTTTAAAGTGCAATGCATCTACTCATAAGCATTACAATAATAAATTGACAAACCACAACCATTATTGTAACCATTAATGGAAATTAAACAAATAATTCGATTTAATTAACCATTGTGGCTGCCTGCGCAAATTAAAAATTAATGTAGGCTATTATTTATGAAAATTAAAGTTTTGCAACGTATAGAAGTATATTTTATCACTTGTTGCTATAGATTTTAAGTTTGTAATTTAGAATTTTAACTTTCTGTGCGTGTTTTGCTCTGCTGCTAAGCTGTTGCTATCTTGTAACGTTTAGATAAAAAGCAGAGACGCTTTCCACATAGATTTTCGTACAGTAAAGCCGAAACAGGCGGGTCAATGGACTCTCTCTTTGACTACTAGACAAAGTTCAAGTTTTCAAACAGCCTTTTATATCAGCAAACGTTGCTGACGGCTATGTCGGTTACCCACCTATGGTATTGCGAAATACGAGCGAAATGCGAATGGGATTGTTTTCATTTGCTTGCCTTGCCATGTCTGAATAATAATGACCTTCATCCACATGGTAGACCCATTCTATACTTCAATATTTAAATTTCGGTATTTGCATCATGGCCAGTGGCGGTTATAACAATTTTTTTAAAGGTGGCTAAACGTTCCGCTTACGACTGGCCCTCAATGTTGAAATCGGGCGCTTTTTTTAAGGGTTCCGTAGTCAACTAGCTTTATAGTTTCGCCATGTCCGTCTGTCAGTCTGCCCGTCGAAGTTGCCGACAAAGTGGCATGAACTCCCCTACACGTAAAGTGGGTTTTTCTCTTCAACCCTATAGTGTGGGGTGTCGTAGATATGTCCTTAATAGGGGTCTTCACAAAACCGTTTTTAATAAGGTATAAAAATAGTTTTGAAAATAATTGCTCCGCGATACTTATACGATAATTGCATACGACTATTTTAACTTTTGAACCCTTCCTAATATTTTTACCCGACTATGGAAAGCGTTATGTCATAAATTTAAAAGGCTAATAGCAGTAATAGCCTACGCAGTATGTATGGCCTAGGTTTGTATTGACTGTATGCGGGTATGTTTGTGTCTTGTGTTCCATCGTAGCGTCAAAATTATTGAACCGATTATCGTGAATGAGGTGTTACCTGATGTCTCCTTCATCTTTTACTGACGCACGGTGTCAGAAAGTGACGTATACCCCTTATTCCATTATAGTATGATATCTATTGGTTTACGCTTTGCTTTTGTTGAGGGAAACCAAATCGTGGCATAAATGTGAATTTCCCCTTACGATTTTTTACAAAATGGCGTCGTGATTTGTCATCTGCGAAATACATACTAATATCCATACTTAAATATATATATAATATTATATATAATATTATAAAGGTGAAAGTGTGTCTGTCTGTCTGTCTGTCTGTCTGTCTGTCTGTCCGTTACCTCTTCACGCATAAGCCGCTGAACCGATTTAGTTGAATTTTGGTATAGAGATAGTTTGAGTCCCGGGGAAGGACATATGATAGTTTTTATGTCGGAAATCATCCCTGAAGAGAGTGCAAAGGGGGGTGGAATTGAAAGAGTTAATGAATTGCCTAATAATTGAAGAAAGCAATGCGCGAATTGAATGATTGCTATTAGCATTATCCAGGCGCTATACCTACTTTAGCTGCTGTTACTAATTCCACGCAGACGAAGTCGCGGGCAAAAGCTAGTAACAAATAAATCACAATGGCACATAGCGGCGGTGATACTGCGCACGCAGCAATAGCGAACTAACTATACTTGTATGTACTGCGATCTGTTTTTTATGAGCTCTGCTAGTTATTATTGTGATATGTCCGTTAAGTCGCATTTTTACCAAGTTTCTCATCTGTAGGCCTAGCACAGGTGGGGCGCGACAGTATCTCATCCGCGAGATCCGGGTAGTCTTACCCGCCCTTTTCTAACTGTATTAATTAAAGAGGGACGGGTAGTCTATCTAGCGGGTGATATACTGTTGCGCCAATCATGTGCTAGCCCGGCTGGTCGTTGTAGCCACGGAAATAGGTATGCAATTTATAGAGCAACGAAATCCCTCTAGTTAGTGTGCCCTACTATCATTATTAATTAATCCGGGCGCCTGGCAGCTGTTCAGCGGTGGGTGCGGGAGTGGATGGGCAACAAAGGGGTTGTAAAATCAATTGAAGGTGTGCAATTTATAGAGCTCTGAGTTTGATGTGATATAATAGCTAATTATGTATTTTATTCGAATATAACACTGCCAGGCGTTTTAATTGGGGGAAAAGTA
Source organism: Cydia splendana (assembly GCF_910591565.1). Lineage (NCBI taxonomy): Eukaryota > Metazoa > Arthropoda > Insecta > Lepidoptera > Tortricidae > Cydia > Cydia splendana. The sequence continues at coordinate 32,645,892 of NC_085987.1, forward strand.
GTGCCAGGTGACGTACAAGGTGCGGTAAAAAGTGCCAAAGTCGTCTTATTTATAGAGGTCTGGGCCTTTACTTTTTCATTAGAGTGGACCTTCAAAATCGTGTGTGCAAAAATACAGGCGCAAATATTCAGTCGATCACCCCGCCAGGCGACGACAAAGAGCAACTGGCTCTAACTCGCGCCACCCGGGCCGCCCGCGTCGACCGCGCTGCCGTGTCACGCCCAACTCCGCAACTTGAGTTACATGAGTCTAAATCATCTTTGAAATTGTTGACAAATTTGAGTTCGACGAAGGTACAATTCAGGTACTATTGTTTTTCAAATGCAGATAAAAGAAGTCAGGAAACTTATTTGTAAAGTAATACATGCCACGTCTGATCACACGTATGTCATGTAACTTGACTTACATGACTTCGTGTGACCAATATAGTACAGAAGAGTTGGTAATGCGGAACTCTTCAACTCGAATTAAATGAAAACGCCACGCCATGCAGGTCAACTGGACAACCATAAATTAATCGGACCACTGGCACAAACACATAAATACTTAACATATTACAATAAATTGTATTGTACCAGATACTATTTTACATATATTTTACCGTAAGGGTGAAATAAACAAACAATCTTTAGTATTTATTCTTCTTTCCCCTGCCCTTATCCCACGTTATGTGGGGTCGGCACAACATGTTTTTCTCTTCCATTCTCCTCTGTCTTTCGTCTCCTCAGCACTCACTCCTTTCTTTCTCATATCCTCTTTCACACAATCCATCCATCGTTTTTTGGGTCTACCATACGCTCTCCGTCCATCAACATTCATCCCTAACATTCTTTTGCCTATATGGCATTCATCCCTCCTCATTACATGCCCATACCACGCTAACCTAGTACTCCTCATTTTCTCCGTTACTGGAGCTACTTTCAAACTTCCTCTTATATACTCATTCTTAATACGATCCTTTCTCGTCACTCCACACATCCATCTCAGCATTCTCATTTCCGCTGCGTGCACTCTTCTTTCATCCGCTACTTTCGACGCCCAGCATTCTGATCCATACATTACAACAGGTCTCACGATCGTTCTGTATATTTTCCCCTTAAGTTTAAGGGGCATTCGTGGATCGCAAGTTGTTCCAGAGACCTGTCGCCATTTCATCCATCCCACATTTATTCTTTAGTATTTATTATAAGGCTCAAAGTTTTAGATAAGTCCCTCGGACAACAAGTCACTTGGACAACAAGTCACTTGGACAAGGGAAGTGGTTGTCCGTAGGACATTTTGGTTGTCTCTTGGACAAAAACTATGTGATAAGATTTTTTATAGGGTCTGAAACAAATTCAATAACGTATCTGAAAGCACTAACATACATATATATGTTATAGTGCTTTCTGATATTTTATTAAATTTGTTTCATTTAGTACCCTCTTTAAGATTTATTATTAATATTTACATTGGAAAACCAGATTTGTTTATGGGACAACTAAGTTGTCCCTAAATTGAAAAACACACATCATTATTTTTTTCTTTTTAAGTTCAAGATCAGTTCATAATTTTTTAAAGAAACAAAGCAGCAGGAGCAATTTTCTTACATTACTATAACTATTTCGCGTTTTAATTAAAAAAGTTCCTATTATGTGAAATAAGAGTGGTCCAGGGGACAATTTTTAGGGAAATATTGTGAAATTCCGTGAGTATATGCCATATATAAAGATAAAAAATTATACTGCATTGTTTAATTAATGTAAGCCAAATAATTGTTTAAACAATAATTGATGTCTAGTTTGTTTAAACATACTTTTGGATAGTGGTCCAAACATACACAAATACACAAGTTAAACGTATCTTTTTGGCCGCGGGTTAAAAAAATAGTACGGGTTCGATCCCGGGTTGTGAAAAACGGGTTTCTTAAAACTGGCCAAGTGCGAGTCAGTCAGGCTTAGCGAGTAAATCAGCCCAACCCCACCCAAGTAACGAAACACGATACAATTTGACACAGTAAATGAGATGACTTGGCACTTTTTCGCGCATCTTGGACATCACCTGGCACTACTTTTCCCCCAAATAAAACGCCTGGTATTGTTATATTTGAATTAAATACATAATTAGCTATAATATCACACCAAACACAGAGCTATATAAATTGCACACCTTCAAATGATTTTACAACCCCTTTGTTGCCCAACCACTGTCACAACCACCGCTGAACAGCTGCCAGGCGCCCGGATTAATTAATAATGATAGTATGGCATACTAACTAGAAAGATTTCGTTGCTCTATAAATTGCAAACCTATTATGGTACTTTTTCGCGAATCTTGTACGTCACCTGGCACTACTTTTCCCCCAATTAAAACGCCTTGCATTGTTATATTTGAATTAAATACATAATTAGCTATTATATCACACCAATCATCAGCTCAGATCAGAGCTCGAGCTCTATAAATTGCACACCTTCATTTGATTTTACAACCCCTTTGTTGCCCATCCACTCCCGCACCCACCGCTAAACAGCTGCCAGGCTCCCGGATTAATTAATAATGATAGTATGGCATACTAACTAGAGGGATTTAATTGCTCTATAAATTGCATGTACCTATTTCCGTGGCTAGCTCTTAGACCATTGCCATATCACTGATGTATTATTTTAACCTTAATGTTCAATTGTCAGGCAACTGGTAAATTCAATTCAGTATTAGGGACACCTCACACATTAAATTAGACATTATAATAAAGCTAGTTTTATGTTTAAAGCAGAAGAGATAAACAATTTTGATGACATTTTAAAGTTTCCGTATCATGCCATCAAAGTATAAAGTATCTATTAAGGTGGGAATAAAGATAATTAATGTCGGTAAGTTCGACGTGTAGAGAGACTCGGCATGAAGTCCGCAATATACTACATTGTTTCGTTATGGTGCAATAAATATTAAGGTTGTATAAGTTCTTCAACAAACAGTGTGTTTTATTTTAGATAACGAGATAAGGTTCCAGTGTCACCTGAGACGCGGCACTTTGGACTTCAGAGACGAAAGCACGTACGAACTGGTAGAGTTCAGCGGACACTTTCGTGAGTATAATTAAAACACATTGGTGCTTACATTTCTGTAGATGTTAGATGGTTGGTGGATGGATGGTCGAAAACCGTCATGGTTACTAATTGTGTGTGTAATATAGGTACCTATATGAGGTGTTGATGTATTTTTAGTGTTATGTACCTAAAATGGCAAGAATGGAAACCGTCTTATGTCGTCATAACCGTCTTTTCGTCAGTATGTCACAGGCCATATACTCGTAAACTTAGCTGTTTTACGACAGCTGGTCCAAAAGGTGTTAGGTGCTCCGGCTCTACTCATGCGATTGCATTATTATTTATACAATTGTGAGGGATATAACAATGGTAATTGTAGCCATGAAAAATGTTTACAGGAATGCCTTAACAGCCTTAGTAAAAATACGTTATACAATAATATTAATTATGAATTTGTCTTTCTGATCATCGTCAACTACAAATAACAAAACTTCCGTGTGACACAGACATACAGGGTGTAACAAAAATAAAGGGCACATTTGAGGGCACATTCGGTATCGTGTTCTGATTAGGAAAAAGTAGAAGAATATTTTTTTCGACCAGAATTAATTTCTATGAGGCAATTCGTCCCAATCCCAAGTCGACCAATCCTTCATACAAAGGACAAAAATTTTTCGCGTCAAGCTCTTCTACTTTTTTCCTACCAGAACACGATACCGAATATGCCATTAAACGGATCCCCAATATTATTGCTACTAAATATATTAAAAACTCATGTATTTTAAGTCCAAAATAACTTGACATGTTTTACTCCGTACCGAGTAGCTCATCGGGAGCTCGCATTGGCCCGCCACGTGGGTGACCCGATCCGTTTTTAATATATTTAATAAATCGTCAACTTTGATAACTTCTTTTACCTAATCTAATGTGTTTCACTTTTAAGGTACCAACACAGAGCCGCTGGATAATGAAGACTTGCCTTATAGAGCGGATCACGAATCCAGGTAAAATAACCATAATTAATAAATATTAAATGACTTGGGATGCTTGTCCGGAGTAGGGGAGGTTTGCCCGAGTGGGCAGGCGGCTCCGGCGAGGGCGGTGCGCGAAGGTTTTACCGCTTTTAACCCGGCCGGTGGCACGGGCGCTCTATTCCGCCTGCCCACGACGGTCACTCGCTACCATTTATAATTAACAGAGTAAATAGATCATCACAATGTACAAGTTCTTGATTCTGCTGTGTGTTGTTTACTGTGTTGTCATCCCAAGTAACACAAAAGTAGCTGAATATTGTTTGAATAATAGAGCATGCAGTACTGTAAGCTGAATAAGGTAGCTGTATAACGTCTGTAACAGCGCTGTTACAGACGTTATACAGAAGGTTTGGGCACAAAGTGGGCAGTGGTGTGCAGCTTACAACTGAATAACAGTAATGTAATAGCTGTATAAGTGTGTGCCCACACATTGAATCAGCGGAATAACACTTGTATAGAGGCTGTCAAAAGCTTCTATACCGCTTTTAAAGCAAAGTTATCCAGCTTTGAACACAATGAATCAGTTATTCACACGTTATGAAGCTTTTGGTTCAAAAGTGCATTTTTACAGAAAATATATTCAGATATTTGTGTGTTAAATCAATGATTTGTCTTCCATTTTAATTTGTGAACTCGTGTCAAAGTGTAGTTTCTGAAGTGAATACAAAATAAGGAGGACATCACCCACATATTGATTTGGTGTTTACATAACTTCAATTTCATTGCGCATGCGACTTTACTGTAAATATATATACACATTTTATTTAAAATTTTAAAGCGCCGCGTAAATAATGCACCGTTTAAAAAGTAAATATAGAAAATTTACTACTCCATTTTTAAATTTGTAATTTTTTTGCGGTGTTTAGATGTTTTAGTGATAGAAAATGTACTTTAACAAGTTATGCTACGATAAAACTAGTTTTATAAATGAATGAAAATGTGTTTTTTCAGTTAATTTTGAATTCCTATTTAATTGTAGAGGTTAGAATATGAGCAACCGTAATGGCGTCCGACTGTGCTGAATATAAGCTGCTGCCACAGCTATTATTGTGCTAAATTTCTGAATAAGCATTCACATTATTCGCGTTACTAAGCTACATGTTAGATAATAATGGTTTTAGAACAACAAGTTTTGAATAACATCAGTATAATAGTAATTGTTTTTTCAATCTTAAAGCCTATTAGGGTTCTATACACAAATAGTAAAAACCACATAGATCCTCACTAGTTTGATGAGAAACATTATAGGTATGTAACACGGGCAATATTCAATCCTACTTCCTACTAATATTATAAACGCGATATAATATTTAAGTTATATGATAAATCTGGGGGCACGGCAGATTACACAGTTATTTTTTCCGTTATCAGTTCCGACAAATATGTAGTAGGTAAAGGTACACGCAAAGATGTACGACGTGAGTACGAAGATGTGTATAGTATGAGTATGGTATGGTTACGAGTATGGTATGAATATGAATATGGTATAGGTGCGAAGGTGCGGGTATATTAGTAGCGAGTATCACGGGTATGAGTACAAGTATAGTTTGGTATGGGCAGTATTGTTTAGGTATGAGTACGAGTATAGTGTGGGATGGGTATGAGTAGACCCACTTGAAACCTTAAAACAGTCCGTTCAAAATCGACCGGAGAATCGATTTCGCTATATTTTAATGGGGGTGATTATTTTATTTTTCACATACCCAGTCCAGTCTACAAGTTTTTAATGCAATAATATCAATAACTAGCATTTGACACCTTGTTTGCCAACCAGCAACAACCTTGAATGGCCATTGGTAATCATCTCGTTGCAGTAAGGTATGCAAATGGTCAGTTAACAGTGTTTACGATGGTAGCTAGCAATTGTTTTACGTCATTAAAACGACAATGCATCTTGTGTAAAATAACCAATCGAAGAGAATTGTTAAGAAAACTAAACCTCGATTTTTTAAATAATGATTGGTTTAAAGAATAAATACGCAAGATGCGTTAAAAATAAAATAAAAACAAGCTCAAGCTCAAGGCAATCAGGCACAAGTAGCACCGTTGACCGTGTATAAAGCTACGGAACCCTCTCCACCGCGCACTTGTTGATACTAAGCAGTAGTTTGAATAGCGCTTCTCATTGCGTTCATTTTGCAGCTTTTAGCAAGAAAAGATAGAACATGTGTACTAAAATCGCTATAACTTAAGTATAAGTGTTGGTTTAGTATTTATTATTCAGACGTTATGTCTATAAAAGCCATAATTAACCCATATATGCAGCTACTGAATAACAAATAAGATGTGGATTTCATTACAGATTCCAGTAATAGCGTCCACCTTTATTCAAAAACTAGCATTAAAATAAGAAACTGCAACCGCTTTTATACAGTTGAAAGTCACCACCGACGCTTCTTTTCAGCATTTAGTAGCCACTATCACATTTTTCTTAATATTGTCTGCTTAATATCTCACAACACAGTAATATATACAGCTAATTGCTGCTAATGCTGCTATTATACAGCTTTTCGTAACCACAAATGCTTTAAGCTGAATAATGTCTGTGTAACTGTGTAAAGAATAAGTATTATTCAGCTTTAATATGCAAAACCGATACTATGCAACATTTATTCAGCATTTATTGGTATATAGGCCCCACTAGGCCCACATATTTTTTTATTCCGAATTTAGTAATTTCCACCGCTTATACACAAAATTTATGCAATCTTAATTTGAATAAGATTATAATTTTACTCTATTATCCTGCTTGTGTGTTACTTGGGATAGGTGAGTAAAGACTCACACACAACAAGTTAGATCAAAGGATCTAACTTGTTAAATGTTCTGTGTTTGTAATTATTTTTATTCAGGTTCATAATAGTTTGGTCGGTACTGATAAGAAAAAAAAAAATAAGAAAGTCTTATTTAAGTCCAAGTATAAAAAGTCTTCTTAGTCGAATTTACAAGATTCATTATTATATCATAATAGTTGTGTGCTTGACGTGTAACAACGACTCAAATGAAGCTTTGATTCATAGTAGGTTTAATATTTTTACAAGAAACCAAACCGAAATAGAAGAAGAAGAACTACATTTATTTAACATCTGGGTATAGAATAACACACAATACAAATTACACAAACTACTTAGATGCTAAACAGGATCCCCACTCAGCATAATGCCACGGCAAGCCATAACGCTGATTTTCAGTGGGTAACTGACTTAAAACTAATCTACATCTAAACTAAAACTAAAAGAGGGATAACACACACTTCAGACACAGATTACAAAATACATACAATAAAAGAGGGAAACTACAACGAAGAATAAACTTAAATTAGGCGGTAGTTAACAATTTTAGCATGTCGTTTAACGTTGCGGACCGTTGTTGGCTTGCATACTGGGTTACTGGGTAAAGTGATTAAGCAAGCAGGCAAACAGCAAGGAGGAAATTAGGTAATTTGTTCGTTCAGCAAGTATGCTCGATATTTAGATTTAAAAGTGTTAATCGATTTCAGTGCACGGATCGGCGGCGGAATTAAGTTCAAGCACGAACCTACCTCTACGAACTCTATGAGTAAAGCAAGGAGAATAAGTTGCATACGTTCAAAAAATCCGGTGTTTTCCATTAAATTATAACTTTTCACATTTTCACTTTTAACACACGACGGAGGTTAACTACGATGTGGCAAGAGGGGCGGAATGAAATGGCGACACACACTGTATTGCTAGTGATGTAAAATAACTACTATATACTTTGGTAGCAATTGCGATTATACGATCTTACCCTCCACCTGATCTTATCCGGGTATACCTTAAAAGTCATAATATTTTATTTCATTTCTTTTTTGAACTCAAGTTTTCTTTTACTTTAAAGGAGTTTATAAATTGTTTTAAGAAATCTTAGAAAGTACTCGCTCGTAACAAAAAAGTTTTACTTTAGTTAGCAACTCCGCTCGAATCGAAACGTGAGACTGAAGTCACGTGACTTCAGTGGTACACAAAATAAACATTATGTAAATTAACTGTGGACTTAAGTAAAGTTCAAGAAATCAGCGCGTAATATTTAAGTGAACCGCCTTTGACGGTAGAAGTGTGTGTCGACGACTTTGGTTCTTTTGCAGAAACGTCGGCGTAAACAAACTTGGGCAGTACAGGGGGGCAGGGTACATCCATACAAAGGACCTAAAGGAAAAGGTGGTATTTCACCTGTCCAATTTCTTTGGTCAATGTGTATTTTGTCTCACATTTTGAGAGAGAGAGAGAGAGAGAGAGAAAGAGAGACGCAATGGCATTGGACCAATATATTGGAGATGGAATACCACCCTTAGACACATTATGTAATACTCGAATGTAGTTAAACACTACTTTTAATTTCAACTATGAGCAAAGTAAAATACATGTGTATTTTACAAAACATGGCAAGGTTATTTATTGAATCGGGAGTTAAATAACAGAATAGAAATTATACCACATATCCATTTAGAACAAAGTCTATTTTGATTAACGAAAAAAAACGTAGATTAACAATGAGCAACTGTGTGGTGACCGCGAGTTATCTTATCCTCCTCCTAGCGTCGTAATCCTCAGTAATGAGGGTCGTGACCTCCCTTCTGAATCACTTTCTCTCTCACAATCTTTCTCCATCTGGTTCTGTCCTTGGCGGTGTGGAGAGCCATGTGGACTGTGGAGTCAAGAGCGGTGCGGAGTTATCTTATATGTTCCATCTTTCAGTTGTGGTTACCTGTGCTGGGTAGCATTATACAGTGTGTGTGTATGTCGCAGATTATTCGTGTGCACGGGGCGCCTGCACACGCCGCAGCTGATCCGCGACGTGTCGCTGGTGGACTCGAACCGCAACGAGTTCACCTCGCGCCACAGTTTCGAGTGGAAGTTCCTGTTCCTCGACCACCGCGCGCCGCCTATCATCGGCTATCTGCCCTTTGAGGTGCTAGGCACCTCCGGCTACGATTATTACCACTTTGACGATCTAGAGAAGGTTGTCAATTGCCACGAAGCTCGTAAGTTGATTCTTTGGTACATTTGTTTTACTTATGATGCATAGAATATATAAGTATGTACTTAGATTTGAGGATCAATGCAACATCAAGGGTTTTTTTCTATATTCCCTAAGTACTTGTTTAATTGTACATAAAAGCTGTCCCATTTTAAAAATCCGGTCAGTATAACAATTTTACCATATAATAACACATCTCTTATGTGCTTTTTACAGTCATGCAAAAAGGAGAACTAACGTCTTGCTACTACCGGTTCCTGACCAAAGGCCAACAATGGATTTGGTTGCAGTCACGGTTTTACATTACCTACCATCAATGGAATTCGAAACCAGAATTCGTAGTCTGTACTCATCGTGTTGTAAAGTAAGTATACCTACATATCATTATACAAATAATTAGTAACAGTTAGGTTACAAAATAGTCTGTGGTCATCATGCCGATTGCCGTTTTCACCATTTGCCGCTATCATCCTTTGTCTGTTCAAGGGCGCGGTTGTTTTATCCGATAAATGCTGCGTTAAATGCGATACGTAGGGCGCACATCATTTTACATCAGATAATCTATACGTAATTACCAAACATTGTTTTACGTGGTAACCGCAGTGTAACAAGCAATGCGTCAAACGCACATAAAATAGTACATTTCAATGCAAGTGTGGAAAGTGTGTTATTATTTACGAGTCCCGAGATGTCTTTTATGAGCCGCAGGCGAATAAAAGACACAGGACAAGTAAATAATAACACTTTCACACGTACATTGAACGACGTTTTTTAAAACATTTGCGAAAAAATCACAATTTAACAAATATTGGCTACACTTACACCTTCGAATTTTCTCTTGAACTTGAATGATATTGTATATTATATATTATTCAGCACTATAAACTACGTTGAGCGTTGATTTACATTGCAAAAATAAATCACATTGACACATTTCATACAAACCCACAATTACAGGTGCAATTTAAGTTAATTATTTAGATACAACTCAATTTTAAGTGAAAATGGCGGGCGCCGGTTTACTTTATATTATTTTTCTGTTAACGACAGCCAACGTGGCAATGATAGTTCCATTCAGCCAAATATTAAAAAAGTTTTTAAGTGAAATATCGTATTGTATAACGTTTTATTTATATAAAACCAAATAAATAGTTACTTTATATCGTGTAATAATACTTTTTGTACGTAATAAATGTCTAATGACAAAATATAAATATATAAAGTTTATGAACATCCAAACTCTTTGGTGTGGACTACGGTCAAAATTAAATTTAAAAAAGCTAGAAAAGTAAAAGGCACTAGTTCGCAAAAACCAACTTTGCGAACGCTAAACAGCTACGTAAAGTAGCACTTTTTGTGCAACTGTATTAAAAAAATGTTTTCTTTATACTATAAATGATGTAAGGAGTATCCTTGTTGAAACGCGTCCGTTTGACGCAAGCTTTTGCTGCTCGGTTCGGCCGACGCCTCACGACGCGACGTCTTTTTCGCTCTTATTGCGTAGACTTAAAGCTTTTTCCTAGCAGCTTTAGCCGAATTCGCGTCGATGGGCATTTATATTTAAAGTTGTACCTCTAACTTTTGTGTAAGAATTGGGATTTTTTATTATTATTTCTACTTTTCTTGAGCTATTTCCAATTTACCAAAAAAAAAAAATCCCTTTATAAAAAAATATTTTCGTGGAAAATATATTCCGTTGATCGCATGCGTTTAACGCTGCGATTGCCGCACAAAACAACCGAGCCCCTAAGTGTCCAGCTTGGGAAAAAAATCTACATGTGTAGCCACTTCAAATGAGTCAACAGTTTTCTTACTCATTTAGATTTTCATTAAATAAGTATGTTTTTTTTAACAGTTACGCCGACGTAGCAAAAAGCGGTAAACAAGAAGCTGTCGAGGCGGAGCCGGCAGTGCAGGAGGTGCTTCCCGAGGAGCCGAAGGAGAGCAAAGCGGAGAAGCCGCCCGAGGAGCCGGTCGCGGACATGTCCCCCACGTACATGTCCGAGCCGTGCGACTCCTACACCGCTTCCTACTCTGCCGTGTCGCGGGTAAGTTACACTCATTATCCCGATCATTTGCTTATTGAAATAAGTAATTGGAACGAGAGTGGGAAGCAGGAGAGCCGAGGCAAGGCGGTGGTGCAGGCGGTGCCCAATGCCCAATCAAAGCAAGCCGAAGGCATATCTTTAGTGATTTTTGTATTTTATAGTACCTACTTTTGCATGACGAAAATCATCAGTTATTAAGCTTTTGAACGTCAAGAACACCTAAAAGTCGTGAGGCGTGTAAGTGACGTTTTTGTTTATGATTTAAAGCCTTCAAAAGGTTAAAGTGAAGCTGCTAAAGAAAACCATAAGATGATGAACATATTCATACCTTTACACCACACTTACTTCAAGCAAGGTTGAGCAGTCCCCTGAAAGTATTGTCTAGAAGGTCTAGTATAGCAAAACTTACAAAATTTACTGAACACTATTGATTAATACGCTATATTGCGCCATAGCAAGCCTTTGTTTGGTCTTTTAGTTTTTTCTTGTACAATAAACTTTTCACCACACCAGCTCGGAAAGTCTTACTTTGCACTTCAAAAACTGATAGCAAAGTTGCATTTTATTCACATGTGAGGCAAACTAATCAAATGCAAAGGACCATGGGCAGAAATGTCCCCACCCACCAACAGAAATGAAACATGTCTCATTTAATAGATCTTAGCAACCTGATGATTTTTTACTATGACGAGGATCGCCATATGTATGGGGTTTTCTTGGAAAACCGTGTTTTGTTTTTACATATTTTTTGCTCATTTCATTGAAAGTTTTTGTTTTTTTATTATACTAGTTGATTGATAAACAAGCATGCGGGGCTGCGTGATGGTAAACAGTCACCGCAGCCTATAGACGGATGTAACAACTCATGGTTATCACGTAATACGCGTTACCGACCATGTGACGTAAAGATCTTATGCCACAATACCCAGTAATTGCACTGCCATGTCTCACCCTTCAAACCGGAACACCGCCATGAAAACATAACTGCTTAGGGACAGAAAAAAACCCCATACATAGGGCGATTCTCGTCATAGTAAAAAATCATCAGTTTGCCAAGATCTATTAAATGAGACATGTTTCATTTCTGTTGGTGGGTGGGGACAGTGCCCATACAAATTTGCCCATGGTCCTTTTGAGTTGTTTTCTTATGTTTGCTGGTAGAATTGACTTTTAAATGATGATTTTGGATGATAAATATTTAATAACATTAATTTGGATTTGATTTGGTTGTTTGATTTTGATATTTTACATTTAATATTTGCTTCGGGTTGGTGTGGTGAAAAATTTTGAGTTTCACTCGGGGGCAAATTTTGTTTAATCCTCGTGCTTTGAAACCCTCGCAACGCTCAAGATTCCATTTTTCGAAACACTCGCTACGCTCGCGGTTCAATTTTGGAATCTTTCGCTTGCTCGGGTATCAATATTAGCACGAGCGGTTAAACAACAACTTTGCCCCCTTGTAAAACAAATAACTATTGTACATTTGTAGCCGGCGTCAGTGAAGTCGGCGTCAGGCAGTTCGACGGGCACGACGGCGACGACGGGCGCGCCGTCGGTGTACACGCAGTGGCCGCGCGCGTGCACGCGCTACGCCAGCTCCGATTCGTCGCGCTACGCGTCCGCCGAGCCGAGCCGGTACGCGCCCGGCTGCGACGCCGGCTCGCTCTCCGGCGACTCGCGCTCCTCGCAGCGGAACACTACGCCTCGCACGGTCAGTATCTATTCATACTGATAGGTAACTTTATGCGCTACGCTACGTCCGAGTCGTCATACGATTGCAAATCTCGACTCTCGTAGGCCGCGGTGATAGAATATCAGTGTTGCCATGATCACACCTTATTTACAATAGGCCTGATGACAAATTTTGAAAACCCTTTTAATATCGTCGGTACACTTGTATTAGTTCCGAAAAACACTATATTTCAGTTATACTCATAAGATTTAACATAGATAATTGCATTTTATTATAGCTAGTTTAAACTTCGCGCGAAAACGCCTCGCATGCCATTTGTGACGTCATCATTTAGTTGGTGGTAGGGTGGTAGATATTGTTTACATACTTACAGTTACGAATTTCCCTTGAATCCGAATGATATTGTTAATTCAGCACCATATATTACGATTAGAGATGATAAATACATTACAAAAATTTATCACAATAACTCATTTTACACAAAAACTCTCACACGGTTGCAGTTTAAGATGAATTATTTAGATACATGTAAATTTTGAGTGAAAATCACCGAACGCCGGTTTTACTTTTTAATTTTTCTTTTTTTCTAGTTACGACAGCCAACATGGCAATGATAGTTCCATTCAGCCAAATAATTAAAAAACCGGGCAAGTGCGAGTCGGACTCGCGCACGAAGGGTTCCGTACCATAATGCAAAAAAAACAAAACAAAAAAAAAGCAAAAAAAAAACGGTCACCCATCCAAATACTGACCACTCCCGACGTTACTTACGACTTAACTTTGGTCAAAAATCACGTTTGTTGTATTGGTATGGGAGCCCCATTTAAATCTTTATTTTATTCTGTTTTTAGTATTTGTTGTTATAGCGGCAACAGAAATACATCATCTGTGAAAATTTCAACTGTCTAGCTATCACGGTTCGTGAGATACAGCCTGGTGACAGACGGACGGACGGACGGACGGACGGACGGACGGACAGCGAAGTCTTAGTAATAGGGTCCCGTTTTACCCTTTGGGTACGGAACCCTAAAAAGTTTGTTGTTGAAATATCGTATTATTTAGCATTTTATTTAAATAATAACAAATAGATATCTACTTTATATCGTGTAATAATATTTTTTGGACGTAATAAATGTTTAGTGGCGAAATAACATTTTTTTGCACCTTTCGAATTCTTTGGTGCCCACATCTATACGATTTCGGTCAATGAGGTTGTCTATGTTGCTCTAAGAAATATGTTATGGATTGATGACGTCACTGTTTAGAACGCTTCTGATTGGCGTTTCAGTAAAAATGGCCGATTGGAGAATTTTGCACTTTTATTTTATTGAATATATTAATAATCCTTCAGTTTATACTGAGATTGGACCATTTTTTACAATCATATTAACATATATGTTTCGTTGAAACCATTATTTCCATGATTCTTTGTTACTTGCAACAGGCCTATTAGAACACAACTATTTAGGTCGGCTTAACAGACGACACGACCATCGGTAAAGTCGGAAACAGAATAGTCAGCATGTTACAACTTACTAACAATGTGTTTACGCTTCTGGTTAACTATACATTAAAGTCACCCCACAATCATTCATCCAAATGTATTAATGAATTCAGTTTTTTTCCTTCAATTAGAAGCGTGCGTTACGAAATACCGAGTTTGCCAGCCATGGTGACGGTGGACTGATGACGTTCCCGCAGCTCAAGAACGAGCCGATGCTGGTGCCGCAGCGCGCGATCGGCGCACAGTACCTGGAGCCGGCGCCGTACGTGGGCGCGGTGAGCGTGCCCGCGCCGATGGTGTCGGTGGTGCCGGCGCTGCCCGGCATGCTGCCGCTGTCGCTGCCCTCGCTGCCCGTCATCGTCACGCCCGATCAGGCGCAGATGCAGGTGAGGTCATCATTGACTTTTTAACTTATCGTTACTATGACAGTATTTTAGTGGTAACATAGTTAAGGTATATGTAGAATGAGGCATAGAAATCGGTATAAGGAATATCTAGGGAGATAGTAAAAACTGGGCTGAATTTAGCTATATTCATTCCTTTAACTCGACTATGCTCCCACTGAATACTTCATTTCAAATGATTTGTACCTATCTGATTGTTGTACCTATACATATTTTTCGCTTTCGAAAAAAGCAGTGACGTCCAGTTTGTTTCTTTACTAATTGTTATGCATGCGTACAAACTTATGCGTTAAATGACAAAACCGCAAGACTTTCCACATGAAATTTTAAATTCAATGAGATCATGAAATAAATACATTAGGTAGTTCATGTGAAAATTCCGGTTAATTGGCACATTGATTAAAATCTACTTTTGTAGGAGTTTTAGCCCAGTTGTTGTCCAGTTATAGACATGTTACGAGTGCTCTTATTCTATAAATAAACTCAAAATCATAACGGGACAAGTGCTTTTATTCCGACCCTTTACTTATTCTATAGGGTGACCTTTCGCAATAACATTATAATTATATTAAAATAATGGGGTGAAAAATAAATTATTTAGATATTTAATAAACCCGTTTACATGTCATTACAGTTACTGTATACTATTGCACCATGAAACTAAGATTACAATTAATATGACATCAAGAAAGTGTAAATTTGGAAAGTCTCTGTATCTCAGCTTCGGAATGTCGATCTTCATTTTAAAACGCAGTTTATACTTTAAAAAAATCTCTTCTGCCTTTACGCTTGTCAACTGAGTCGCTGGGCAGCTATTCGATATTTGTACAAGCGATCATATACACGGTGGCTAAAAAATAACTGCAATTACCCTCCCATAAAAAATGGACCAGCCAAAATGTATGAAAGAGCCAATTTTTTTTTCGTGAATTCGGGGTAGGTCCCATAGAAAAAACTGCTCAGTATTATCCCAAAACCTCCCTGGCAACGGGAATGGAGTTATTTGTTAGCCACTCTGTATACAGATGGTTTATCTCCCTCCGCATTTAAACTAGTATCGATCGCAAGGACAGTACGAATGGTTGTTACTGGCGCCCTGTATTAAATGGTATTGTGGTGATGCGAGCTAGTGGCCGTGGCAGGAGCAGCTGCAGCAGAAGCACGAGGAGTTGCAGCAGATGATCGTGCGCCAGCAGGAGGAGCTCCGCCAGGTCAAGGAGCAGTTGCTGCTGGCGCGCCTCGGCATGCTCGAGCCCTTGCCCGCGGTGAGTACCGCCATCTTTGTACATTACTCAAGTGACAGGAGCACTCCACCATAATGCCAATGTCGTTCATGTGTCGTCTATGACACATATCCCTTAATAAAATACATACATATATGTATAGTTTGTCAATACACAGCCAAAAAGAAGCCAGCCTAAAAACGCTCTTAAATATTATTACTATAAAAATCGACTTCAAAGCAATTGTTAAGCGTAAAATAATGGGGTCACGTTTGGCAGAATTCTTTCGTACGAAAGCGAAACGGTGAAATTAAATTTCACGTTACGACACTTTAAAGGTCAGGATCTTCAAGGTTTTGCATAGCAGTGTTGGCCGAACGTTAATGCAATTGACCATTAAAAATTAACCATTGAAAATGTTAATTGCCATTAACCATTAACCATTGAAGGAAAATTAATTATCAATTGCATTGAACATCAATTTGCATT
The DNA here is from genome assembly GCF_910591565.1 of Cydia splendana. NCBI lineage: Eukaryota > Metazoa > Arthropoda > Insecta > Lepidoptera > Tortricidae > Cydia > Cydia splendana. The sequence continues at coordinate 32,662,311 of NC_085987.1, forward strand.
AATATTAATTTATTTCGAACCACTAACAATTAAAAATAATTAATGGTTATTGCTTTACAAACCATTAAAATTAAATCAATTTTGAATGAAAATTAAAAATGTGATTGATAATTAACAATTAACAAGAATAAATATAGTAATTTTATAAAGGCGTCCAAGGAATCAAATGCCTAGTGGAAATCAGGTTTGGTGCAACATAGGCAAATGCTGTTTTGGTCACCTGACTCGTCTTGATGAGCACTTGGAAGAGCAGTAACCAAGATAGAGCTGATGCCGAACCCTGGCACTACCTAATGGAACTCAGGTTGGGTGCAACATAGGCACACGCTGTTTTGGTCATCTGACTCGTCTTGATGAGCACTTGGGACAGCAGTACCCAAGATAGAGCTGATGTTGAACAATCGACAAATCCACTTCCACGAACAATTTTTCCCATTTGTCCCCACTTCATTGGAGCGGGGACAAATGGGAACACACCAATAACGGGTGCATTCTCATTCTTCCCCGCCGGGAACAGATGGGAATAGGCGCTGCATATAAAACATTTCCATTTGTCCCTTCTCATGTATGGCGTAGGACACGTGGATAGAGGACAAATGGGAATACACCAATAATGCACCCATTATAACCAATAATGGGTTTATTCCCATTTGTCCCCCCGGGGAAAAAGTCTGCATATAAATATTTCCCATTTGTCCCCACCTTATTGGTGTGTGGACAAATGGGAACACATCATTTTCCGATGTTTTCCCATTTGTTCCCACCTGGAACAGATCGAATAGGCGCTGCATATAAATCCCATTTGTCCCCGTTTCCCATTTTTCTCCACACCAATAAGGTGGAGACAAATGGGAACACATCATTTTCCGATGTTATCCCATTTGTTCCCACCTGGAACCGATGGAATAGGCTCTGCATATAAATCCCATTTGGTCTGTATCCCATTTGTCTCCAACTCACATATGGCAGGGACAAATAGGAATACACCTACAATGAGTGTATTCCCATTTCTCCCCGCGAGAAACGTATAGGAAAAGACGTTGCATAGAAATATTTTCCATTTTTCCCCATCTCATTGGAGCGGAGACAAATGGGACCACTAATATCGGGTGTATCCTTATTGTTCTCCGCCGTTCATATTCTTTCATATAAAACATTCCCATTTGTCCCAGCTTCATGCATGGCGTACGTCACGTGGATAGGGGACAAATAGGAATACACCAATAATGCACCCATTATAACCAATCATGGGTTTATTCCCATTTGTCCCCGCGGGGAACATATAAGAAAAGACTGCATATAAATATTTCCCATTTGTGCCCACCTTATTGGTGTGGAGACAAATGGGAATACATCATTTTCCGATGTTTTCCCATTTGTTCCCACCTGGAACAGATGGAATAGGCGTTGCATATAAATCCCATTTGTCCCCGTTTTCCATTTGTCTCCACACCAATAAGGTGGGGACAAATGGGAACACATCATTTCCCATTTGTCCCAGCTTCATGCATGGCGTACGTCACGTGAATAGGGGACAAATGTGAATACACCAATAATGCACCCATTATAACCAATAATGGGTTTATTCCCATTTGTCCGCGCGGGGAACATATGGGAAGACCCTGCATAAAAATATTGTCCATTTGTCCCCACATTATTGGGATGGATACAAATGGAAACACCAATATCGGGCGTATTGCCACTTGTCCGCACCGGGAACAGATGGGAATAGGCGCTGCATGGTTATAAATAATTCCCATTTGTCCCCACCTCATGAATGGCGACGGTCAGTTGGGGCCTTTCCCTAAATTTTCCAACCAAAACAGCGTGTGTCTATGTTGCTCCAAACTGGAATTCCACTAGATACCTACTGCCAGGGTTCAGGGTCATTTTGTTGAGTCTCATGTTAAAATATGTATCACGATCTGATAATTCACTGAAGCTTGTATTAATATGGTTATTTTTATTTATAATTTTAATAGTTCCACGCAAAAGTAACATTAATAATTAGTTAATGAAAAAAAAAAAATCCATTAAACGTTAATGCAATTGAGAGTACTTAATTCTAATTAATTTTTTGAAATTTAATGCCATTAAATAGGCAATTAGATTGACAATCAATGTAATTAAACGTCTCAAAATTCAATTCTAACTAATTTTAATTATATTGATGCGTAATGCAATTGATTAATTGCGGAATTAATGGTTAATGCAATTGATTAATTGTTAATTAGAATTAACCATTACGGCCAACACTGTTGCATAGGCCAACTGACGCGCACGGCCCCTGGCAGAAGGCGGAGCTCCGTGTAGGACTGAAGGTTAGATAGGGCGAGGCCAAAACTGCAGGAAGTCTGAGGCCGAACACTGAGACGTTTACCAGACCTTTCACAAACCGTATTCCACTGTCGGTACCTCTCTTATGTATAGACATACGTTTTTTTAAATAATAATATTAGTATGCCAAGTATGGTTATTATAAAGCGCTTTCTTAGGAAAAAGTAGCCCAATATGTTAATTTTTTCTACCATACTCATTTATTTTACGCTTAATATGCACATTAATTATTCTAAAAAAATATATACAATTATATCTACACCCACTTACGTACACTCACACACCAATTATCATATACACACTCAATATCATAGGCTACAATTATATTTATCAAGTGCATCCGCCGCCGCAATACTGCAGCAACCTCGCACTTAACCGCCGCTTTATTAAACCATGGCCGGACTAGACATAGGAAATGAACTTGACAACTCATTCCCTGTCAACTGCCATGTTGCAGAATCTGCGGAGCACTGCTCGAATATCATTAAACCTAATTTTTCAATCAAAGTTCTTACACTTAATATCAGAAGCCTTCAACACAATTTTGATCAGTTTCTTGTAACATTCAACCGACTACAGATACTTTTTGACGTTGTTGTCTTAACAGAATGCTGGCTGAAAGAGGGCTCGGTTATAGGACAGCTCGATGGTTACTCCTCTTACCGGACTGTAAGATCTCACAATCAAGCTAGCGGAGTAGTCGCTTATGTAAGGAAAAATTTAAATGCCACAGTCACCGAGCCAGTTATACAGGATGCAGACAGTCTTTTTATACATGTTCCGGAACGCTTTTCTTTGCTGGGCTTATACCGTTCCCCCTCTTTTGTAAATCCTATCCCATTCATACACTCATTAGATTCTTTCATTAAAACTGCTTTATAGTTACAGGAGATATTAACATTAACATCAACTCTCCCTGTACTGATACCCATGCATCCGAGTACTTATGTGTTTTGGCTAGTCTGGGGTTTATGCCTGCAATTGATAAACCTACGAGGAACAACAGCTGTTTGGATCACTTCTTTGTAAGGTCAGTGAGGAATTTTGCGTCAGTGGTCTGTGTCTCTGACATTACAGACCATGACCTAGTTATGATTGGTATCACGGCCCCCAATAAGATTAATCACACCAAGCCATCCAGAACTGTGATCAGTCAGGATTTTGAAGCCATCGGAGCGGAGCTTAAAGAAGAAAACTGGCAGATGGTCACTAGTAAAACATCAGCTACTGAAGCCGCAGAAGCCTTTTACTCCATATTGACTAACTTAGTTTCAAAACATTCTTCATGCAGATCAGTAAGTAATTCAAAATTTATTATAAAACCTTGGATGACTCCAGGCTTGATTAAATGCTCTAAAGTCAAGGACAAACTACATGTCAATTACAGGAAACACCCCCAAAATGAAATAGCCAAAATAACTTATACTAGATATAGAAATTTTTATATAAGCATTTTACGAAAAACCAAAGACGATTAATCAAATCAAAAATCAAAATCAAAAATATACTTTATTCATGTAGGCCTAGCAACAAGCTCTTATGAATCGTAATTAATCTTAATCTAATTATCAGAGCAATTTATTGATGTTAATATTATTCCATAATAAAATTGGATTATTATACATATCAAATTTAACACTAAAAATTTCACAAAAGGATCGTCAAACATTAAAAAGATTGTATAAAAAATACTAGTCTAGAATTTCTAGAATAAAATCTAAATGTCAAAAAAAAGCATAAGTAACAAAAGAAGTAGATAGTATTACATCGGAATATCCATTTCCTCATCAATAATCAAATATACCTAATAAATAAATAATCATTTCGAATAACAATTAATCCCACGTTGTAATATCATTCATGTAGTCTTGTGTGGTATAATAAGCTTTAGAAATAAGTGATCTAGTATAAGATTATGACTGGAAACAACTTTTGGATAATAAAAAACCCGAGGAAACTTTGGAGAATTATTAGAGACATATCTCACCTCAATCGGGATAGGCATACACCCCACGAACTAGCCACCATCAAGCCTAATTTTTCTGACTCTTTAAATCACACCAATGAATTCTTCTCTTCAGTGGGCAAAAACCTAGCAAATGTTATACTCTCTGAAAAAAAACACGAGTGAGGCCACACTTGCGACTGAAGTAGCCTTAGCCAACTCCCCTCTTAGATCTATTTTCTTAAATCCTACCGACGATGCTGAAGTAGAAAAATTAATCATGTCCTTAAACCCTGATTGCGCGTCCGGCATTGACAAAATAAGCACACGTATTTTAAAAAATCTAAAAAACTATATCGTCAAACCACTCGTACATATTTTTAAGCTCAGCATTTCATCTGGTTCTTTCCCGGAGTGCTGGAAAGTAGCTGCAGTAGTTCCCGTTCATAAAGGAGGTGACAAGAGCTGCCCCGGTAATTATCGCCCTATTTCTCTTCTTAGCAGTCTGTCTAAAATGCTAGAAAAGATTATTAATAATCAACTAATCAACTTCCTTGAATCAGAACACCTACTCTCCCAAAGACAATATGGCTTTCGGAAAAAGAGATCTTCTGAACAAGCCGCCACCTTACTTATTAATCTTGTCTCTTCCTACCTTGACAGAGGAGAATCATGCGTGGGAATCTTCCTAGATCTGGCCAAGGCGTTTGACACTGTCTCAATCCCCATATTGCTAAGGAAGCTTGAACTGTTAGGCATTCGCGGTATCGCATGGAACTGGTTCCAAAGCTACCTTACAAACCGGAAACAGTGTGTAAGACTCGTCACTTTAGTCAGTGATTCAGCCCCTATAACCTTCGGCGTGCCGCAGGGAAGCATCCTCGGTCCCACCCTATTTCTGATATACCTCAATGACTTAATCTCTCTCCCCATCAATCAAGCCGAAATTATCTGCTACGCAGACGACACTGCTCTGCTGTTTCACGATATCTCCTGGGCACGTTGCTTTGCGGTAGCGGAGACAGGTTTGACTGTGATTGCCAAATGGCTCGCTAACAACCTGCTCTCACTTAATATTTCAAAAACAAAATACTTATGCTTTCATAAAACGGCTTCTTCTGCCCCCAACTCGCGGCCAGATCTCAAGCTTTCTTGTGGCAGTGCAGAGGATGTCCCAGCTATTCACTCGAGTAGAGTTCTCGATGTGGTTAGTAATTGTACCACCGTAAAGTACCTGGGCATTACGCTTGATGAAAATCTTAATTTCAAAAAGCACATCGAAGCGTTGTCTGCTAGAGTCAGAAAGGTGGTATTCATTATGAAGCTGCTACGAAATTGTGCTACGAGGAAGTTGCTTAAGCTTGTATACACTTCTATTTGCGAATCCATCCTATCATACTGCAATGGTGTGTGGGGTGGCTCCACTAGCTCTGCTCTGCTGCCTCTCGAAAGGGCCCAAAGGTTTGTGCTCAAGGTCATGCTCGGCAAGCCCCGGTGGTTTCCGACGGTATCCCTTTATAAAGACGCGGATGTTCTTAGTGTAAGGCAATTATTGATTCTACGAGTCGCAACTCACGTACATCAAAAAACCATAAATTCGGAAGAATACCTTACCCTAATCCGTAATCGAGTCTTTAGAATTCCTACGCCCATCACTAAAACCACATTCGCGAGGCGTCTTCCTAACTTCCTGCATCCGTATATTTACAATACAGTAGTAAAGGCATGCAACATATCTGAAAAGTCTCCTCTTGAAGCAAAATTCTTAATTAAGGGGCCGGTATATGACGTTTTCGATTTAGACCTCACTTTGTAACCATAATTTGTTCAATAAATGTTTAATAATTGCATTAAATTACACGTAAATTTGTTCACGAAGAAACCGTGTACCGACTCTTCATGCCATTATATTTTTAATTTGTTGTTATTCTCTACAAATCGACACTAAAAGTATCAAAAAATCAAAATATGGAGTTCCGTTTGAGACAGAAGCAAAACAATTTTGTCTTTGACAGCAATTGAATTATTGTATGATTTTGAAAGCTAGATAATTCAGCTACCAATTTATTATCGATTTATATTTTTACTCACAAAGACAACACAGAAATTAAATCTAAAATGTAAACTTTCGAACAATTTCCATACATTGACGACATCACTCAAAATTCTTCTTCAAGTCAGATGCCCGTTGGGGCTACACCGGAGCACACGTGTACTTCTTCAAATGAAAATGACAGCTTGATTTTCTTGCTTTTGACAATTGACATTAAATCATATATAGTTGAATCATCGAGAGCGTGGAATTGCATATATAGTAGTATTGTTTGTTTACAGGCATTCTATATTTGAATTTTCTATTTTCTTGTACTATCAGCATACAACCACTACAAATGCAATTCCATCTTCTCGATAATTCAACTTATACGCACACGAGAAAGTATACCAGTAGATAAATTGTATTTCAAAAAATAGGGTAAGTACATAAACATCAGCTCGCGTCTCATTTAAATTTGATTGGCTACAAATATAATGACCACCAAAAAATACTTTGGTACCCTAAATAAAAAAATCATGCTTACCAAAAAAAAATTACTGAACACCAAAAAAGTAAGGCCTAAAAATACAAAAGTACCACCACTTTAATTACGACTGCACTTCAAATTGTATTCAAATACCAAATATATTGAATGATCACCAAAAATCATTAATGATCACCAAATCTTGAAGACCAAATTAATGCGATATTTTCACCTAAATAAACCACTATGATTACCAAAAAATGTATACATATTACCAAATAAAGTAAACTGATGCCAAAATTACTAGCCCCTCCCGCTCAACCCCCCGTACCCCGCACCGCATACCTACCTAACCTAACACATTCGACACCGCGTACCCGACTCTCGGGCACTCGTAAACTTTACTCAGATGCCGGCATACCCGCTAGTCGGGCAAGAGCTATAAACCTACACGCGACGCCGAAGTGCCCGACAGGCGGGCAAGCATTGCATCTTCACTACCTCAGGGCTGCCACTGCCACTAACAGAAAAAATTGTAAGTCTTCTGATTATTATGTGGTCGAAAAGTTGGTACAGTTGATTATTATATTTTATTACTTCACTTTGTATTTTTATATACTTTACCTAACGCGATTACAAAATAAAAATTCTTATTAGTTGGTTACGTGAAATTGCATACACGGGTATGTATCAATAGGAGTTAGAATTAGGAGAAGAACAAAACGGGGAGCCTAAACAGATGAGACAGCAGATTTAATTTTATCCACGTACTTATACGAAAGTTACTTGGCACAGCCCTGAGCGTCCGCCGCTTGCCCGACTAGCGGGTTCGCGGCGTGCGGCATTGAGTTGCACGTCGTTGCCCGACTAGCGAGTACTGTCGGTTTCTGGGGTATTGTTTGAAATTTTGCCTGGTTGCGAAAGTGCTAATCTACTTTTCTAGTAGCATTTCGTTATGCTACTAGAAAAGTAAGTTAAACTGCTATCAGTTAAGTGGGTTAGGTTAGGTTAGCACTGCGACCCTTACAGAAACGAAATGGTACTAGAAAAGTAGGTTAGGTTAAGTTTCAACTGCTACCCATACAGATACGAAACGCTACTAGAAAAGTGGGTTAGGTTAGGTTTGAACTGAGACCCTTACAGAAAAGAAATGCTACTAGAAAAGTGGGTTAGGTTAGGTTTGAACTGCGACCCATACAGAAACGAAATGCTACTAGAAAAGTGGGTTAGGTTAGGTTTGAACTGCGACCCTTGCAGAAAAGAAATGCTACTAGAAAAGTGGGTTAGGTTAGGTTTGAACTGCGACCCTTACAGAAACAAAATGCTACTAGAAAAGTGAGTTAGGTTAGGTTAGAACTGCGACTGTTACAGAAATAAAATGCTACTAGAAAAAGGTGACGAAGTGGATTAATTAATTTAATAGCATAACGATATATTAAATGTTTGCACATTTTTAATTAAATAGTGGTGACAATTTTTGTGATCATTTATTATTTTTGCGTTTACAATGATTATTTTGGAGCCATTTGCTTTAATAGGATAGCAAGATTTAAAAATTTGGTTATCATTTTACATTAAAATGGAGTTCTAATTTTGGTGGTCATTTACTATTTTTGGGTTTACAATGATTATTTTGGTGTCATTTTCTTTAATAGGATAGCAAGATGTAAAAATTTGGATATCATTTCACATTAAAATGGGGTTTGAAATTTGGTAATCATTGACTATTTTTGGGTTAATAATAATTAGTTTGGTGTCATTTTCTTTAAAAGGATAGTAAAATGTAATCAAATTGGTAATCATTTCACATTAAAATGGTGTTATAATTTTGGTGATCATTCATGATTTTAGGGTGGTAAAATAGATTTTTTTGGTATTAAATTTTACTAAATCTGGTGATCAGTTAAATAGCAGCCAATTTGATTTGCTGTTATAATGGTTAAAAACCGCAGTAAACTATCTTAAAACAATACGATTACAGTCGTATTTAAGTATTATGTTCCTTCAAAACTCGCTTAAAATGAAAAAAGTTTAAAGACTCATCTTTACTGATTGGGATCAATTTTTATTATGCTGGTATCATTTTGCGTCATTTTAAAAACGTATTTGACTTCTGTACGTCAATGAATTTTGATGACAATTGTAATCTTGTATTATATTATAGAACTTTTATCTTAAAATATTGCCTATTAACAGGAAGAGTTATGTAATTCGTATAAGTAATACCTGAAAGTCTTGTACCTAGATCTGTAATACCATGGATTGCGACGAATAAATTATTATGATTATGCCGTTCGTTCCGTCTATATGTATAATGCGTGTACGTGCTGTTCTCTGAAAATCTTCAAGAAAAAATAACGGCTAGACCAGCACTAAGTACTAGCGAGTTTTTGCGGCTTTGGAGACCGAGATGAAGCTTACAGGCCAATTAGCGCTATGGACTGGTTATTGTTATGTATACCTATGTATCGAATGTTATAAATTTATTATAAAAAGCAACGTTTTATTTCGATTAGGTCTACATTTTGTGCATATTGCATATCTGAAGGATTTTCGTACTAAACTTGTAACTTTCGTTGAAACTAAATAAAATAATTATTCCAAATGTACAGTTACCTGCAATTTATGTTACACAACGAAGGCCGCAAAAATATCTGACACGATCTTATTTGTAGAACCATAAGAGCATGTCACATATTTTTGCGGCCTTCGAAGAGTAGGTACCGTCATTATCACCAACTTTGCCCGCTTTTTTTTTTTAAACACGAATTTCTCAAAAAATATCACATCATATGACTTTTTTTTGGTCAGCACCACGTCCATTGTGATCAAACACATCAGTTTTGAAGAAAAAAATTTTTTATAGTGTTTTTACCCATTTTTTGCGTTTTAGAGGGCGGGCAAAGATATCCGGGGTTTTCGCCAACATTGCCCACGTCAATTTGGTATTCAAATACAGCTCGTATGATGATGATGTCTAAGGATCACTTAAAGGTTTTGGGCAATCCTACCATTCCCTGTTAATAACTTAGCGATAAGTGTAAAACATTTAAATAAATTTGCTACCAATGCAATGTTGCCTACCCGTTTTTGCCCATTTCCAAATAAGGCTCGCCTAAGCATTTTACAAAGGCTAGGGTTGTCACTTTTGAGAAAATCTGTTACAATAGTTTAATGGCCAAAAATATGATTTTTGTTGTGTTTTTCATTCGTTAACGGGATAAAACATCTAAATAAAGGATAATAAGACAAATTAAATACAGTATATATTTATAAACTTATTTTAGTGTACAAACATAACCTTCTTTTACTTGCGAAGTTGGGTAAATTAGATGAAAGTGACAACCCTAATCCGTTTTTGGTGGTGGGCAATGTTGGTATGGATGCCAAATTACCGGATTACTTTGCCCACCGCTAAAACTTTTGTGTATTTAGGCCTTTTTAGTTTAAATCTCAATAGACATAATCTATGCTTCATGTGTTATAACTCAAACCCGGAAATATTTGTCAAAGGGTTCTCAGTTTTTTCTACTTGCATTCATTATTTATAATTTTTTTGCCCGCCGAAATATACCCTATATTAGACAACTCGCTCAAAATTCCCAAGTCAAGTTATGGACAAGTTTGGTATATAGTTTTGTCAGAAATATAACCTATTTTCTACTAAAAATAGCATGGTGGCCATAACTATTATAAATTTTTCTACATTAACGAATTTGTTTAAAATTGTCGTTTCGGCAAAGTTTCCCTGGAGGCAAAGTTGGCGCTAATGACGTAACATATTATTGCAGGTGACTGTACATAAATGTTTCGGTGATTTTGAGATTATTTTCCAGGTTAGTTTACTAACAATCAAGTTATTCAGATACCGATTTCGTGAACGTATAAGTAGTAAGGTACCGCTATTGTTTAGCGATACCGATTATTTTTGAAGGTAAAACTATACCGGTTGAAATATAAAGATATTAAAATTACAGCACGGACAACCATTTTTTATAGGTGTACCTAAACCATCATTGGCCGAGCGTTAGCAAAGGTCTCCGTTTCAGCTTGGGCAAAAATGCTTTTGTATGTTCTCCTTTGCAGATCACATTTCTCAACTGATTTTCGTGAAAATTTGTAAGCAGGTTCGATAGAACTATTCTGTTTCGCTTTATTCGCCAAAATGGAATTGCCACCCTGCCGAAACTTTATTTATTTAAATTCCCATTGAATGGATTTTGCACCTTATGAAAAACCGTATAGAGTAGTAAATAACATTTTACATCTGACTTAATGACATCTTGTTTTATTCGCTTTAATTGTACAAAACGCGTATCTCGACAAAGCAATATTAGGTAGTAAAACAGTCAACAATCAAATGAATTACATTAGGTACGTCACGTGTGACATGAACAGACAAGGAAAGCAAGATTAAATGCATTGTTTCTCTTTCATCTTTAAATGGAACGCTTTTACCCTCAAACACAGACAAAACATCCTCTAGACTGAGCATAGTCGCGCTACCCCCGCTGCCACGCATACGGTAAATTTACTCCATGTTCGAGTCGAAAGTGTCTTTGTGTGACGTCCGTGAACTCGTTCGTCGTTTGAACGGACCAATCACGGCACGGGATCTCGCTAACCTCGTCCCGCGCACCCCCGCATTTTTGGCAGCATCGGTTGCATGAAATAATTGCTCTAAACTCCGTCTAGAGGATTCCTAGTCTATGCCCTCAAAGGAGGCTAGTGGTCAATACTAAACTAAAAGTCCAATCTTAAAAAAACATGATGGGTCACTGACCTGTCCCAGTAAAGTGAAGTAGTGTGCGTGAAGTGCGCTTGTGTGTGAAATGGGGTAAATTGACAGAATCTGAAATTTTACCCACCGCTACCGACGCCAAGAACTGGTTGAAAGGTCTTAACTACAATCAAACTGAGATGCTGTTGAAGGTCATCACCTAATCACTTACATTCTCTGTAGCCTTACACACACTCGCGCATACACACGCACACACGCACGCACACACACACACACACACACACACACACACACACACACACACACACACACACACACACACACACACACACACACACACACACACACACACACGCACGCACACGCACACGCACACGCACACTTTCTCATTCCTTTTTCTTTATTTGAATTTTATAATTTCATTAATCACCTATTAGATTACTTTTAGTTTTTCTTAACCTTAGCCTACGAACTGCGAAGTCGGCTGCCACGTTACAGGCTTGCCTAGTGTGGGGCCACAGGTTACGTAAACAATTTGTAAACAAGGTTCTTTCAAATAAATATATTCTTATTCTTATTCTTATATTCTTATAATTGCTGTGTTACAGGTGGCGAACCCATACCTAAACAACGAGACCCAAAACCCGCCACGGCTGTCTGGCGAGCTGGTGTACGAGGAGGCGGACCGCGCGCTGGCCGTGGCGGGCTACCCGCCGCCCCCACCCCCGCCACACCCGCACCCGCCGCAGTGACTCCCCACACCCACCAGCCGGTAACCCACTATGTTACCCTAGCTTGCCAGGTAATGAAGCAACTGATTTTATTGTTATGATCACTTCTCAAAAATACTTAACGTACCTATAGTGGTCATTCGATTCGACGCCTTCATGATTATGTTAGATCGAGTATGTCGATTAGTAAGCCACTTGGAGGTTTTAAAGCGATTACGAAAATCGCCTTTGATCTCCGCTACTCGAAGCATACTCCCGACGGAGATGTACTGCATGTGTGCCAATACCAATGAAAATGTATGTGATATTTCGATTTTGTATTTACGACGCTTGTTTCATAATACTGTAGTAAAAATAGTAAAATTATGAAGAGTTATTATTTTTTTTATATTATACATATTTTAGTTCTCATAGTCATAAAGCTCACCCTGCTCATGTATGTTCTAATTTGGGTCCTTATATACGAGATAACATAAGATTTTATTAGCAAAAAGATATAGTGCTATTTCAAACATGCCATAAAACTGTTATTAGGTGTATTGCTAATATTTTTAAATCAGCAGTAGTATTAATTTAGTATTTTCAACGAAACGGTGGAGTTCTTATTCTATTTCGGTTAAGCGCCACATCAATGAATTCGCTGTTTATGAAGTAAAAAGTGACTTGTGTTGTTTAACTTTAGGGCTGCCGCAAACGCAACTAAATTAAGATATGTACAGTCGAGTGTGCCATGGAAATCTTTTAGACAAAATTATAAAATTTGTATGAACTGACAGTAGTCAGAAACGCATATACATAGGTTGAAACAGTCCAGTGGCTGCGGACATAAGAGTGTACAAGACCGAGTTCAATGATTAGGGACCGCACACGGCGACTTTTTGCAGCAATTCAGTAGCGATGCAGTCACAAAAAGGCCGCGATACAGTCTCGATCCTGTCGCTAGTCATATGCTCGCACACGTAAACACGATTCTGCATAGCAACTATCGCGATACAGTCGCGATATAGTACCGATACAGTCCTGATGTAGAATTCAGACGCGGCACCCCCCCGCCACTTTTCCCGTACCTGATGTAGCGCGAAACAGTCGCGCGTTTGTATCCCTACTGCGTCGCTTCTTCGTGCGTTGCAAATGCGACAAGGGGCCACATGCAGCGATTCAGTCGCGCGTTCTCGAAACCCGTGTATGGATGGCTGCAAAAAGGCGCCGTGTCCGACCTCCAGGCGGCTCGGCCACGACGTTGAGCGACTTGCGACGGCGGCAGCGATAGCCATAGGTTGGAGCGAGACACAGCGATTGGTCCTTTCGTTCCCACCTATGGTTGTCGCTGCCGCCGTCGCCAGTCACTTAATGTCGTGACCGACCCATTAGATCTGAATACAGTAGCGTTTGCAGTGGCTATATGTGGTATGTGTTTGTGCTCTTGAATATTAAGCGGCTGTGTATATTTGGATTATGAAATTTATTTTTGTTGATATTTTGTAAATATATTCCCATCCTGACTATTTTAAAGAAAATATATTATGAAAGTGTATGAAATTTATTTTTGTTGATTTTTTGTAAATATATTACTGATCCTGACTCTATTTTAAAGAAAATATATTATTAATTTACACGATGGCTTATTTTGTTGCATTTGTTTGTATAATGGTTATCATATTTCATAATACATACATAAATGTTAGTTATGATGAATAGAAATATATTTTATTGTATACTTACGACGATATGAGTTAGTGTGTAATAACGTAAACCAGGGTCAATAGAATTCGTAGAAAACAATTGAGTACCTCCTAAGGATTTGATAAAAAAGGCTATGCGAACATTCATAATACCTAAATAAATGCAAAGTAGGGTTACTTTGCACTTATGTAGATTGATTTATATAAGAAGGGGAGCCAATCAAAATCTTGATAAATTTTTTTAACTTAAAGCGAGGTGCCCCCCAACATTACTAAATAAAAAGTTTTGCTATGTGGTTACGTTAGGTATAATTTTCGTGGGCATCAAGTACGGACTATCTAGGCGCCACTGTTGTCATACACGTCGGTGGTTTAATAACCCAATTGTAAAAGTGTTAACCCACATAAACGCTTGTTTTACACATCTGGTGTTGAAGGGTAGTCTCGTGCTAGGTTATTCGTACAAATGAAATAATTGTTTGAGTTCGAAAGTAATGTTTTTATATTTTGATAACTCAAATTTTGTTAATTTTTTGTATCGACAAAAAGAGTTTGTTGATATTTTCATAGCCTTGGTAGTTCTTTAATGCCTAAGAAAATTTGTACACCATAAAAGTAACCAAAACTTACCCCCTTATTCATAAACGCGCTACAAACCTCAATTAGCTAAGGGGCTGTCCATAAATTACGACATCGATTTTTGACCCCCCCCCCCCCCCCTTAAAATCATCAAAAACTCATGCTTCGAATGACCCCATTTCCGCCTACGTCATGCTACCATCATCCGATGTCCAGACCCCCCCCCCTAATTTTAAATGACGTAATTTATGAATAGCCCCTAATCATAATTTAACTAAATCAGTCCCGTTAAAGTTTTATGAATAAGGGGGTTAGTCTTTAAACATAAAATAGTTTTAATTTGTTTCTATTGACCTTGTTCTGCGCTGTTGGATTCTTTTATTTTGTTATAGTTTTTGATGGGACTTGGAAATATTAAATATAATAAAAAATATTTGTCAATATGTTATCTTATGTAAAGTAACATAATATATATTACATGTTTGCATGTGTTTACATGTTTGCGCTAAAATGCACATTACCCGCCGTCAGCCAAAGTGTAAATATTTTATCTCTGGCGCTGTTCACATTCAGAGAAAAAATATTCTCTACTAAAAGGTAAACGAATAGAATGCAAAACGTAAACGTTGAAATAGTAGATATTTTTTTCAAGCAGTAAACATTATTTTGTAAATTATTAGGTAGTTAAATATATTATTTTTCCACGAAGACGCATCAAGGCATCAAGTATGGAAAGGATACCATACTTGATGCCTTTCCATACTGCACGAAACAAGGATGTGCTATGAATGCTATCATCCAAAATCATCCAAGTCTTATCATATTTTTGTAAATATAACTTTAAGTCCAATATGCGATTTCTTACCAAATAGAAGTTAAAATAAAGACAGCTCACGTTCGATGGCGTACTCGTACATTTAGGAAATGAGATTGTGAGCCATACTTGCTCCTGTTCGTAATGTGTCGTGTGCAGTAAATCGAGCTTGCCCGTTGTATTTGTATGACGAAAAGAGTGTTACACTCTAGTGCGCCAAAATTAAGAACACTATACTCACCGCAATACCAATTGGCGACCGAGTTCATAATGCTATCTCAGTTAAGTCAGTTACCTTTTTTAAGACCAACCAAGAGTGAAAGAGATGGCATTATGACCTCAATGGCCAGTTGGTATTGCGGCTACTTTAGCAACAAGTGGCTCGGCAGTTCCCCTTCTTGTATAGGTATTTAACTAAAATAAGTTTGTGGTACTTTTATGGCTACGAATACCCATCAAAGATTGCAGTCAGCAGTTAAGCCGGGTATGCACAATAATTACACGAATTATTGAATAGTTCATGTTGTAAGCATATAGTTCGTTTTTTTTAGCATTAGAAAGAAGGTTAGCGATCTTGACATGTCTTTTTATTAAAAATCACCATTGAAAAATAAGTCACAGCAAATATCCTAGAATTATAAATCATATACGATCTTTTACATTCTTTTGCTTTCATAAGTAATATAAACTATTTTTTTAAAGCGTTTTTCAACACTTTTTAATAAAAAGACACGTCAAGATTGTTTACCTTTCTAATGCTAAAGAAAACGAACTATAGTAGTTATAATATTTATAGTACAAGTATGTACATATAAAACATCGACAAAGAGTATGAAATTGGACCACGTATTTTGACCTATATAGAATTTTGATACTCAAAACTTAAATATCTGTAGCGAAAAGTCGATATGGCCATCTTTTATCATATACAATTATACAATACACTACTTAAAAACACTTTCGTATCACACTGCTACTTAAAGTTGAAACGCAGTAACTCTGTACGCATCCCCTACATAGTTGCCATATTTTTCTTTCGAATGACAGCTACGTTTTTTTTAGTAGTGACATATCGTCAATACGAGTATGAAACATACGTGTGCTAACACGGGGCAACAATACGAGTACTAAAGTGATGTTTATTATTAAAGTTAATATCTTGTCTCGGCTCGATGTCAGACAACTCAGACATGATATCTAAGTTCTGTATAGTAATAGTTTTTTTAATAAATATATATATCGACATGTATAGGTACCTATATTTATCGATATCAAAACCCTAGAACGTGCCGAGGGTTAGCACACGTATGCATATTTATTATATTTATAGCAAAGTATATACAAAGCTGTCGTCATTGACTGACATTGTGAAATATCCATCAACGATCACACAACGATCATTCTCATATACTATGCTCATTTTTTTTAAATAATTATTATGTAGAAAAGTCGAATCTAGAGTTAGACCAAGACAAGTCCGCAACGATTTTGATAGCACACGCAGTGCCAGTGTTATTTTAAAGTCAAACTTCTATGAAGTTAACACGTATAAATAACACTCGCACTGTGTGTGCTATCAAAATCGTTTCAGACTTATTTTGGTTGGACTCTATCTCTTTTCGATTGCCAAAAAAATCAGATTTTACTAGTAAGTCTCAAAAATGAACTATTTCACGGGAAATACCTTATCATGCATCAACTTGCGCACTGTTATTTTTACTTAGCTAGCCGTGCCATGATTGTGAATTGTATTTATATTAATTGGTGCTTCAGCCAAAAGTTTATATTCAAGTTAATAAAGCGTCTTTCATTGGCGACACCAATATTGTTTAAATTTTAAGTATATTTTACTTGAGTACAAATAACTTATATTGAAGAAGCACCCTGAATGCGACTGCAATGATCTTCCAACGAAAAATGTTTTGTATTTTGGTAAATAAAGATAAATATTGATGTTCTTAATGTACTTACAATCTGGGGTCCGTTTCAGGGCCGGTATTAGTTCAATAAAATGTTGTGCATCACTAGTCCGATACCGGTCTTGAAACAGTCGTATTATAAGGAAGGTAACAGGGTAATCCCAAAAATTAAGCAGGAAGTTTCACGAAGAGAGTGATATTGTATGTAGTATAATTTTTAGAGTGTTCAATGTTACGTATGTAAAAGGTAATTTTAGAATGGTTAATAAAGTAAATGACCATTTTTGGCATTTTTATTATTTATCAAAATTGGATTTGGATTTATCATGAATAGGGTTAATTGAATTTTGTACGTAGTTAAGAAAAAAGTGGCCTACTGCCTCAAATACAAAAGTAGTCTACATTTTCCTCTGCATATGGGGATTTCCCATAATGTCAACAACAAAGCCACTTCGGGAGCTCAGTGAGAGTGAGAGAAGAACCTGAACCCACGGGGCATTAACTATAATTTTAAATCCATCCAATAGTTTTCCACAAACAATTTAACCTATTTCCCTACCCGCAACCGCTGTTACTAAAAAGTTTTTACTTGGCCAACCGCTCGAAGCTGTATGTTTTTGTATTCCGCAATAAACAGAGGCTTGTCTTAAACTGTATTACTTACTCCATTAACAATAAAGAAAGAGACCGGACATTTCGTTTTGCTAATTGGAGTCTCAGATAGGTCAGTAACCCCATTATTCATAAAACTTAGCAAACCTCTGTTAAGTTTAGTCCCTTTCTAACAAACACAAATCACAAAATGACGGATAAGGATAAACGATAATCAAGGGCTTGTTGGATTTGACGGGCGTTTATGAGTAACGTATATTAATATATTTTTTTTGTTTAGTTTCCTTAAATACTACATACTACATATTCTCTACTAGTAGGTATTCATCATAGTTAATTTCGAAACAATCATTTATTTTTGCCATTACATATTCGATAGGCAAATATAGTTCGTTTTTTTTAGCATTAGAAAGAACTTCGCAGAAGTAAGCTTGTGGTTCCAGCACTTTTAGCGGTAATAATTTGAAGTAAATTATATGTATTGACCATGCTACATTAGATAATTCAATAATTATTAACAATTAAAGAGCCTGATAAAAACTGCACGCTTGCTTCTGTGGAGTTCTTTCTAATGCTAAAAAAAACGAACTATAGTGTGTAAATAAAATCTGTTTTCTTAGAAAATATTAAAAATCGTAAAAAAATCACTGTTGCTTTATCTTAGGTTCGTAACCACACTATTGCCCAGCTGGATTCCAAATTTCAACTTGCTAGGTCATTTGGAAGTGGGTTAGGATTTAGATGTTACATCAGTCAGTGAGAAAAATTCAGATTTTTAGATGTTTGTATTTTGTATCTTTATAACCGGTTGAGCTACATTCAGGAAATATGGGGTTCTAATAGCCTTTAGGGTTTTAATAAATGCAACAAATTTCATATGTTTATGTTTAATACATTTTGAGTTACGTAGGACAATAGGAGTAGGAGTCAAAAGTGGTTCCAAATGGTTCGTGTAACACACGGCCGCTGCGTCGCCAGTTCTCTTCTTTTGAACTCGGCTTGGCACACTGCCGCGTGTATGTATGGAGTGAGCACTTAACGCCAGGGGGCGTGGCCTAGGAACAAACTTGTATGACGGTGGACGCACATGTGCGTCGGGGGCAGTGAATGTGTTAAAGCTTACTTATTTCTTTATGTACCAGGTAACCATTTTTTTTTTGGTAGTTCTCATCAAGTGAAGCCGCTTTAGTTGAGGGAGACGTGTTGTCCCTTGCACATGCGATAGTAGTGGCCCTGCAGAGCCACCAGTTCCGAGTGGGTTCCTTTTTCCACGATTTTACCTATGCAAAAAAAATAACGTCACTAAAGTATCTTGCTATACAAATTAATTGAATACAAGATTCATCGGCAATGGCATTATGTGCGATGCTTGTATTGTACATGATCGCACAAGCGAAAACATACAAAATAGCAAAACTGATGATTTTTTCTGGGTAGGTTTGCAGAGGTAGAGTCTGTTCGGAAAGAGATGAGTCGTGGAATGTATTGGGCCCCATACATTCCAGCCGCCGCTGGAAGTGATAGAGCTCATTAAAGACATTTACTCTAAAAGCGTTAGTAGAGTTAAGTTAGATAAAATGGGCTCGGAAGTAAATATCTGCAGAGGTGTGAGACAGGGTGACCCCCTGTCGCCAAGAATATTTATTACCGTTTTACAAAATATAATGAAGAACTTAAATTGGTCTAACAAAGGCATAAACATTGAAGGAAAATATTTAAACAACCTACGATTCGCAGACGACATTGTACTTTTCTCGAAATCAGCTGCACAGCTTCAATCAATGATCGAAGATATCTACGTTGTAAGTAAAAATATTGGTCTAGAATTGAACATATCTAAAACAAAAGTCATGACAAACCACGATCGGGACTCTATCAAAGTAAATAATAACAGTATTGACTACGTTGAAAACTACATCTACCTGGGAAAACCCGACATCTGGATGAAATAGACAGACGTGTTAAAATATCCTGGAACAAGTACTGGAGTTACAAAGAACCATTAAAATCAAATCTGCCACTGAAACTGAAAAAGAAAATACTGGATTCCTGTATATTACCATGCCTTTCTTATGGATGTCAAACGTGGATTTACAATTCGTACAAAAAAAATAAAATTAACACATGTCAAAGAAGCATGGAGCGGAGCATTCTAAATATAAAACGCACCGATAAAAAGAAAGACACAGAGATAAAAAACAAAACTGATTGATGCTCTGACATACTGTAAAAAATTTAAATGGAGATGGGCTGGTCATGTAACAAGAATGAATGACAACAATCAGTTAAAGCACAACAATGCAATTCTCAACTAACCAACACACATATTGAATTGATCCATATGAAGATACTAAACTGTAGTTTCTTAGAAAATGTAATATCAATATATTGTCCACCGACGGCTTATACTACACAGAGGGACTGGGACCAGATATTTACACTAGCTGACGGGAAATGCCTTGTAGCAGGGGATTTAAATGGCCACCACACTAATTGGTCAATAAAAATGGATGTGAGAGGGGAACAGATTCATGATTCTAGTGTTGAAAAGGGTCTTGTTACCCTGAACAATGGTACTCACACGAGAATTAAATTGGTGAACGGCGCAGTACAGAAATCTTCCCCTGACGTTACTCTGGCTTCTGCAGATATAGCTTTAAAGTTCAATTAGTCAGTACTTAACGAAAATCTTGGCAGCGATCACTTAATGATTAAATTAAATACCGATATTAATAAGTCTGATAGACATAAAAACAGACGCAACTTTAGAAAAGCCGACTGGGCAAAGTATAGAGCCACTGCACAAGAAGAATTCACGGACTTCATCCTGCCAGAGAACCCACAAACGGCATATGACAAGTTCATTGATGCTATGGACAGAGCTGCGAATGCCTCAATTCCTATAATTAAAATATGTGAGAATCCTCTTCGTCAGCAAAAATTTACGGCTGCTATTTAAATGATCACCAGATTTAGTAAAATTTAATACCAAATAAATCTATTTTACCACCCTAAAATCATGAATGATCACCAAAATTATAACACCATTTTAATGTGAAATGATTACCAATTTTATTACATTTTACTATCCTTTTAAAGGAAATGACACCAAACTAATCATTATTAACCCAAAAATAGTCAATGATTACCAAATTTCAAACCCCATTTTAATGTGAAATGATAACCAAATTTTTACATCTTGCTATCCTATTAAAGAAAATGACACCAAAATAATAATTGTAAACCCAAAAATAGTAAATGATCACCAAAATTAGAACTCCATTTTAATGTAAAATGATAACCAAATTTTTAAATCTTGCTATCCTATTAAAGCAAATGGCTCCAAAATAATCATTGTAAACGCAAAAATAGTAAATGATCACAAAAATTGTAACCACATTTTAATTAAAAATGTGCAAACATTTAATATATCGTTATCCTATTAAATTAATTAATCCACTTCGTCAACTTTTTCTAGTAGCATTTTATTTCTGTAACAGTCGCAGTTCTAACCTAACCCAACCCACTTTTCTAGTAGCATTTTGTTTCTGTAAGGGTCGCAGTTCAAACCTAACCTAACCCACTTTTCTAGTAGCATTTCTTTTCTGCAAGGGTCGCAGTTCAAACCTAACCTAACCCACTTTTCTAGTAGCATTTCGTTTCTGTATGGGTCGCAGTTCAAACCTAACCTAACCCACTTTTCTAGTAGCATTTCTTTTCTGTAAGGGTCGCAGTTCAAACCTAACCTAACCCACTTTTCTAGTAGCGTTTCGTATCTGTATGGGTAGCAGTTGAAACTTAACCTAACCTACTTTTCTAGTACCATTTCGTTTCTGTAAGGGTCGCAGTGCTAACCTAACCTAACCCACTTAACTGATAGCAGTTTAACTTACTTTTCTAGTAGCATAACGAAATGCTACTACAAAAGTAGATTAGGTTAGGTAGGTATGCGGTGCGGGCTACGGGGGGTTCAGCGGGAGGGGCTAGTAATTTTGGCATCAGTTTACTTTATTTCGTAATATGTATACATTTTTTGGTAATCATAGTGGTTTATTTAGGTGAAAATATCGCATTAATTTGGTCTTCAAGGTTTGGTGATCATTAATGATTTTTGGTGATCATTCAATATATTTGGTATTTGAATACAATTTGAAGTGCAGTCGTAATTAAAGTGGTGGTACTTTTGTATTTTTAGGCCTTATTTTTTTGGTGTTCAGTAATTTTTTTTGGTAAGCATGATTTTTTTATTTAGGGTACCAAAGTATTTTTTGGTGGTCATTATATTTGTAGCCAAAATTTACTCCAAGACCCTACTGGAATCAAGATATATCTAAGGCCGTTGCAGAGAGACGTCGAGCGTTGGCAATCTTCAGACGGAACCCTACACCGGATAATTTATCTGTTTTACAAAATAAAGTTAGTGTTGCTCAGCGGCTGATTCGACAAGGAAGCGCTAAGGCGTGGCAAAAGTTTTGTGATAGTGTTGATAGTGCTACATCCTCTAGTGAAATGTGGAACAAAATGAAATGGCTGAAGGGCTACAGAGCACCTAGAACAACAATAAGCCGCGAGAAGGCTGAGCATCTGTTAGGCAGTTTAGCACCAGATTATGTAACACCCGCAGCCCCTACCTTTGCTAGCAATAGCATATGTTTGTCGTCGCCGATTTCGGTACATGAATTAAAGAACGCTATCAAACAATCTGATACAGCACCGGGCATGGATGATATATCTTTTTCTATGATTAGGCATCTTCCAGATGTAGCCAAACATGTACTGGTAAATATATTTAATATATTTTTATTTAGCAGCTTTGTCCCGATACAGTGGCGCAGCGTTCAAATAGTTCCTATACCGAAACTCGGTGCAGACACAAGGCAAGATGTGACCTTTAGACCAATTTCTCTGCTGTCCTGTCCATGCAAGATATTTCACACAATTCTTACACGTAGACTAGAATGGTATATCGAAAAGGGAAACCATTTTTCAGATGAGACTATAGGTTTTAGGAGATTCAGATCTTGCATGGACAATTTAACTAGGCTAGTTTCACGAATCCAGACTGGGTATACCAACGGGCTTGCCACGGTGGGCTGTTTCGTTGATATAGACAGTGCTTACAATAATGTTAGTTTAACTTGTCTCCTGAAAACACTAGACCACCTTGGTGTGGACAATGTTATCTGTAAATATCTTTGGCAGTTTTTACATTCACGACAACTGGCTATAGACTTGTCGGGTCATGAATCCTTAGTTCGAGTTACGGGAATGGGTTTAGCACAGGGGGACCCCTTATCTCCTTTACTATTTAACATAGCGACTCTAGATATTTGTAAACAGCTGGGAGATATATTTGTATCACAATATGCAGATGATTTTGTACTTTATGCCAGCCGCAAACACCTCTCGGATGCAGTTAATGCAGTACAGGATTCCTTAAATATTCTTAATAGCACAGTAGAAGGAATGGGTCTTAATGTATCACATAAAAAAACTAAAGTCTGTGTATTTGTTAGAGGTCATCCTAGGAATGTAAACAAATATAGAGTAAATTTACAGATAGGCAGCAATAAGGTACAACAGGTGGATTGTGTGAAATATCTAGGTATGTGGTTAGATAGAAGCCTAAAATGGGGAAGACACATAAATGAAACTCGTGAGAAAACATTGAAATTCCTAAATGTATTTAAGGTTCTAGCTGGAGCAAAGTGGGGTGTCCATCCAACCCATCTTAGGCGCCTATATATCTCTATCCTACGTAGTAGACTGGATTATGGTTGTTTTTTGTACGATATTAGTGTTAAAAACCATTTATGCAAACTGGACAGAGTGCAAAACCAAGCTATGCGGGTTATTGGCGGATTTATAAGAAGTACCCCAATACATGTCATGGAAAGTGAGCTGTGCATACAGCCCCTCTTTGTAAGGAGGAAATACCTGGCGGCTAAGTTTTATTTAAGAGGCAAATGCTTGGAACATAATGCTACAATACATGTGTTAGAAGAACTAAATAGGGCATGTGAAAATAGGTATTGGAGAACAAAGAAAAAGCCGCTACTCATTGAAACTTATAACCAATTCTGTAACCTCCCAGTACAATCACATGAGCAATTACCTATGTACTCAATGAATAGTTGGATAAGTAGCTACGATTTATCAAATAATATATATGTTTTTATAGAGGGTTTAGAGACTGCCAAAAAACATGTGAACCAAATAGATTTATATAGGTTATGTAATGATCTCTTAGAAAGTAAGTATAGCTCATTTTATAAGCTGTTTACTGATGGGTCCAAGGAGAAACAAGGATGTGGGGCGGCTTTTTTTGACCCTCAGGTGGATTTCCGGGGAAAGTTTAACATACAAGCTGATATATCTATTATATATGCACTGTGAACTTATTGCCATAGCCGAAGCGTTGGCATATGTAGAGTCTATAGACCATAACAAATGTGTAATTTTGTCAGACGCAAGGAGTGCCCTTTCACATTTGGCTCGGTTACCCTCGAGCAGTCGAGGGCATCCGATAGCCTACACCATCCTTGAATCCATCAACAAACTTCGTACACTAAATAGGGAAGTGATTGTACAGTGGATACCTTCTCATGTTGGCATCATGGGTAACGAGGAGGCTGACCGAGCAGCAAAACTTGCAATAACCGACGGTATTCCATACCGTTGTATACCAGTACACAGCGAAGTACTAGGTAAAGTTAGGATTAGTTGCAGGCAGATGTGGAGGGAATACTTTGATAAGCGGTCTCTCACTAAAGGAATCTGGTACCGAACAGTTCAATGTCAGCCCCCTCAGGTCCCCTGGTTTGACAAAAAGCTTAGCAGGAAACAGGTAGTATCACTCCTCAGACTTCGTTCCGGGCACATTCCGTCAAACAAATTCAAGCACCTGATGAAACTAGCGGCTTCACCAAATTGCCAAGAGTGCGATAAAATAGAAGATATTCACCATGTGTTGATGGAATGTGTCCGTAATGAGGCGCTGAGGAATGACATGACATTTATTAAATCTACCAACATAAGTAGTTGCAACATCGTCCTGGCATCGCCACTATCAGACGAGGCCAGGTTGATGTGCAAACTATACTTATATGTGATGTAGTTGTGTAGGTAATACTTCACTACTACATCATTATTACTATTAGATCTCATTACGGGGGTGACATTGTCACTGCGTGACAAAACCCCTTAAAAAAAAAGATAAAAAAAAAAAAAGAATGACAACAAGTGGACAAAGACAGTGACAACATGGCCGGGTCCAGCGGGAAAACGAAGGCAAGGAAAACCACTAGAAAGGTGGTCAGATGAAATTATTAAAATAGCAGGACAACAATGGATGGAAACAGGCAAAATAAGAGATAAATGGAAGGAGTTGGAGGAGGCCTATACTCGAGAGAGGTCCTTAATATCTTAGACTTAATTTATATATCAAATTGACAATTACTTTTTATTAAGTTAATCAAATTATATTTCAATCAAATTAAATAATAAATTCAAATGTTTAGAATGTATTTATATGTAAATTATTTAAGAATTATAGCAAAATGTAAATAATGCATGCATTCCTACCCGATAATTCTCTTTTTATATTGTAGCGATATTAAGGAATAAATGGCTTTTTTATTATTATGTCTTTCCCATCACGGAACAATGGTGTTCCGGACCTTTGGGAGGCGTGCGCGGAGCCGAAGCCAACACGTAGAGGCCCTTTTGACACTTTAATGAAATGTAAGGGGTACACCGAGCGGAGGCTGCCCTTGCCCGTGTCATGGGACGCACGCAGAGGCAGCACCCGCCAGGGTGTAAGGACTATTGAGAGTTGATGGAATCTAAAATGAACTAGGTTATTGGGTGAAAGCGATGGACTAAGAACTGAGCTATGGGGTAAAAAACCGGACGCCTGCCTAATAAAACGGTATGCAATTTTATTTCCGGCAGACGGTGACTCGCCCTCACAAGATGGGCCCCCACAAAAAGCGACATCTAGGATGGCTCAAGGGCAACACCGATATGAGCGGCTCAGGGGTGTCGAGAGGTGTGCGCCGCTTTCTACCCAGTGGCTGTTAACAGCCACTGTGCCAACTCGCGTCTTATGCATATTTCACTTCCACCCCTGGAGCTTATAGCTCTAACGACTCCACTCTGGCCGGCCGACTAAGGCAAGCCAGAGGCAGAGAATCCTGTCCCACCCACCCTCCTTGCGGGTAACAGAACTCTCCAGGAGAACTCGGGTACGTGAGGTCGCTAATCCCCAACAGCTCGCCACAAGCTGCCCTGCGTTGACTGATTGCACTGGTAAAACCAGCTGGCGATGGGGTCGTCACATCCCTACGCCTATTATTATTATTATTTTTACATTCCACGACTCTTCTCTTTCCGAACAGGCTCTAACTGATCACCTGTCAATGTGCAGCTGACTGTACATTGAACCAAAGAGAATGTAGACTAGAGGAATATTGTCAAAGTAAATTATGTAGTCAGTACATTTACTGCCATCTTTCGACAGAAGCCATTTTTTACTTTGATCCTTATTTTTTCACTGATATGTATTGTGTCGGAAGATGGCAGTAAATGTCGAGGTACGAGGTACATAATTCACTTTTAAAATATTCTTCTATTTCAAAATCTCTTTGATTGAACTTAAATTTAGAGGATGGTCTTATAACTCTTATAAGCATATTTGGGGTATTTTTTTTCACTGTTTGTTTTTATTTGCGTGTTATTTTTTGAGCACGTCGGTACCTTTGTCAACAACGCAGATGAGATTGGCGTCTTTGATAGTCGAGAGCCGGTGGGCGATGGTGATACATGTTCGTCCTTTGGCTGCCTTTTCCAGAGCTTCCGACACAGCCTGGAATAAAACATTTGTACGTATAATTTCATGCCATAAACAACTCTTA
This sequence comes from Cydia splendana, assembly GCF_910591565.1. Taxonomy (NCBI): domain Eukaryota; kingdom Metazoa; phylum Arthropoda; class Insecta; order Lepidoptera; family Tortricidae; genus Cydia; species Cydia splendana. Next base: position 32,689,105 of record NC_085987.1, read on the forward strand.
ATAAAACTAACAGTACCTATATAATACAACCAAACATGAAACACGTCCACGCTAAGTGTCCATGCTAAGTCCTATGCGTATGTACCTATATGCATTGTTACTGCCAATCCTGTGCAAAGTTAGTGTGGTCGTGACTAGCCGTGACATTACCCGTTCGCTGTTGGCGTCGAGAGCGGATGTAGCCTCGTCCAGTAGCAATAGGCGCGGGGTGCGGATGAGCGCGCGCGCGATGCATACGCGCTGCTTCTGTCCTCCCGACAGCTGTGCGCCGCTCGCCCCCAGATTCGTGTCATAGCCCTGTCAAAATATTTCACACTGTAAAAGAGAAGCTTTTGTAGTAGCACTATACACTTACACTTAATGTTGATTAATTAGCTTCGCACATCTCTATCCGTTACGTACCTTGGGTAGTGAAACGATGAAACTATGAATATTAGCAGCTTTAGCAGCGGCTACGATTTCCATCGTCGTGACCTTTCTACTGTTGTCCCCGTAGGCAATGTTTTCGCCAAGCGTGCGGTCGAAGAGCACCGGCTCCTGTTGCACCACGCCCAATTGCTTCCGAAGGCGGGGCAACGTCAACTGGCTCCGGATATCTCGCCCATCTACTTCCTAAAAAGACAAGTAGGTACTTATGTTAACCGATGTTCCTGATGGCATTTTGTTGATACATTAGTACATTACAGGGGGCCGATTTTTGAATTTCGACCGCACGATTTCGTGTATTTCGTTCAATAATTTCTCCACTACTAGGCATTTAAATTCTACGAATAGAATTGAAATCGAGTGGTCAATACCACTAGATTCCAAATTTCGATCGCTCGTATTTCAAAAATTAGCATTTCGCCGTTTTCCTCCGATTTTCGAGTGACGAAATCGAGCGATCGAAATTCAAAAATCGGCCCCCAGAACGAGTTACTCGTACACAAGTCACGAAACGGTTATAGTGGACAGGCAGGCACGGAGTCGTATGGTGCGCATGGCAAATTTTCATACGAAAGTTTTAGCAGCTTTTTGGAGTAGGTATTTAGGGAACGTTTTCGACATTTGTGTGACCATATTACGAAAATAAGGTAATATTGCAGACTTGGTCTCACTCTACTTATTTATATTTTCGCTAAGAAAAAATATAAGTAAGTAGGTAAGTATAACATGTTTCGTGAGCACATTCGGTCGGTGGCCACAAACCTGCTCACGTTTACCCATATTTTATCACGCGAGCCGGATAAGAAAGCTTAGGTGGACGTCGTCTATCTGGATTTACAAAAAGCTTTCGATCGGGTAGTTAATGACGTCCTTCTTTTAAAACTAGGTGCTAAGGGTTCACACCTAGACTTATAAATATTTTTGCGAATTATCTATCCGATCGAAAGCAGTACGTGAAGTATGGTCCTTACGTTTCAGAAAGCTACCCCCCGCGCTCTGGTATCAGTCAGGGGCCCAACTTGGGACCATTTCTTTTTGTGCTGCTGATAAACGATCTGCCTGTCGAAGTGCATCACTGCACAGTGCTAATGTTCGCTTATGATGTGAAATTGATTAAACCGATCCAAAGCCAAAGGGATTGCGAGGAGCTGCAACGGGACATAGAGGCAGTCTATCGTTGGAATGTTGAAAATGAACTCTATTTCAATGCAAGTAAATGCGAAATGGTGTCTTTCACCCGGTCCCATACACCTCAAATATTTAGTTACAATATTGTCGGCGCCGACATATCACGCTCGGAACAGGTACGGGATTTAGGAGTTCTCTTTAACTCAAATATAACGTTTCGCGAACATGTCCAGGTCGTGGCTAAGACTGCGTACAGAAGACTGGGTTTCGTTCTGCGCAATTCAGCGCCGCTGACTGTGGAAGCCACACGCGTGTTGTATGCGGCACTCGTGCGCAGCATACTCGAAACGAATGCAGTGGCGTGGAGTCCGATTGAAAGCAAATATATACTTATGCTGGAGCAAGTCCAAAAGTCGTATCTTAGGGCATTATACAAAAAAATACACACATATAGTTCGTTTTTTTAGCATTAGAATAAGGTAAACAATCTTGATGTGTCTTTTAATTGAAAAACACATTTTAAAAATAAGTTACCTACTACAAATATGTAACAATTATGAATCTAATACGATCATTTATATTCTTCTGCTTTCTGCTTTCATAAGTAATCGTTTTTGATTTTTAAAAAGCGTTTTTCAATTAAAAGACATGTTAAGATCGCTTACCTTCTTGCAAGTTCTTACTAATGCTAGAAAAAAACGAACTATACTCGTATTATCCGTATATGTACCCTACTCTGTTTCTGCAGGGACATCTAGGGTACGACTCGCTCCAGTTACGGAGGTTGCTCTCTTTGGCGAAATTCACGATCGGTGTTATTAGAAACACAATAGGTAGCGTAGCCCTTGTCGAGGCCTTCATGCGATTGTTTGTGCCTAACCAGTACCACACCTCGGACACTGGCGATCAAATGTATGAAACAAACTCGTTCCTACGCACAGTTTAAGCTCGTGTAGGTGAACGCGTACCTTGCTTGTGTGAGTGAGATAAGACGTGCTAGGGTTCCCGCCATTTTGTTGTCAAGTTCGATGACCTCAATGACTCAAAACACATTGCGCGTATTAGGAAGAAATAAGAATCGTATTATGCTGTAAGGTAATCTGGCTGTGGATCTAAGCTCGATTTATACAATAGTTTCCTATTTTGAATCAGTTTAAACGAAGTAACAAAAATTTTGTAAGGAAATTCAGGCCACCAAAATATTACGTAAGTTAAAAACATGATTTTTTGTTCATATAGATATTGAGTTGTTTTCAGTGTGATCTGATACGTTTTGTAAATATTTGTTTAATATTTGAATATTTTACGTGGCCTCCGCTCTGCGCACCGCGTCGTCGCGTCCTTGCCAGCCGGTAACTGTGAGGTAACCGAGAGCGGGTGGGCGGCACTTTCAACGGGAGGCAGGGAGTGTCCATACTGTACGTTAGTACTATTTATTATACTGTGCCAGTAGGTACACTCGCGCGCGGCATCACCCGCTGCTGGCGGAGGGCACCACGCGCACGCGGGCGCACGCGCAGGCGCCGGTCGCGCGCGCGCTCACGCTTTGCTCAACTCCGTGCTCGAGGCACACCCGGAGTGTGATTTGTTTGTGAGTGCAATTGGACGACTGACGATTGAGTATAAGAGAGTGATAGAGCGAGAGATGCCTGTAAGTAGTATTATATAATGTTGTTATGTAAATACTTGTGTACCCTATGTATCAGTATTACTGTCTCCCAATTTGTGCCGCTGTGGCATATAAACAATAAACAATTCGACTCCCAACCAATCTTTAACTGAGCGAACGCAGCCTTCGACTTCTCTATCCTGCTGTCGATGTCTTCATCCGGTGGCAAATGGCTCAACACTGGGTAAGTAGGGCTTGTGCACAAATCACGCAAGGTTTGATAGGGGGAGGGGGGTCACGAAAAAATCACGATAGATCACGTTGGTACCATAAGGAAACCTCACGTGTATTTTTTTACAGTGAACGAAACTAAGAAAAAAAAACCTCCCCCTCGTGAGTAGATACTTTTTCTCGGTTTCGTTAAACATAAATCTTCACTCTACACTTCAAAATAGCGAGTCTATTTAACGAAAATAGAAAAATAAACAAGATATTCTATATACAATACTATTTGTCTTAAAATTAGGTCGAATGAAAAACTTTCAAAAAAATACACGTGCGGTTGTGTGGGGGGAGGGGGGTAGCCAAAAACCTCACCAAATATCTCAAGGGGGAGGGGGGTCAAAAAGTAGCCGAAAACACCTCGCGTGATTTGTGCACAATCCCGTAATACGTCTGATTAAATTCTAATCTACAGCAGCACCATTCTGTGTCGGTTGATCTACTTACAATATTGCCAGAGTCAGGATCGTAGAACCGCTGCAACAGCTGCAGCACGGTGGACTTGCCGCAGCCCGAGGCGCCCACCAGCGCCACCGTCTTGCCCGCCTCCACCTGCAGCTCCAGCCCCTTCAGCACGCGTATGTGTGGTCGCGTCGGGTAACTGAACTCTACATCCTTGAAGCTGAACTGTCCGGTAGATACCTTCAAATATCGAAAAATGAGGATCAAGGCCGGCCTAGCTAAGGTGGCAATCGCTATCGGTTCGACAATGAAACGCTTTGTGTCTCTCTATCACTCTTCTATATTAGTGCGACAGTGACAGTTGCGTTTCGATCGCTACGGAGCGTAAGCGATTGGCATGTTGGCTACACGGCCAGAGCAGATGGCGCTCCAAAAGACAGGCAGCCATAAAATATTGTTGGATTAAGGTGCATATTGTCGTTAATTAGGTAAGCCGGTGGGTAACGAGTTATATGTAGGTTAAGTCCCGCCACTGCTGCGTGACTTAAATTACCTACCACCGAATTCTAGATGGAATTTACAGCAGCCCCTCAAAGATAATCTTACCCAATCTTTTTTGTCTTTGAGCCCATTTGCTGTTACAACCTTCGGCACCCTATTGATGACGGCCAAGACGCGAGCTCCACTTGCTTTAGCAGAGTTGAAGCTTGGAGCATACACCAGAGACTGGCCGAGCATGTACGCGCCGTACATTAAGGCCTCCGTAACTCTGTAACGATAACATATAACATGTTTATACTTTGTAATTTTTAAATAATTACCATTCCATTAGATTGTGAACTGAACATATAGGTTAGTTAGACTGAAGTGATTTCCAGCTAGGATATCAGCAGAATACTTACAAAAATACATATTGGTATGGCACATTGTCCGTCGCAACGAGGGTGGCGCCGTACACCGTCGCGCTACAGTACGACAGGAACGGTACGTATAATCCCAGCGCAAGCACTAAGCCGCGCCAGCGTGACTTCTTGGCGACAGCATCACATGATTCCTTTAACTCTTTGTTGAACTTCTCTAAAAACTTCGATTCGACACCTGCAAATTGGCGACGTTGATTGCTAGGTATAAGGAGGATCTCAACGTAAAGAATCTTATCTTTTGTCTAATAAACACAAGTATAGTTCTTACCTAAACTCTGAACAGTTTTAATACTAATAATGGCTTCAGTAGCTATTGATGTTGCTGATTCCAGGGCTGTTGTTTCATTTTCTTGAGACTGCTGGGAAACAATCCCCTCTAACCAGATGCTTCCAACCATCTGCGTTTAATAACAACGGGAAAAGGTTAAACTTGCAAATTTAATATTAGTAAGTCTATTGATTATTGAAGGCGTGCGACGTTATCAGTATCACACTTAATTCCAAAATTGTGTCGTATTACATTGTACTCACAAGAGGTAAGAATACAGACCCTACAAGGGTCAACTTCCAGTTGTAGCAAATGGCCATGATGAAGCCGACTAGCACAGAACTCAGGCCTTGCAGGATGAGACCAATCCTGAGGCCCGTAGCACCCTGAACTGCTGCCGCGTCGCCAGTTAAACGGGAACAGAGCGAGCCGACTGTGTTCGACTCTTTATCAAAATAGCCAATTTCCTAAAAGAACCGTATGTACACATTTACAATAACACGTTACAGACAATTGTTACCAGAGTCTTATGAATGCTAAAAGCTAAGTTTATAAACTCACTTGGTTAAGTAAACTTCTGAAGTATTGATGCCGTAATCTCGTGGTCATTTTTAAGCCAGCATTTGTAAAGGTGACGCTCTGCAGACACATGGATATTCCAGCAATGGCGGCTACCACGATGAACATCCCCGAAAAAAAGTCGGCTTCGTATCTTACCTCGTCATGATTTTTTGAAACGAAAATCTGTGTGTAAAATTTACTATATGTAAATTACTTCAGTTATTATGAATGAAATTAAAAAAAAATGTTTTATAGGTACAGGTTGGTCCGTACCCCGCTTGCTAATCCAAATAGGAGGGCGAAAGCAGGAAAGCAAGCACCTTGCAAAAATGCGGCCAGGGCTCCGGCTGCCAGGTGTGGCCACTCTGGTGCATTCAATTTCATCAGCTCCCAATCGCTAACCGGCTTGACTTTCTACAAAAATAATTTAAACAACTAGTATAACCTTGGCCAAGTACCTACAGTAAACACCCCTATAATGGATGTGGCACCAGTAATGGGATAATATACAAATCTTGTAAAATAAGTATAAATACTAGCATCATTTTACCATTTATAAACAAGAGCCATAGAGCTGCTTACGATTGATGTTGCATTGATTATTGTTTGTTTTCAAATTAATGGTGCAGTGGTGCCATACTGCCCATGACTGGAGCAAAAATAATAATATGCAGTGCTCAGAATATTTGTGACCACCTCGTTCGCTTCGCTTCAATAATACGGTGTGATATTTATTGGTTTGTTTCAACTTACTTCGTCGTCATCTATTTCCTCGTCACTTTCAACGATATCGGAGTTGTAAACAAAGTTTTGTAGTCCAGTGGATATCACAGAACTTATAGAGCCTCGAGGAGTCATCCAATCATGCGAGTCTGAAATATGTTAGCCACAGTTTTAAATACGTACGTCTGAACTTCGCAATATAAGGGTTAAATTTTAACATTGCTGTACCTTTTTTCATTGAGTGGTGTCTGTGAATCCTCCTATTAGACTTTCTCTTTACATCTACACGCGGTGCAAGAGCCGCCACTTCTTCTGTGTCGCCCGTTCCATCCACTTCCTCGGGTAATGTGTCGATTACATCAGGTTCCTTTACTTCCTTCCCGGTTGTTACCAACTTATGATAGAAACCTGCAAACATGCATACTGTTTCATCATTGCTCTAAATAGGTACTCTAGCTTGAAACATTTATTGGAAAATGAGAAAATATATTTTTACAAGAAATTATTTACCTTTGGCCTTCATCAGCCCTTCGTGGGTGCCATGTTCGACAATCGCACCTTGGTCCATGCATATAATTCGATCAGCGTTCACAATAGTTGACAATCTGAATATCATATTCATAAAAAAACCTAATTTAGAAAAAGTACTTAATATTTTTAATAAATCATTAACTTCACTCGCGCGCCAAAGATCGTAAACGTACCTATGTGACACAACAATCGTAGTTCTTCCAACGCTAGCGCTGTCCAAGGCTACTTGTACTTGCTTCTCAGAGTGTGGATCCAAAGCAGACGTAGCCTCGTCCAGAAGAAGAACAGCCGGTTCGCGCAGCAGTGATCGCGCGATTGCGATACGCTGCTTTTGGCCACCTGAGAGCAACGCACCTCGTTCTCCAATCATAGTGTCGTAGCCCTTTATGAAAGAAGTCAATAAATACATTAACGGTTCGGTTTCTAATTCAATCGATTCATTATAATTATTTTGATAAGTACATAAATAGACTAACCTCGTTCAGGTTAACGATAAAGTCGTGTGCATATGCCATTGTAGCAGCTTTAATAACTTCCTCCCTCGTTGCTTCTGGGTAGCCTATGGCTATGTTATCGTGTATGGTTCCGCGGAATAAAACAGGTTCTTGACCTACGACACCTGCAAAGTGATTGTTAGTAGTTACATTACCTACCAGCAGTTAGGCAAGTTTGCGTGGAATTTATTAACAAAGTTCGGTAACCTCTATTAATTATCTAGGCTAATCGTATATATTCTGGAAAGCCAGCTTTGTCAGTAGAAAAATTCGGCAAACTAGAAAAATGTAAGCGCGAAAGATCAATCTCTCACAAAATTAGAATTTCGAGCCTTTTGTAAGCGACTTCTAAAAATACGGATCCAACGATATAGGTACCTATATGCTCCAAGCCATATAACGTGCTTTACTAAGAGAGTTAGAGATGACAAGTTTCTTTCAAGGCTAACCTAAACAAGACCGGAGCCAGCCTATGTTCAGTGTTCTGACGTCTCTGCCATCCAGCTTGACCGAGCCGGAGTGCACGTCGTACAGCCTCTGCAGCAGCTGCAGTATAGTGGACTTGCCGCAGCCAGACGACCCGACCAGGGCCACGCACTCTCCTCGTTTGATGTGTAGACAAAAGTCTTTCAAAACCTGCTCAAAAGTTATCATTGAAAACGAATTTATCACACAACTCAAAACCAAACTCTGTAATACGAAGGTAGGAAGGTACATACAACTTTTTGGAACTTATTTATCGTTTGTTACCTGGTGGTATTCCACCTGCTTGTCCAACATGTTGGTCGCATGAAACGCAAATACACATTGGACCAAGAAATTGGACAGGTGGAATACAACCCTTAACTGTATGATTATTTACTACAATTTTTTTTACCCTATTCTAAACACTAATTTTGGTAAAATAAAATAACATATAATAACTATAATAATTCGTTCTGTTTGTGATACTTATTTTAAAATAAATTTTGTAACTAGTAGTTCGCCCCGAACTGAGAACTCGCGGTTTGCCAAAAATTATATATAGAGCGATTGACTTTGTTGCACCTACTTACTCGTATAGTTCGACATAAAATAGTAGAAAATAATTTTCAAGAAAAAAAACCGACTTCTATGGGGGCCGGTGAAAGATTATTGTACGTAGATGGTGCACTATGTAGAAAAGGAGGTAAAACCACCCACTTTTCTAGTAGGTAGCATTTCGTTTCTGTAAAGGTCGCAGTTTTATCTTGGTCAAGCAGATCTTGTCAGTAGAAAAAGGCGGCAAATTTGAAAAATGTAGGCGCGAAGGGATATCGTCTCATAGAAAATTTGAATTTCGCGCTTTTTCTACTGACAAGATGTGCTTGACCATCTATAGCCTCACGAACCCACTTCTCTGATAGCAGTTCGGTTCTGTGAGGATTGCAGTTCGAACCTAACCAAAACCACTTCTCTAGTAGCATTTCGTTTCTGTATGGCTCGCAGTTCTAACCTAACCTAACCCACTTTTTTTCGGTTCTGTGAGGATCGCAGTTCAAACCTAACCTAACCCACTTAACGGCGCGTGCGGTGCGGTGTACGGGGGTTTGAGCGGGAGGAGCTAGTAAGTTTGGCATCATTATACTTTATACCTACATTATATGGTAGGTAATCAATCATAGTGGTTTATTTAGCTTAGGTATCAGTGGTTTTCCGGGTCAAGGTCCGAATCCGGGTCCGAGTCCGGGTCCGGGTCCGGGTCCGGGTCCGGGTCCAGTTCCGGGTCCAGGTCCAGGTCGAGGTCCCGGTCTAGGTCTTGGTCCACGTCCAAGTCCAGGTCCAAGTCCGGGTCCAGGCGGACCTGGGCCGGAGGTTCAGGTCCAGATAAGAGCCCGGATCCGGGTCAGGTCTGGCTCCAGGGCCAGCTCAGACAAAATCGAAATTCGAAAACGCCAAACGTGTAGTCATTGAAGTTCTGTTCTGATCATCATCAGCAGTTCCACTTCATCAAATGCGACAGTTTTTAATGTAAATTCTTGATTTTCTGATGAAAATACACAAATCTCTATACGCATGCCTTTAAGATTTGAGGAGTTCCCTCGATTCCTCATGGATACCATCATCAGACCTCGAGCTTGACAAAAATGTGGCTTAAAAACTTAACTTGCTTAACAAACATAACGAAGAGGACAAATCGCCAAACGTGAACTATGCGTCGTTGAAGAGTTCCGTTCTGATCATCATCAGCAGTTCCACTACATCAAATGTCACTTTTTGAATGTATATGCTTGATTTGTTGATAAAACACATAAATCACTATATGTATGCCTTTAAGATTTGAGGAGTTCCCTCGATTCCTCATGGATCCCATCATCAGAACTGGGTTTTGACAATGACAAAAACGGGACCAATTTGTATGCATATACATACAATCAAAAAAATAATTTTCAAAATTCGAACAAACGGTCCAAACAAACAAAAAAAATCACAATCGAATCTCCTCCTTTTGAGATTTGGAAGTCGGTTAATAAATGAGGGCGCCACTTTCTACGTAGCTGTCACATTTTTGACGTGAAATGCTTACACATGGCAACAATTTATTGTCTGTCAAGCCATTTCCGTCAGTAGAAAAAAGCGGCTAAAAAATGTAGGCGCGATGGGTTATCGTCCCATAGAAAATTTGAATATCGCGCCTTTTTCTACTGACAAACTTGTTTGACCGACTATAGTATGGAAATTTTAGAGTTCCATTTTATTTTATTTCTACTATTTTATGTCCCAGTCCCACTATAGGCGGCAATGGATCAAAAATCGCGTGGATATATTACAAGGTCTGTGGAGCCCTTAACACATTCAATACCACTAAGTGCTACGGGTTACGCTCGTAGCGCGTAGCCACGGTTTCGTCGTATGTAGCGCGTAGTCGCTACGAACAGTGTACCCGACAGTCGGGTTCTTGGTGTTGAATGTGTTAACTGATACTGTATCTGTGGTAAGCCGAAGTATTTCCTGTCAAATGTCAAATACCTATATTATGTTTATTTTTATCTTGCTAATTATTTCAAAATGGTAAATTTAAAAACGATATTATAAAAGTGCAAGCCGAATACTTTCATTTTATACCAAACCAAACTCGACCATAATTTCTTGCAAAAATATGACCAGAATAGCAAGACCCCTCACAAATAGCTTTTTAGCCTTCTAAGCTCTTCTAGCTCAATAACCCCTTGATCGGCCTGCTCATAATTTAATGACTAAAATATAATGCCCTCAACTACACGTTTACCCAATTTCATTTAAATTAGAACAAATTTAGCTAAGTTCTTGAGTATCAAACTATCCTTTGATAGTTCAGCTTAAAAACATCGAAATGCTGGGACGTGCCCCTAGCCAGCAGCGTGTCCCAAGTCGAATGTAAGAACTTCGTTCGCTTCGCTCGCTCGTTCGATAAATATAATTAGGTAGAGTTTTCCGTATTATCACATAATTAGTAATTATACGGTCCGATTCGAACAATGCATATAAAAAGTCACAGCGGTACGATACCGATCTATCAGTGTCAAAAGTGAGGTTATTTGGTTGTAGAAATGTCACTTATGACACTGACAGATCGGTATCGTAGCGCTGTGACTTCTTATAAGCATTGTTCTAATCGGGCCGATAGTAGGATTTTTTAGGCGACGGTAGCGGTGGGTAAAATTTCATATTCTGTCAATTTACCCCATTTCACACACAAGCGCACTTCACGCACTCACTCCTCACTTCCTCACTTTACTGGGACAGGTCAGTGACCCATCATGTTTTTTTTAAGATTGGACTTTTAGTTTAGTATTGACCACTAGCCTCCTTTGAGGGTAAAAGCGTTCCATTGAAAGATGAAAGAGAAACAATGCATTTAATCTTGCTTTCCTTGTCTGTTCATGTCACACGTGACGTACTTACCTACCTATTTAATTAATTTGATTGTTGACTGTTTTACTACCTAATATTGCTTTGTCGAGATACGCGTTTTGTACAATTAAAGCGAATAAAACAAGATGTCATTAAGTCAGATGTAAAATGTTATTTACTACTCTATACGGTTTTTCATAAGGTGCAAAATCCATTCAATAGGAATTTAAATAAATAAAGTTTCAGCAGGGTGGCAATTCCATTTTGGCCTTCGAGCAACACCGGCTTCCGACACATCGGAAGGGAGGGGCCCAAGCGATATCTCACCGTACAAATCTTTCTGCCATTTTTCGCGGGGGGAAAGGTGCACACAGTCGCACTTCTCACACACTTACATACATAATCCAATCTGTAATGACGACACAAATACATAGAAAATGACACACGTAAAAGACAAATCTTGCAAACCTCGATCTCTTTTTGTGTACGGACGAGTGACAAGCTAACACATTTTCGTTGAAGTATGTTATTGTATTCTGAGAGATGAGAAGTCGGATTTGTCGCTCGACCGATCCGCAAATTGTACTGAGCGAGCAAAATCGATAAATCCAACAATTACATGAGACTAAAATATAATAATTGTGTTTGAATGTAATTAAATGTATGATATGTAAAAAAAAATATTACATGTAAAATGTAACACTTTCTTTTTGTAAATTTGATGTCCCCGACCTCTTTTTATAACAAAAAACCGAGCAAGCAGGCATTTTTGTGCAGCAGTGTTCACGCGCGCGTCTGGACTCGGTCTAGTGAAAAATCCAAGTGCAACTAGTTTTATTACCCGCGCTAGATTAGATTGACGCGCTAATCTTGTACCTCGGCAGAGGGGAAAATAGTGCCAATGCCGCCTCCCTTCCGTGTTGCTCGAATATTTTGGCGGAACAGAATAGTTCTATCGAACCTGCTTACAAATTTTCACGAGAATCAGTTGTGAAATATGATCTGCAAAGGAGAACATACAAAAGCATTTTTGCCCAAGCTGAAACGGAGACCTTTGCTAACGCTCGGCCAATGATGGTTTAGGTACACCTATAAAAAATGGTTGTCCCTGCTGTAATTTTAATATCTTTATATTTCAACGGTATAGTTTTGCCTTCAAAAATAATCGGTATCGCTAAACAATAGCGGTACCTTACTACTTATACGTTCACGAAATCGGTATCTGCATAACTTGATTGTTAGTAAACTAACCTGAAAAATAATCTCAAAATCACCGAAACATTTATGTAGAGTCACCTGCAATAATATGTTACGTCATTAGCGCCAACTTTGCCTCCAGGGAAACTTTGCCCAAAACGACAATTTTAAACAAATTCGTTAATGTAGAAAAAATTATAATAGTTATGGCCACCCTGCTATTTTTAGTAGAAAATAGGTTATATTTCTGACAAAACTATATACCAAACTTGTGCATAACTTGACTTGGGAATTTAGAGTTTGAGCGAGTTGTCTAATATAGGGTATATTTCGGCGGGCAAAAAAATTGATAAATAATGAACCTATAAAAAATGGTTGTCCCTGCTGTAATTTTAATATCTTTATATTTCAACGGTATAGTTTTGCCTTCAAAAATAATCGGTATCGCTAAACAATAGCGGTACCTTACTACTTATACGTTCACGAAATCGGTATCTGCATAACTTGATTGTTAGTAAACTAACCTGAAAAATAATCTCAAAATCACCGAAACATTTATGTAGAGTCACCTGCAATAATATGTTACGTCATTAGCGCCAACTTTGCCTCCAGGGAAACTTTGCCCAAAACGACAATTTTAAACAAATTCGTTAATGTAGAAAAAATTATAATAGTTATGGCCACCCTGCTATTTTTAGTAGAAAATAGGTTATATTTCTGACAAAACTATGTACCAAACTTGTGCATAACTTGACTTGGGAATTTAGAGTTTGAGCGAGTTGTCTAATATAGGGTATATTTCGGCGGGCAAAAAATTGATAAATAATGAATGCAAGTAGAAAAAATTGAGAACCCTTTGACAAATATTTCCGGGTTTGAGTTATAACACATGAAGCATAGATTATGTCTATTGAGATTTAAACTAAAAAGGCCTAAATACACAAAAGTTTTAGCGGTGGGCAAAGTAATCCGGTAATTTGGCATCTATACCAACATTGCCCACCACCAAAAACGGATTAGGGTTGTCACTTTCATCTAATTTACCCAACTTCGCAAGTAAAAGAAGGTTATGTTTGTACACTAAAATAAGTTTATAAATATATACTGTATTTAATTTGTCTTATTATCCTTTATTTAGATGTTTTATCCCGTTAACGAATGAAAAACACAACAAAAATCATATTTTTGGCCATTAAACTATTGTAACAGATTTTCTCAAAAGTGACAACCCTAGCCTTTGTAAAATGCTTAGGCGAGCCTTATTTGGAAAAGGGCAAAAACGGGTAGGCAACATTGCCCAGCAAATTTATTTTAAAGTTTTTACACTTATCGCTAAGTTATTAACAGGGAATGGTAGGATTGCCCAAAACCTTTAAGTGATCCTTAGACATCATCATCATACGAGCTGTATTTGAATACCAAATTGACGTGGGCAATGTTGGCGAAAACCCCGGATATCTTTGCCCGCCCTCTAAAACGCAAAAAAATGAGTAAAAACACGATAAAAAATATTTTTTTTAAAATAAACTGATGCGTTTGATCACAATGGACGTGCTGAGCAAAAAAAGTCATATGATGTGATGTTGTTTGAGAAATTCGTTTTAAAAAATAAGCGGGCAAAGTTGGTGATAATGACGGTACCTACTCTTCGAAGGCCGCAAAAATATGTGACATGGTCTTATGGTTCTACAAATAAGATCGTGTCAGATATTTTTGCGGCCTTCGTTGTGTAACATAAATTGCAGGCGACTGTACATTTGGAATAATCATTTTATTTAGTTTCAACGAAAGTTTCAAGTTTAGTACGAAAATACTTCAGATATGCAATATGCACAAAATGTAGACCTAATCGAAATAAAACATTGCTTTTTATAGGTAATTTATAAAACATTCGATACATAGGTATACATAACAATAACTAGAGCGCTATTGGCCTGTAAGCTACATCTCGGTCTCCAAAGCCGCAAAAACTCGCTAGTACTTAGTGCTGGTCTAGCCGTTATTTTTTCTTGAAGATTTTCAGAGAACAGCACGTACACGCATTATACATATAGACGGAACGAACCGCATAATCATTATCATTTATTCGTCGCAATCCATGGTATTACAGATCTAGGTACAAGACTTTCAGGTATTACTTATACGAATTACATAACTCTTCCTGTTAATAGGCATTATTTTAAGATAAAAGTTCTATAATATAATACAAGATTACAATTGTCATCAAAATTCATTGACGTACAGAAGTCAAATACGTTTTTAAACTGACGCAAAATGATACCAGCATAATAAAAATTGATCCCAATCAGTAAAGATGAGTCTTTAAACTTTTTTCATTTTAAGCGAGTTTTGAAGGAACATAATACTTAAATTCGACTGTAATCGTATTGTTTTAAGATAGTTTACTGCGGTTTTCAACCATTATAACAGCAAATCAAATTTAAATAAGACGCGAGCTGATATTTATGTACCCTATTTTTTGAAATACAATTTATCTACTGGTATACTTTCTCGTGTGCGTATATGATTTAATGTCAATATAATTGTCAAAAGCAAGAAAATCAAGCTGTCATTTTCATTTGAAGAAGTACACGTGTGCTCCCGTGTAGCCACAACGGGCATCTGACTTGAAGAAGAATTTTGAGTGATGTCGTCAATGTATGGAAATTGTTCGAAAGTTTACATTTGAGATTGAATTTCTGTGTTGTCTTTGTGAGTAAAAATATAAATCGATAATAAATTGGTAGCTGAATTATCTAGCTTTCAGAATCATACAATAATTCAATTACTGTCAAAGACAAAATTGTTTTGCTTCTGTCTCAAACGGAACTCCATATTTTGATTTTTTGATAGGTACTTTTAGTGTCGATTTGTAGAGAATAACAGCAAATTAAAAATACAATGGCATGAAGAGTCGGTACACGGTTTCTTCGTGAACAAATTTACGTGTAATTTAATGCAATTATTAAACATTTATTGAACAAATTATGGTTACAAAGTGAGGTCTAAATCGAAAACGTCATATACCGGCCCCTTAAGTACCTATCTACCTACATGACATGTATATGTATTCGTACATACCGTAACGTCGGGACGCGAGGGGTAGTTAAAACAAACGTCTTCAAAAGATATGTCACCAATCACTCTTCTTGGTTGGGCGCCTGCTTTGGTCATGCTATTAATTTTCGGTTCTCTTTCTATCAGTTCGAACACGCTGGCAGCTGCGGCCCTCGCTGCCGAGAATGACTCTCCATGAGGCACGCAGAAGGTTATAGACTGCGTAGCCATGTATATACTGAAGAGGATCTGAAGAAAACAAAACGTTTAGTAATACCTATAGCTAGCTCACTAGGTGTCATTTATTTTATTTATTTTATTTAGCCTGAGTTTTTGCTTACACTGAAAATTTCTCCGACCGCGTATCGCCTTTTATCGGGGTCAGCAATAAGGAGGTCTTGGAGCACCAAGCGAGTGCCGTAGGAGAGGCCGATGGCGTTGAGTGAGTAGGTGAGCACCCAGTTGAAGCCGGTGCCAAGTCCCGTGTACAGCCCGCGCTTGCGACCGTACCGCTCCGCAGGCGCCAACAACTTTTTGTACCTGCCAACGTAGCAAACGAATAAAAGTGCAGCTGATACAGATTATATACTTATACTGTTATTTATACATATAACTTATTACTACTTATTTTTATAGCAATAAACGATCTGTGGGCGCAGCACGGTTCCATTTTTATCGTCTATCACTATGCGCGTCCCTTTCGCACTTACGTACTTGTTAGAGCGTGACAGGCATGGTGACAAGGGATAAAAACGCGACCGTGCTAAGCCGCCTGGCCAGATGAGTTACCGACCAGTGCGGCGCCTCCTTTCCGCTATGACCGTATCGAGACGGCAATAAATATTATACTACTATACGAATAAAGAAGACAAAAAATATAATTTTGTACTAATTCATCTCTTTGGCCTCCAGATTGATCACCTCTTCTTAGTTACTTAGTTTCAGAAACCTACCTGTCGACTTCCCTATTTTCACCACCGAAAGCAACAATGGTTCTTACAGATTTCAATACTTCTTCAGCTTGTTTCCCAGCCTGGCTATAGGCATTCATTTCACGGACTGAAGACTTTGTTTGGTACTGAAAAAAAAAACTGATATCAGTACTTCCTTGTTTACACCTTAATTTCTCCCCGACGGAGTGATCTTCGAAGACCCACCAGATAGTCTATGTATGTATATGTATAGAAGGAGCTAAATGTAATATAAGTATAACATTATAATTTAATTATTAGTGTAACGCATGTTTATGTACAATATTTAGTAAAGTGCTGTACCCAAGTACTTACGTTAGATAAAATGACGGACGCTGCTATAGAAAAAGGTACTACGGCGAGACAAGCGAGCGCTAATTCCCAACCAAGTGGAAACGCTTGGCAGATACAAATTATAGCCGTCCCGATGAGATTAGAAACAACTGCCACTTTCTCTCCCATTCCATCTTTTAATTTCATCATATTCCTGAAAAAATATTTAGCACCTCTCTGAATTTATAATAAGTTATAAAAAGTCAGCTTCACCGGGTTAAAGTAGGTATGTACCTACCGGGTACCTAATGATTCTCCGAGAAACTTTTAGCAGATCATCGATTCGCCGAACATCGTTCCGCAGAGTCTTTTATTTGTCAATGTAACTTTTGGTCGACTAATATTACGTAGACTCTTGGTTCACATACCGTTCAGTTCGCTTCTGTGGAAATTAGGAGTAACTATTATTGGACGATTTCCATTTAGCAGAGTAATCGTTTCGTTTAAGCAATGTTTAGTCAAATAACGTTTCACATTTTACATATAAGTCGTTATTTTCGAATCAAAATCTTTTTGCAAAAATAAAAAAAAACCCACATCCAAAAGAATGAAATAAAATATTTTTCACGTCAGCAGCTCGAACAAGGGTACTTTGCTTCTTAAAAACAGTGAGCAAAATGCGATTTTGCTCACTGAGTGAGACAAAATTACATTCAAGTGACATTTATAGTCAAATGTCATTTCAACATGCGGGGTCTAATACAAGTTCGAAATACTTGGGTTCTATTATCTCTGCCCCTTTCACGCTGTTAGCAAAAAGAAACAGACAAAAAAAGTTTAAAACGACATTCAACGGTATATTGACGGTTTATAATAGACCCCCGAAAAACTTCAGAACGCGTCGTTTCAAACCACGTACGAGTATGAATTCTTAATAATTAATTATTAAAAATAATGTTTAAGATTTGATAAAAACTGATAGAAATACTATATTTTAGGTATTTTATTGTACAATTAAAATAATGAATCAAAAAATACACAGATTATCACGCAAAATTAATTATTTTACTTTTAAGAACTTCTACTATATAGATGACAAATTTAATAGACACGTATCCGCAATTCGGACCGTATCTTACAATATAACACTTTAAACTCTCACGTTTACACAACATATAACTTAAACAACATACGTAAACATTAAACTTTAACGGGTAGCTGCAATTTCTTTATCTACCCCGAACATTTTTATAAACTAATTTCGGGTAGTTTAGTGGTGTTTTATTAATATCTCTGTTGACATTTGTTGGGACGTCAGTCTTTCCGTGACCACAGCTGATGCAACTCAGCTGAAACCTCGGAATCAAAGGTAAAAACAATGAAATTATATCGCGGTAGACCCGTTTGTGTAATTAAATACGTATCTTACAATGTTTTTTTTTACAAAAAAAAGTTATCGATTGAAGTGTCAGTTGATGTTCGTTATTTCCATATTATTTTACTGAAATTTATTATTACGTTTTGTTTTTGTGTTCGATTGCGGTAGGTAACTAAACTTAATTGTTTGTATATCTTAAGAAAACATGAGTGTATAGGTATTAAGTGATGAAGAAGGATTACATTTTTCAAGTTATCTAATAGGTATGTTCTCACTGCTCCCGTGAAAAATTTTGTGTACTACCCGAGATCAAAGTTATTTACATCTCGTGCGCTTTTGAGTCCCTTACTACGCCCAAGATTCTAAATTAGATTCACGAGCGTAGCGAGTTATAGAATCTTTCGCTTGCACGGGACTCAAAATAAGCACTCGAAGAAATATCAAACTTTGATCTCTTGTTGTACAAATAACTAATCCTTTTTTAAGTAAATTATGGTTTATAAAAATTATTATATTTATATGGTTTAGCTAGTTTTGCCGGCAATTTTCCTATAGATTTTTGTTTCACAGAAAAAATTTCAAGTATTATATAATTTCAAATGGCAAAATAACATTTACACGATCAAATAATTTTAGTTCGGATTAGTTATGGTTCACTAAAAAATTAAAACATTGGTTTAGTTTCAAGGACAATTTGTTAATGTAATTTCATTTCACAGAATCATGGACATGTAGAAGAGTTACTTCTTATAAATACGGTTTTTACCAAAGTTTAAGATACAGAATAGTTATTAGGAGAATTTTATTTATTGAGTCGTTAATTTAAGCGGTGGTGGCCGAGTGGATATGACGCTCGACTTTCAATTCGGAGGTCGCGGGTTCAAATCCTGGCTCGTACCCATGAGGTTTTCGGAACTTATGTACGAAATATCATTTGATATTTACCACTAGCTTTTCGGTGAAGGAAAACATCGTGAGGAAACCTGCATACATCTGCGAAGAAATTCAAAGGTGTATGTGAAGTCCCCAATCCGCATTGGGCTAGCGTGGGGACTATAGCCCAAGCCCTCTCGCGAATGAGAGGAGGCCTGTGCCCAGCAGTGGGACGTATATAGGCTGAATTATTAATTATTATTTATAATTTAACGCATACTGCTTTTCTGGAAAACGTTCGTTTTTTTGGGGGTCGTAGTTCTAACCTAACCCAATTTTCTGGCAACAGTTCATTTTCTTGAGGGTCGCAGTTCTAACCTAACCTAACCCACTTTTCCAGCCACGGTTCGTTTTCCTAGGGGTGCAGCTCTAAACTAATCTAAACTGCTTTTTTAGCAATTTCAATGAATACTACGAGTATGTGAAAGTTAATTTAGTAAAATAATAAATTAGAGAGAAGTTTTTCTACTTAATATTAATGTCAAATGAACATTCGACCTATTGTGTTTCGACCAATGGTTTCTCGGGTAATTATGACAATTACTAAATGATTATTCTACGAATAGTAAATATGCGTATCAATGTTCTGCTTATTGACTACTCTCGCAAACGACTACTATGCGTAATGAGATTCGGCCAATCGTTACTCTGCCAAAGAACCCGTCGGCGAATCGTTGTCGGCGAAACAAAAATCGGCGTAATTTTTCTCGGAATATCAATAGGGCACCGTACCTACCATATTCTTGCACTGTCATTTACAAAACAATTATATTTTAAATTTATACAACCGGGTAGTTGCTGAGGTGCCTATATCAGCTAGACAAAACTGATATTTTTTGAGGTAGGTACTAAACCGAAATTCACCAAATAACGTTGCTTATTTTGTTTAGAACTAGATTTGTACAAAAAGTTGTCCCTCCTTATATTTATTTAGGTAGGTATTTACTCTCGGGCCGTTAGGTGATGCTGTTTTTAAGTAGGTACTTTTTCACCTTCAACTTACTTACTCTGACATTTTAGTAGCCAAGTTGAATTCCGTATCAGTGTCGAACCATGTCATATCCTGTCTTAGTACTGCCTCTAAGAAAAGCTTCCGAATTCTTGTGATCTGAAAGTGCATAAAAATGCATTAGGCAGCCGTCTCGGAAGTCGTCGTAAATTTTAATGCTTTCTACAGTTAATACCTAATGTGTAAAATACCTTTACATATGGCATGGTAAGTAGCCATGTACAACGAATTAAATACCTGCTGCAGACGATCTTCATTACGATATTTAATTGTAGATATCAACTTATCATTTTGTCTCTGTTTCCGCAAAACTCGTAGATAGACAAAGATATGACAAACCAAAGCAAGGCCATCAATTAAATCAATTGCTATGTACGCGTTTCAATAAAATACGAGATACAACTGTTGGTATACCATAGTAGGTACTATGCACTAAACACTTAACACTTGTTGTTTCATTGGGTCCGAGTTGAGAACAGAAATCATTTCAATCTAAATGTATTAAGCAGCAGATTTATGTGGCACATACATGCCACCACAATATTACTTATAATAATAGTGTTTATGATCTAAATACTTCAGTGGTTAAGATTCTAGTTCTAGGGTAAGAAAAGTAATGCAAAAGATTTTTACACGATTAATATACCTGAGTAATTAATTGGCATACTCAGATTTTATATTCCAGATTTCCAGATACTTACTAAAATTTACAGTTTGATTGCCTGACTGAGATACAAAATATACTCATGGACACATTTAGAGGAACACAAACAAAAAAAAAGGTTTAATTAGGGCGAGCGAAGCGAGCCCTATCACTATCCTCCTGCCGCCCAGAATTTTTTCCTCAAAGATGGGGTACAAGCCCAGAGGCCTTTTTTTAGGTTCACATGGTTCCGGCCCAAGACTTCGACGTATGATTACATTGTCATAGCATTTTATTATGGGTGTGAGATTTTTTTAGCATCATAAGGGGTATCAGTAGAAGGTTAAGAAACCAAAGAAACACCGAAACTCGATGTCTTTTTTATAGGACTCTGGGCCGCTACCTCAACAAAGTTGTTTTACTTAGATTGTGTATTTCTGAATTTATTCAAATAATTAATGTACCATTACGTTGATTTACCCTGCTTCTGTAACATATTTTAAATATATCAGAATTAAATAACGCATTTCATGTAAAATATTATTACAAAAAAAAATTACCTACCTTAGCCACATGCTAACAATAATACTAGCCACAAGCAGCATATTGTCTTACTTTGACTATTAGATTATAAAAATACAGTGAATATTCAATTCTACACAAGCAGTGGGAAACTAATAAACTGGGAAAATTACCTAACTAATAGGCACTAAACTCGAGCATATCGATTTTTTTCATAAAAATAGGGTAACCGCCCGCAGACCTATTAAAATCCTATAGCTACTAATTACTACCATCTTATTTTAATTTATGAATTTTTAAATATTTTTGCCAAAACTAACTATAAAGCTTTTCAAAAAGACATTAAACATTAAATACTTTATTAAATTCTAATTCTAATCGTTAAACGAACAGCATATCCAATGCAAATCAACCCAATATAGCGGTTAAAGCCCGTAGACCTATAAAAACCTTAAATATATTACGACCCACATGCCTTCCTATAGGTCTTCCAAATGTTAATTGTTGTATTTACATGAATATTGATTAAAAGTAAAAAATAAATGTGGTAAAATAAAGACGAACATATTAGACATCATTTACAACAAAAATACACAAGGAATCTGCCGAGATAGCCAAGAAATCATCGATTAAATTACGACGTCCTCGACCTCTCGTCATTGTTTTGGATATTACTTCAAAACTTACATATCATGTTACACAGATTGACATCTATTGAAAACGTCAAATATGATGAATTCATTCAGATCTGATCTGAATTCAATACGCGATAAATTTGAATTTTTATGACAGGTTAAAGTTGTAGACCTTTTAAAAGGTCATTGAGCGCGTATAAGTTAAAAGTGTAATTAGGCTTGGGCCGGAACCACTACTCAGTCGGAGACCTTTTAATAGGTCTTTGGGCGGCAGGAGGCTATACGGCAAACTATGCATTCTTGTGGTACACTTTACGGAAAAACTACTGCACTGTTAGGTTTGAGATTTAACATAGTGATTTAAATTTATGTCTAGATGTGTTATCAAACATAAAAATATCATTTAATAAACCCAAAAAAATAAAATAATGTAAAAACACTTTGTTTTACTACTAGCGCCATCTGTTGAAAAAAAATGAATTAACATTCGTGCTAATGTTAATTATTTCTTTCTCCAACAGATGGCGTTACTAGTAAATAAATAAATTAATATTGGACATTGTTATACAAATTGACTAAGCCCCACAGTAAGCTCAAAAAGGCTTGTGTTGTGGGTACTCAGACAACGATACCTATGTGGTGTTTTTAATTTCAATAATGTCGATGTCGCTTACGCCATTAACAACGATGAATACAAAAGTGGGTTAAAATTTTGGATTCAGACCCACCTCGCTTCGCTTGGTTTGATTCCCAATTTAGCAATTAAGTTACTGTGAATACCTACTAGAACAATCAATCTTGCTGTACCTAAGTATATTCACTGCGGAGGTCAATTTACTCGTATGTTTTGTGACGCTGATAAACTGATCAGTCCTGTTGTGTTAGCAAACTTAAATCGGGTATTTTTAGTTCGAGAAACAGTTTTGGCGCCATTCATTTATTACGTAAGACGTTTTTGGAGTGGAGGGGGGTCGAAAATATCTTATTTATTCCAATTTTTCTTACTAGGGGGAGGGAGGGGGTTTTCATAGTTCTTACGTAAGTAAGATCACAAAGATGCTATTTTTTTAATTACTATGAAATTATGACGTTTAAAATAATAATAATACTTCCATACTCTATGCTATCAAACACGGTGCAGAGTTTAGCTTAAACGAGCTCAAGTACCTACCTTTATCCTGTATAAACGTACGTACAAATAAACATTCATAAGATTTTTTTTTTTAAATAATTACTAAAACAAACCAATCGTGTACTCAGTTTTCCTTTAGATTCTTACGTAATATATGGCAATGTAGGGGGTAGGAGCGGGAGGGGGTCAGCCTATTCTTATTATTTCTTACATAGGGGTGGGAGGGGGTCAAAACTGGCAAAAATTGTCTTACGTAATTAATGAATGGCGCCTTTAGTGTTACTTGGTGTTATTATTGCTTGGAACTGCTAAAATTATAAATAAAGATCATATACGTAATACAAACTTCAGTGCTTAAGGGCCGATACACGACTGCAACTTGTATGGGAACTGCACGCCGACTGCACTCCAATTGCAACGTCGGCGTGCAGTTCAACAAAATGACCCAGAACCCTCTGGCAGTTCCTAGTGGAACTCAGGTTTGGTGCAACAAAGGCACATTATGTTTTGGTCATCCGACTCATCTTGATGAGCACTTAGGAGAGTAGTACCCAAGATAGAGCTGATGCTGAACCCTGGCGTACCTAGTGGAACTCAGGTTTAGTGCAATATAGACACACGCTGTTTTGGTCATCTGACACGTCTGAATGAGCACTTAGAAGAGCAGTAGGTAAAGCTGATGCTGGTAGGTAGAGCTGATGCTGAACCCTGGCTGTACCTAGTGGAACTGTGTGTGTGTGTGTGTGTGTGTTTATGTGCGGAGCAGCGTGATCACCGCCAGTAGGTAGACGGGATAGTTTTTCCCTCAATTGTGTGGTGTGGACGAAAAAATTAAATTCAAGGACATTGGCTCGCTGACCCAACATTATGTAGGAAAGCAAGTTGGCTTCCTTACAAAAAGTACTGGGCGACCGTGTAGGATGTAATAAGCGCTTATGAAATTGTATATTAAGCCCCCTCCAGACTATGCGCGTGAATCGCGGGCGAAGCCGCGAACGCGAGTGTGGAGTCGATTTCGCAGGTCTGCGTTCAGGACTCCACACTCGCGTTCGCGGCTTTGCGCCGCGATTCGCGCACGAGTGTGGAGGAGGCTTTACGTGTAGATGATATTGGCAATTTGATTTTGTCGTCTGGACACGTTTTTGATGGACAAAGTAAAAGCTGTAACCGACAGGCGTACCGAACAGCAACCGGGGTCCGGTTAGTAAGTATATTTCTTTCTTGCTCTCACATATAGCTGCGTTCTTAACGGACTTATTACGTACTCACTCGATCGAACATGAAACAAGCCTCGGATTGGATCAAAGTTGCGGTCCGGTACGTTTAGGTAGAAAAACTCCGCGAGCCCTTACAAAGCTCTGCTTTTTGCTAGTTATCTACTGGATTATGTACAGCACTTAAAGTAATTTCAAAATTTGTAATTATTTTTTTTTGCTTTCCTCTAAATTTGTCCATGAGTGTAGTTTAGAATACTGTGTTCTAAAGTTGCTAATATTTGGTATTATCAATTATCAAGACCGTATCGTTAAGTATAGGGAGTAGGGACAGATAAAACCTGGTCTAACTGTTGGCATGTGTATTATTTTGTATTACTATGTTCTTAGAGTATGATCTGAGAGTATTTTTACGCTATATCTGATTTAAGAAGGTTTGACATTTTTTTTATTTTAGGGACTTTATGATGCTTTTAATACCGTATAGCACTTTTAGTCCGGACAAGCCTATCGAGCTGAATTTGAGACTGTTTCACCGACTCTTTGGTACGATTTAAAGTAACAACAGGTTAATAGGCTGCCAAAACATGTTATATAAGTGTCCTCCGTGTGTGTGTCGTTAGTATCCTCTTCATGATTGGTCAATTGAGCAGCTGCGGAATTAAATGTGGAGAATTTTTACATAAAAACAGTTTTCACCCCACGTTTTGGGATCCCTTCAATTTCCAATGCAAGCGAAATGACGGAGACAGCTAGAAGAATAAGCTAAAAACCAAAGCCTAACGGACATTCATGGCGTTGATCTATCGCTAGAGCGGATCGATAGAAACGCTCCATGAGATGTCAAAGTCAGAGTTGTCGTAAGTAACATGCCATATTATCTAAAAGGCCACCATACACAGATCCAAAACTTTTTTTTAACGAAAAGAAATGATTAGACTATGTCCAGATGTTTCGCTATACGAATCATGTGTACATAGTACGATTTTTTTTTGTGATATTGTCTTGTTCGAAAACCGCAAATTTTCTTGTAGGTAGTATTTGTAACAGTCGTTATTGTTACTCGAGAGAATTGGGTAAATTTCATCCAAACCATATGCTTTACGTCGAGCTCCCAGGACGAAATGTGTACCTTGTTAAAACACTAATGAAACACATGTGTAATTTTGAAATAAAAATATAATACCAAAAAAAAAACGGCTATGTAAAGTTGTCCACATACTTAACGATACGGTCTTTATAAGTTGCTAATATATATACTTAATTATTTGGTGCCATATAAGTACCTGTCTCAGAGCACTCCAGTTGATGAGCGCTACCGAAGAGATGACGAGCACTAGCGATACTATCACGCAGACAAACGTGCCTATGGCCATCGCCTTCGCATCGTCTATTAGGGCGTCCATATGCTGTTTGGGAGATCCATTTTTCCTGACAACACACAAAAGTTTTTGATTTAAGTAGGTACCTACATACAATAAATTGGAATTGGTGCAACTACTTCCTCGGGAGAAAAAGGAATGGATTGAGTTATTCTTGGCACCGACAAAGATCTGCAGAAATCCTTTCCTTAGCATGTCGGTTAAGTTTAGTTAGGTACTTTACTTAATAGCAAGGATTCTGCGCTAACAGTGAACGTTATTAATCGGTTTCAAAAAAAGGAGGTTCTGATTTTGACTCGTATGGTTGGTGTATGTATGTTTGTCCGCGATGATCGACCGTTTGGCTGAACTTATTTTGATGTGGTTTTAAGAAAAGGATCGTGAATCATTATTTGCTGCCAAACGAGTAGTTAGTAATACAAGAACTAAATTAATGACTAAAGTTTAGTACCTAACTAAACTATGTCTTTTTGACGTTAGATATTAAAGCCTAACTTTTACACATAATTATTGAGACTAACGACCACTTCTATTACGATTACAGTGTGCCTAGCCAAGGTGACAATCGTTTGCGCTACGATAACGAAACGCTTTGTGTCTCTCTAATCTCTCTATCACTCTTTAACATGGGTGCGACAGTGACAGTTGCGTTTCATTCGCTACGGAGCGTAAACGATTGGCATATTAGACACGCACCCAAGTTTGCTCACATCAGCACTAGCAGCAACAACCGTCATTTAAAAACTATGTAAAATGGCCTTGATCGTCCCTTTCAGGGGGATCGTACGCTTGTTTGTTAACGGTATGATTTGTAAACGATATAAAAAGTGCAAAAAGCCTTACAATCTCAGGCCTCCTCCGAAGACGATCATGAGCGGCATGTAGCTGGTGTACTGATCCTGGTAGCTAGTGCGCTCAATGAAGGTTGTGCTCAGCTCCCCGATCTGCACCAGGATGAAGCACACGCCACCGCCGCTCAGCAATCCCAGCACCACTCCCAATATTGTCGCCGCCCGCTCTGTCCATGTCGCGTAACGATACTACAAGCATATATATTTACCTATTTATACTACCATACCTATTTATGCAAGTTGAGTGGTTTATAATACGAATTTATAAATAAAGTAGGTACCGAAAATATCTCCTCCACACACAGTCACACATCATACACACTCATGAATTTTATTTTAATCATTGTACATATAAACCGAGGGTGACATCGGCAACGAGCGGGGATAAAATATATATCTATTTTAATAGGTGCCTTACCTCGCACTATTATATGGAAATGACAATTGACAACTTACAAATGATTGTCGTAAGGATTACGATAGGTTGTCGGTACATGAGATTTTATGATTTATTAATTGTGGTAAATAAACAATGTCATGTTTTAAAGGCGGGTGGGCTAATTGGCCCTTTATGACCAATAAGGACAAGCGATATGTCACCGGACAAGTTGTAGCGTAGGCGACATAAGTTTAGGTTTTAATTCAAGTTTGGTACAATTTTACCTAAATCAGTTCAGCGGCATTCCCCACACAAACTTCCACCTCCCTTTTCACACTTTTTTTTGGGATAAAATCTATCCTATGTTCTTCCCCGGGATTCAAACTATCTCTACACCGAATTTCATCTAAATTGGTCCCCAGCGGTTTAAACGTGAAAAAGCGTGATTTTTTTTCTTATTTTATGTTTTTACTTCGGAATTATGTCAATATGATACCATAAATGAACTGGGCATCCTTTAGTGTACCCCTTACTTTTTTTCATTAAAGTGTCACAAGGGCCTCTACGTGTTAGCTTCGTCTCCGCGCACGCCTCAAATTTCCGGAACACCATTGTTCCGTAATGGGAAACAAAATTTAATAAGTAATCTTATTGATGAAATGTCTATTTATCTTGCCATAACTTTTTAACACAGAGATTTGTCAATTTTCGCCGTACCAAAAAATGGAGTAAGTACCTACCTATACATATAAAAAAAACCCTTCCGATGGTAAATCGCTTATTATTATTGGTTCCAGGGCCGGTGTCCATACAAAAGTCGCCCATCCTTCTTTGCATTTTTGTCCTTATAACTATTTTACTCCAATAAGCTATTCGGGCCCATCGTGTATGATACTTATTGCTTCGTATTTTTTGGTCGTAGATAGAGCTTTGGGGCTGTCCATAAATTACGTCATCGATTATTGACGATTTTTGACCCCCCCCCCCCCTTATAATCATCCAAAAATCATGCTTCAAATGACCCCTTTTCCTCCTACTTCATGCTACCGTCATCCGATGTCCAGACCCCCCCCCCCCCTCATTTGAAATGACGTAATTTATGAATAGCCCCTTTTCAAATTTTTCAAAAGATTAAAAATCAAGGGAATAGTAAACAATAATTATTACTACTTACTATTTGAAGGTACGAAACTTTAGGAGGCTCTATTTCTCTAACTCTGAAAATAAAAGTAATTTTACTTAAGTACGTAGGTACCTATTGCAAAAGTTAAACTATGTAATTTGTTTACCGTTGAGTAAGTTGGGTTCTAATGAAATTAATATACAGGGTGTTTGGTCCATCGTTTGCCAAATTAAAATGGCGGATAAGTGGGGTAGTTTTCTATCTTTCCACGCCCTTTAAAAATTTTTTGGGCCCACGAGTATTTTTTTTTTTGCTTTTTTTGTTGTTTTTGAAAAATCTTCAGGGGCGACTCGTTTAAACTTAAATAAAAAAAAAAGTAAGTGGTAGAGAGATGCAACGTTTAATGCGTCGTGATGTCTAACGTTAAACGCTTTTACCAAAGTCAAAATTACTGACATTTAACCTCTAGTTTTTTTTTTAATTAACCCTCAAATGTTTTACAACATGTAAAAATTTACACCAAGGTCAACTTTGATTTTCAATTTAAAAAAAACAAAAAGAGACCACGTTCATGAAATTAGTTTACAAAATTCTGTGTTCTGTCCTCTTTCTAATGATGTACAATAATCCTAAAAAAACCTTTCATGAACTTCATTTTTTTCCGATGTTATGTAACGGACGCAACAGGCAAAAATTATCGATATTTAATTACACAAACGGGTCTACCGCGATATAATTTCATTGTTTTTACCTTTAATTCCGACGTTTCAGCTGAGTTGCACCAGCTGTGGTCACGGAAAGACTGACGTCCCTGACTGACGTGACTGACTGGCTGTGGTGACGTCAGTCTTTCCGTGACCACAGCTGGTGCAACTCAGCTGAAACGTCGGAATTAAAGGTAAAAACAATGAAATTATATCGCGGTAGACCCGTTTGTGTAATTAAATATGTGTACAAAACGCGAGAGTTTAAAGTGTTAAAAATTATCGATGCCTAAACATTGACGCTTTAATCTCCTTTGAAATCCCCTTTGCCTATCCACACGCGGGTTTTTTTTCAGCGATGAGGTTTGCTGGTTGTGAAGGTTTAAAACTTATTTTTCGTAAATTTAGTTGATGGTGCTATCTCCCTCTTACATAACACTAAAGCTGTTAGGTTCCGACGTCGCGTCGTGTCCATAGTTAATTTGTGTTTGGTTTTGTCTATCAAATTGTAATTAAATGTGAACGCGCCTTATTAGTGGAAGGCCGTTTTAAAAAAATAAAACTTAGGCGCGAAACGCGGGAAATGTGACCGATGTCGGAACTTAAAAAGCCATAAAAAAAATAGAAGGCAGAAAACTGAATTGTCTTTTATTATTAATCTCTTTTTTGTTGAGTTTTGATCATTTGAAAATGGCTACTTTTTCGAATGAAGAATACGCGGACATGTTAATGGCGTACGGTAAAGCTGATGGTGTTGCACGAGCAGTGCAAAGAAGCTACCAGGAACGATTCCCTAAATAGACGCTTACCAACCCGCCACACGTTTCAAAACACTTACCGCCGCTTACGGGAAACTGGAAATTTGAACGTAAATGAACCAAGAGGGATTGTGGTGCGATACAATGTTGAAGTTGATAACCGGATTTTGGCACTGTTCGAGGAAGAGCCGACTAGAAGCATCAGAGATTACTCGGCTTCTATCTGGAAGGTGTGGAAAGGTCTTCGCCAAAACAACAGACACGCATTTCACTACATTTGCAGCCTGCAGTCTTTCGCAGATCGTCATCCCACCTGGTTGGAGGGCGTCCTACACTACGTTTGCCGAGTCGCGGTATCCACCCAAGAACACGTTTACCCCAGCGGTTGTCGGTTCTTCGTGCGATATGGCCAGTCCACTGCCACTTCAGCTTGCTAATTCTTTGAAGAGCTATGTCGATAACTTTGGTTCTCTGTCAGATGTATTCGTTGCGAATCCTATCCTTCAGAGAAACTCCGAGCATAGCTCTCTCCATAGCTCGCTGAGCGACTTTGAACTGGTGGACCAACCCTACCGTGAGTGTCCATGTCTCGGCTCCGTAGGTCATGACGGGTAGGACGCACTGATTGAAAACTTTTGTTTTCAAGCATTGCGGTATGGATGACGAGAAGACTCGGCGTAGTTTCCCAAACGCTGCCCAGCCCAGCTGGATCCTCCGCTTGGCCTCCTTCTCGAAATTGTTTTTACCTAACTTTCCCGTATGCGGCGGTAAGTGTTTTGAAATGTGTGGCGGGTTGGTAAGCGTCTATTAGGGAATCGTTCCTGGTAGATTCTTTGCGCTGCTCGTGCCATCGGCTTTACCGTACGCCATTAACATCTCCGCGTATTCTTCATTCGAAAAAGTACCCATTTTCAAATGATCAGAACTCAACAAAAGAGAGATTAATAAAAGCACTAACAAAAGACAATTCAGTTTTCTGCCTTCTGTTTTTTTATGGCTTTTTAAATTCCGACATCGGTTACATTTCCCGCATTTTGCGCGTAAGATCTTTTTTTTAAAACGGTCTTCCCCTAATAAGGCGCGTACACATTTAATTACAATTTGATAGACAAAACCAAACACAAATTAACTATGGACGCGACGCGACGTCGGAACCTAACAGCTTTTGTGCTGTAAGAGTGAGATAGCACCTTCAACTAAATTTACGAAAGATAAGTTAAAACTTATCTTGAAGGTTTAAAAACCTTCACAACCAGCAAACCTCATCGCTGAAAAAAACCCGCGTGTGGATAGGCAAAGGAGATTTCAATGGAGATTACAGCGTCAATGTTTAGGCATCGATAATTTTTGCCTGTTTCGTCCGTTACAAAACATCGGGAAAAATGAAGTTCATGAAACGTTTTTTTGGGATTATTGTACATCATTCGAAAGAGGACAGAACACAGAATTTTGTAAAGTAATTTCAAGAACGTGGTCTCTTTTTGTTTTTTTTTTTTAATTGAAAATCAAAGTTGACTTTGGTGTAAATTTTTACATGTTGTAAAACATTTGATGGTTAATAAAAAAAACTAGGGGTTAAATGTCAGTAATTTTGAATTTTATAAAACCGATTAACGTTAGACATCACGACGCAATAAACTTTGCATCTCTCTACCACTTACTTTTTTTTTATTTAAGTTTAAACGAGTCGGCGCTGAAGATTTTTCAAAAACAACAAAAAAAAATACTCGTGGGCCCAAACATTTTTTAAAGGGCGTGAAAAGATAGAAAATTACCCCACTTATCCGCCATTTTAATTTGGCAAACGATGGACCAAACACCCTGTATTATATATACTCGGAAACGTACCAATGTCGCAAAAGCCATATAAGTACTTATCCAAAAACACAAGCCGAGCAAAGGGTGAAATTGTACCTATCCAGTGTGTAAATTGTAATGTAGGCAATGTCAACAAAGAAATACCTATTCGTTTAGTTATTCTAGCTCATACAGTTATTTCAATGCTACAGCTGACCTTATGTTATGATTATGAATAGAGCCTATAGTACGTTTTTTTAGCATTAGAAAAAGACTACGCGATCTTAACGTGTCTTTTAATTGAAATACGCTTTCTAAAAACTAGTAACTATTTATAACTAATGAAAGCAAAAGAATGTATGTAAATAATCGTATATGATTCATAATGGTTACATATTTGCCGTGACTTATTTTTCAAAAGTGTTTTAATAAAAATACACGTCAAGATTGTTTACACCTTTTTTCAAAGGCTAAAAATACGAACTACAGCTAAGATCTATCGCTTTATCCGCCAACAAACTGTCCTCCGTTTGGTGGAATATAACGAAAACGAAACTGTAATGTCTCTTTGTCGCACTAATATGGAAGAGTCATAGCGAGACGAGACATTACCGTGTGGTTTGCTACGGGGCAAACGACTGGCATCTTGGCTAGGCCCTCGGATAATACTATATAGGTACCTACATAGGAAATAAAATACAAAACAGGCGCGCAAAAATTATGATAATTAAAATGAATTAAAATTGTCCAGCAGTGGGAGTGGGACACTGTAACGGGCTAAATAAGAAAAAATAAATGAAGTAGAAAACCAGATCTGTTCATCACAAATATTAATAAATAAGTAATTGCATCGTGAAAAGACAGCGAAAATCCCATGTCTCGTGAAATAAGTAACCTGGACGCTAGATATAAATTCACCTTGTAATTAATATCATAATAATAATACCTACCTACATGACATTAAAGCCCTCCAAGGGGCCTCTAAATGTTGGATCTATATCCCCACGCAAGCCTATCAAAAGACCGGGATTTACATGCAGGCCCGTGAAATCCAAGGAGATACCTACATATCGTCACTACTTTGAAAAAGAACTCGTATCTTGTTCTGTCAATCAAAAGAAAAATGTGGTAACTAGGTATGTGGTAACTATCTACTAGGTGATGCGTACAGAGTTACTGCGTTTCAACTTTAAGTAGCAGTGTGAGATACGAGATCTTTCCAAGTAGTGATGATATTACCTACATTATTTTTACATTATTATTTTTATTACCTACATAAAAAAAAAATAACAGGGAGCTTAAACAAACAAATAAATATTGATAAAAATAAGGAACTGAAAACATGTTAAGAGAAGCGCGGCAATGAAAATCGCGTGGCTAATTATTGTGACTTACTTTTTATCTTTTTTAATTCCCATATCGGAGGAAAGTTACACTATTTGTATAATTTATAACTGACATGTATACATGAACGCGTGCTGAGACACGGACCGCGCGCAAGCGGCTCACTCGGGAAGTGGCACGATATTAAGAATCGCCGATCTATTATACACTGAATAGGAACAAGTGGAACAACTAATAAAGACTGCTTAATTTATGAGACAAATTTCGAACAAGTGAAGGACTCGTTGCAATCGAGCTAATATAATTACTATATTTATTTATTAGTGTATACGAACTTGATATACACACCTAGAAAAAAAAAACTTAAATAACTAACCTACAAAACTTAAAAACTAAATCTAAAAATAAATAAAACTAATCTTAAAATAAATAATTAAAAACTATCCCCCTGCGGAATGGTGCCGTAGATGCTGGCAGCATTTCCTCGCTGTATCGCAATACTTATTCTTTGTGCGAGGAAGCTGCCAGATCTACGGTCACCAGTGGCGTCAGCTATCCTTTTGGATAGATCCTTAAAAAGCGTAGACGCGTTCGGACTCCACGGGCCAAGGGTCTCGACACCAAAAGGTACGAAATTCTATTCGGGGCCGAGACCCCTATATTTGGTCTTTTTTAATGTTTCGGCCGTCTCTGCTGCCGCGCCGGCTTTTGTAGTAGTGCCGTGGAGATGAGACGGGGCTAGGGTGTCCACACAGGTGGCGTCCCACACCAGCACCCGTCCCATCTTCCACGGAATTAGTGACGTTCCGTCTGGTCTCTTACCATCGTCTCTTACTATACCAGGAGGCTCGAGAAGAGCCGGTACGTTGACGCTGGTAAGGGACCGGCGGAGAATATCGTTAAGCGCGGCGTGTCTAGAGAAGCGGCCGGCGCTCCTTTGGCAGGAGAGCCCGTGGTGTCCGAAGGCGTCGACGTCAGTGCCGCAGGGGCACCTATGTGGAGCACAGACCCGGACGCCGAGTTGCAGGCAGGCCGCAACGCGCAGAGTGTGCGGCCCCAGGAAAGTGCCGGTGTGCACCGACGGGAAGGCGTGCAGCCAAGCGGCGGACTCGCTGGAACCGGCTGCTAGCAGTCTGGCGCGTGCAGAACCTGTACTGCGGCTTAAAAGACAGTCATAAGTAATTTTGCATTGTATGTCGTCCCAGGCCCTTTGCGAATTTAGATTTTCGGGAAAATCCTTACCCGGGCAGGCGATGGACCAGGCCTTTTTAGACTCCGTTAAGCCAGTAATCTCATAGTTTGGAGGACATGCCCTCAGGATATTACCTATGAGAGTTGCTGAACTATGAACGGAAGACAAAAACGCTGGTGTAGACACACTTGAAATTTTGCGGATCCTTAACACACCGTGGCGAATGGGAAGGGATGCCTGGGTGGGTCCATGACTCTTCGCTAAACTGCAGGTTCAATTACTATATGATATGATATAACATAGACTGTCTTTCCAATAACGTATACACGATCGAATATCGATCGTCCGAGATAATACTTACTTGCATTTAGTAGCAAATGTATTAACTCATACTTGCTCATACTAAACACGAATCAATATGTAAACAGGCCCTAAGGCAAGTGTACACGCTCGTAAGGGCTTTATCAGATAAAATTAAATCATTGATTATCTCCAAATTAACAGGCCTAATTTGTAATAAAAAAAATGATTATGTATATTAATTCTCGGCATGTCCTTGCATTTGCAAGTACAATATCTAATTAAATCAAACTAATCAAAACGTCCAAGTAGCATTAAAGTTTATTTGTGTACAGTGAACATAATTTAAATGTACGCAAGTTAATTGCACTCTTTTAATCTATTCTCTCTACATCTCAACCTTCTCTCTCTTTCAAATTCCTTCATCCTAATTACATAATCTCGCTGTTCACAGTTGAGGTAATTGTGTCTCTCATGATGGCATTTAAACAACAGGGGAAAGTTGATGTGTCGACACACTTGGTAGTCCAGCAGGTAGTCCGCGCAGTAGTCCCGGAACTTTGGGGGAATGCGGGCAGACACCAACTCTTCCTCTTTCACCTCTCTGTCCATCTTGCGGGCCAGCCTTGTGTATGAGAACCCAACCGTTGGATCGAACGCTGGCGGCCTGTTAGGTTCAAGGCCTAGCTTCCTACTAGTCAATGAACCCAATACCTGGCCCATTCTTTGGGCTTTTACAAACTTTTAAGGTAAATAGACATTTATAAGGTTCAGCGCAATTTCATGTGATAATTTTGTTTGACATTTACTGTCAAAAAACAGCCAGTTCATCAGCATAGATACGAATAGAAAGAGGCCCTATATGTGTATAAAAATAAATCAAGGCAGGGGTGTGCCAGTTAACATGTTAAAATAATATAGTTTGTCAAAGGACTGTCTCATTTCAATCATAGACAGAGATAATCATACTATCTTTGTCTTACACTAGTACTAGCACCCAAAAGAAAAGAATGAGTATAGTTTTCCTGGTTCTTACTGACTGACAAATTGGTTTGACCAACTATATATCCACCTGTCCTAAGCTGTTTTGGTTTTTCAATTTGGAACCTTATTAAACTAGTAGTTCGCCCCGAACTGAGAACTCGCGGTGTGCCAAAAATTATATAGAGCGATTGACTTTGTTGCACCTACTTACTCGTATAGGTCGACATAAAATAATAGAAAATAATTTCAAGAAAAAAAAACCGACTTCTATGGGGGCCGGTGAAAGATTATTGTACATAGATGGTCCACTATGTAGAAGAGGAGGTAAAACCACCCACTTTTCTAGTAGGTAGCATTTCGTTTCTGTAAGGGTCGCAGTTTTAGCCTCACGAACCCACTTCTCTGATAGCAGTTCGGTTCTGTGAGGATTGCAGTTCGAACCTAACCAAAACCACTTTTCTAGTAGCATTTCATTTCTGTAAGGCTCGCAGTTCTAACCTAACCTAACCCACTTTTTTTCGCTTCTGTGAGGATCGCAGTTCAAACCTAACCTAACCTTAACCCACTTAACGGCGCGTGCGGTGCGGTGTACGGGGGTTTGAGCGGGAGGGGCTAGTAAGTTTGGCATCATTATACTTTATACCTACATTTTATGGTAGGTAATCATAGTGTTTTATTTAGCTTAGGTATCAGTGGTTTTCCGGGTCAAGGTCCGAGTCCGGGTCCGGGTCCAGTTCCGGGTTCAGAACCAGGTCCAGGTCGAGGTCCAGGTCTAGGTCTTGGTCCAGGTCCAAATCCAGATCCAAGTCCGGGTCCAGGTCCGGGTTCAGGTCCAGATAAGAGCCCGGATCCGGGTCAGGTCTGACTCCAGGGCCAGCTCCGTCAAAATCGAAATTTGATATCGCCAAACGTGTAGTCATTGAAGAGTTCTGTTCTGATCATCATTAGCAGTTCCATTTCATCAAATGCTACAATTTTTAATGTAAATTCTTGATTTTCTGATGAAAATACACAAATCTCTATACGCACGCCTTTAAGATTTGAGGAGTTCCCTCGATTCCTCATGGATACCATCATCGGACCCGGAGTTGGCAAAAATGTGGCTTAAAAACTTAACTTGCTTAACAAACATAACGAAGAGGACAAATCGCAAAACGTGAACTATGCGTCGTTGAAGAGTTCCGTTCTGATCATCATCAGCAGTTTTACTTCATCAAATGCGACAGTTTTTAATGAAAATGCTTGATTTTCTGATGAAAATACAAAAATCTCTATACGCATGCCTTTAAGATTTGAGGAGTGCCCTCGATTCCTCGTGGATCCCATCATCAGAACTTGAGCTTGACAAAAATGTGGCTTAAAAACTTAACTTGCCTAACAAACCTAATGAAGAGGACAAATCGCCAAACGTGAACTATGCTTCATTGAAGAGTTCCGTTCTGATCATCATCAGCAGTTCCACTTCATCAAATGTCACTTTTTTGAATGTATATGCTTGATTTGTTGATGTAACACATAAATTATTATATGTATGCCTTTAAGATTTGAGGAGTTCCCTCTATTCCTCATGGATCCCATCATCGGAACTCGGTTTTGACAAAAACAGGACCAATCTGTATGAATATACATACAATCCTAAAAAGAATTTTCAAAATCGGTCAAGTAATGACGGAGATATGGAGTAACAAACATAAAAAAAAATCACAATTGAATCCATAGAGTTATATATTTGACAGAGGGAATGTCACTTAAGACAAACTGTGACACTGCAATGGCGGACGGTTTGAAAGTGTGCGTGTAGACGAGTGATACCATGTAGCACAAATTCTACCCTAACGATGAAACAATTAATTTCAATATCGTCCTTGTTTTCAAATATTAAAATAGGACAGTTTTACTCAATAAAAATGTGTGCACCTAACTGATTTTATAGGTCTTGAAAATGGTCATTTTCATTTAACTTGTACAAGTTAAGCGCGACTTAAGTCGTGTTTCAGTAACGTCTAACCGTTACATTCCTGACAAAATGCATGGGATTTGACATTGACCGTCAGTCTTGTAAACGATTGCTAACTGGCCGTTTAAGGTGTTCAATTGAGTGAAAATGCCCAAATGCTCATTGTTGCACAATTACTTTGAGCAAATATTATTTTCAATACCTAATGATATTTAACTTGTAACATATCTGGTTTTAAACAAAAAATAAATATAAGGTAAATGTACTAGTGCTCGACATGTTAATGCCCAATAGATGACACCTTGCTGTCACCTCTACTGACAATGACTTCAGTTTCAAGATGACATGTACTGGACTGGGACCGCGTCGAGCACCATGAGTATGTTCACCTTACATAACAAATTAACGTTAACTATCAAACATTATTCATGTAAACGTCTTTAATCTCCTTATTATTGGGAAATTACCATACCGACCTAGTTTGAAATGCAAAATCAATAATTTAGCTATTTACCTAAATATCCTAAATGATCTCTTTCATCTCTTATATACATAATGATTTAATAAGAAGGGCATCAATTACCCTACTTTCGGGAAATTACTCTATTCAACTTACTGGTCACACTCCTGTTTCGCATTTATAAACAATGAAATATGGAGATTTTATGTACTATACCGTGATAATTGATAAAATTAGCTATGAAAAGTAATTCCGTCAATTTTTTTCTTTCGATCGGTACAATTCTTGCAGGATTTAACTACGCATGCCGGCATATTTTACATTTTTCTTGGACAAATTTACTTCACTGACGTTGCGATCCGTCTGACGGCAAATTGGTGGATGAGGGCATTGAGATAACTGTCAATGTGTGTGTGTCACGCGTAAATACTAGGAAATTGGTGGATGATGGAATCACAGTTTTTGTCTTAGCAAAACTACGTCCGTAGTATTCTAGGTCCATGATTGAATCTCCTCCTTTTGAGATTTGGAAGTCGGTTAATAAATGAGAGCGCCACTTTCTACTCAGCTGTCACATTTTTGACGTAAAATGCTTACACATGGCAACAATTTATAGTCTGTCAAGCCATTTCCGTCAGTAGAAAAAAGCGACTAAAAAATGTAGGCGCGAAGGGTTATCGTCCCATAAAAAAATTGAATATCGCGCGTTTTTTTTCTACTGACAAACTTGTTTGACCGACTATAGTATGGAAATTTTAGAGTTCCATTTTATTTAATTTCTACTATTTTATATCCCACTATAGGCGGCAATTGATCAAAAATCGCGTGGATATATTACAAGGTCTGTGGAGCCCTTAACTGATACTGTTCTGTGGTATGCCGAAATATTTTCTGTCAAATGTCAAATACCTATATTATGTTTATTTTTGTCTTGCTAATTATTTAAAAATGGCCGAGCACTTTCATTTGATACCAAAAAGATGACCAGAATAGCAAGACCCCTCACAAATAGCTTTTTAGCCTTGTAAGCTCTTCTAGCTCAATAACCCCTTGATCGAGCCTGCTCATAATTTAATGACTAAAATATAATGCCCTCAACTACACGTTTACCCAATTTCATTTAAATTAGAATAAATTTACTTAAGTTCTTGAGTATCAAACTATCCTGTGATAGTTCAGCTTAAAAACATCGAAATGCCGGGACGTGCCCCTAACCAGCCGCGTGTCCCAAGTCGAATGTAAGAACTTCGTTCGCTTCGCTCGCTCGTTCGATAAAATAATGAAATTTTTGTATTTGCCCTTTTATTAGGGCTTCATTGATCTAGGGGATATAAACGTGACGCGACGCCACCCAACGCATGTTATTTTCTATGACCAGGTTCACAATATACCACTATATACTAGCAGAACACCCCACGGGACGTCGCGTCGGATGTTCATAGTGTGAAAACATACTCACAAATGTTTGTATTAAAAATTTCAACCTCTTGCTAAACCTATTACTCTCCTACTACAACTATACTCAGCCATTTGAATCATTTCATCGTACCTATTTACGACTAGAGTAGGTAACTATCGTCTACGAGCTATTACCATTTAAACTCAGTAAGAATATGAACAACACGTAAGTTAGGTACATGCTAGATTAAATTAAAAATACGTGGGACCCAAAGTAAAATAAAAATACATTGGTAAGTAAATAAAATGTATAATTGTTTATGTACATAGTATTTATTTTTAACTGATGCGGCATTCAGGCGAGCTGTTGTCCTTTTTCCATTCGGTAGTAAAAGCCTTTCATGTCCATAAGTTCAGTGTGTGTGCCTTTTTCGATGATTTTACCTTATAAAAGAAATATAAACATATTTTTAATAGTGTATTTAAATGTACCTCGGGAAGTAGTTATATATGTGAATAAATACAGATATTAAAATAGGAAATTCAGTGATGTAACAACTCAAAATGTCCTTAGTCCTTACCCTTGTCCAATACACAGATGAGATCGGCATCCTTGATGGTGGAAAGCCGATGTGCGATGGTTATGCACGTTCGTCCTTTCGCCGCTTTCTCCAAAGCTTCGGTAACAGCCTAAATAGCAAATTGAAGAAAGTTAAAAGAGTGATTATTAGCTTAGCTAGCACTCCCTTCCTTTCAATACGTCATGTACGGCCCATTGGCGCTAACAACGATGCAGAGGAATTAAAAGTAACTAACTTGTCAAGAATGTGCAATTGTGCATGTTTTGTGAAAAAGACTCATGTGTAATAAAAAGCCAATAGGCCGTACATGACGTATTGCAAGGAAGGGAGTATCAAGTTGATAAGAGACAGAGAGGATACCTATGGATGAAAAACACAATGTTTGGCCTCCACCGACTCCTAGTAGGTAGGTACTTAAAATAGAATAAGGATAAATTATTATAATGGGGGTTACTCGTATATGAATTTTAAAGTAATTGCTAATTGCCTATATTGCATCATTCAATAGACTTATAATTGTAGTGTCTTGAGTTCAGAGTGAACTGGTTGCTTGTGTGCTGGTACAGTCAAGTGTAAAAATATGGGTGTAGACAACATAGACAAGACTCAAAAGAAGCGGAAAGTTTCCTAAAAGTTAGAAAAGCTCTCGGAAATTTCAGGAAAATTTCACAAGGAACAAAGGAAACTTTCATTTTGGAATTGGAAAATTACGATGCATGTACAAAAAGAAAAAGATATGAAAAGTTGCAGAAATTTTTCAAAATGAAATTTTCGCAAAATTATGGAAATTTTCTGACGGCACATCGGTAGTACGGTGTAGTACCTAGGTATCAACTACCAACCGTCAACTTGCTCATTTATCATTCATTATTTCGGCTCGCTAACTCTGGCATTACCCGTTCGCTGTTGGCGTCGAGCGCGGAGGTGGCTTCATCCAGGAGCAGCAGGCGCGGGGCGCGGATGAGCGCGCGCGCGATGCACACTCTCTGCTTCTGCCCGCCCGACAGCTGCGCGCCGCTCGCCCCTAGATTCGTATCGTATCCCTGACACAAGCAATGGCTGTCAATCATACAACCATAGACTTCGCGTTTAATAGGTAGGTAGCTACATTTGTGACTACTTATTGAAGGCTACAAATATAATGACCACCAAAAATACTTTGGTACCCTAAATAAAGAAATCTGTCGTACCAAAAAAATACTGGACACCAAAAAAGTAAGGCCTAAAATTACAAAAGTACCACCATTTTAATTACGACTGCTCTTCAAATTGTATTCATATACCAAATATATTGAATGATCACCAAAAATCATTAATGATCACCAAATCATGAATACCAAATTAATGCGATATTTTCACCTAAATAAACCACTATGATTACCAAAAAATGTATACATATTACCAAATAAAGTAAAATGATGCCAAAATTACTAGCCTCTCCCGTTCAACCCCCTGTACACCGCACCGCATAGTCATAGTCATAGTCATACCTACCTAACCTAACCTACTTTTTTAGTAGCATACTGAAATGCTACTAGAAAAGTAGGTTAGGTTAGGTTTGAACTGCTATCAGATAAGTGGGTTAGGTTAGCACTGCGACTCTTACAGAAACGAAATGTTACTAGAAAATTAGGTTAGGTTAGGTTTGAACTGCGACCTTTACAGAAACGAAACGCTACTATAAAAGTGGGTTAGGTTAGGTTAGAACTGCGATCCTCACAGAACCGAACTGCTATCAGATAAGTGGGTTAGGTTAGGTTAGAACTGCGACCCTGACAGAAAGGAAATGCTGCTAAAAAATGGGTTAGGTTAGGTTTGAACTGCGACCCTTACAGAAATGAAATGCTACTAGAAAAGTGGGTTAGGTTAGGTTGGAACTACGACCCTTACAAAAACGAAATATTACTAGAAAAGTGGGTTAGGTTAGGTTAGAACTCCGACCCTTACAGAAACGAAATGCTACTAGAAAAGTGGGTTAGGTTAGGTTAGAACTAAAACCCTTACAGAAACGAAATCTTCTTCTTCTTCTTCTTCCTAGCCTTATCCCATTTACTTGGGGTCGGCTCTCCTTATATGGCGTCGCCAGGAGCGTCTGTCCTGGGTCGTCTCTGGTGGTATTCTTTTTTCTTTAAGGTTCTTTTTTACAAGACCTATCCATGTTATCTTGGGCCTCCCGCGACCCCTAGGCTTCTCACTCATCTCTAGCACCTTTCTCGTCATGTGGTCTGGTGGGCGCCTCATGACGTGGCCATACCATCGGAGTCGATTTTCGGTGAGTTTTTCTTCGATTGGCCTTACTCTGAAACTGCCTCTAACGTGGATATTCTTAACATGATCCAACAGCGTTACTCCGCCAGCCCATCTCAGCATCCTCATCTCCGCTGCATGCAGTTTAGCGACTTGGTCTTTTTTGAGTGGCCAACACTCAGAGCCGTATGTCATTGCCGGGCGCACAGCTGCCTTATAAACTTTGCCCTTAATACGAACTGGCATTCGTTTATCGCAAAGAACGCCCGTGAGCTCACGCCACTTCACCCATCCAGTGTTGATACGGTTAACGATATCTGCATCTATAGATCCGTCGTTTTGCATGTTCGAACCAAGATATTTGAAGCTCGTTACTTCGTTCAGAGGATTGCCGTCCAAGTTAATTGTGCTGCGGATGTTGGCACCACTGAAGTTGCAGTGCATCACTTCAGTCTTCTGTCGGCTTACTCGCAGTCCGCCGTCCTCCAGGGCTGCTCTCCAGGTTTCTAAAATGTTTTGCAGCTCTTTTACGTCTTCGCTTATCAAAACTATATCATCTGCGTAGAGCAAATCCCATGGGGGTGGACGTTGTATGTGCGACGTGAGGTGGTCCATCACCAAATTGAATAATAACGGGCTGAGAGCTGATCCCTGGTGGACACCCACCCCCACATGGAATTCATCGCTATTGCCAGCAGGACTTCGGATGGTTGACTTCACGTCTTTGTACATGTCCATCACTATAGAAATATAGTATTCTGGAACATTTTTGGCGCGTAGTGAATGCCAAATGAGTTTTCTGGGCACGCGGTCGAAAGCTTTCTCCAGATCGATAAATACCATGTGGAGGTCGGCTTTGTTATCTCTGTAATTTTCAATCAGTAACCTGAGTGTGTGGAGAGCATCAGTAGTGGACTTTCCGGCTACAAAACCACATTGGTTCTCACTGATATTGGTCAACTGGCTAAGTCTTTTGCTTATAACGCGTTCCCAAATTTTGAAGGAGTGTGGTATTAGCTTTATTGCTCTGTAGTTCCCACAGTCTCTCAGATCACCTTTGTTTTTGAAAAACGGTACCAAGTAGCTACGCCTCCATTCGTCCGGAACACCATCTGTCAGAATACCATTAAACAAATCCGTCAGAAAAGAAACTCCTTCATCGCCAAGCCTTTTCAACAGTTCCGCTGGAATTTCGTCAGGCCCAGTAGCTTTGTGATTGGCCATCTTTTTTATAGCGGTCTCGACTTCTTCTTTGCTGATGCTCGGTATTGGCCCTTGTACACAGGGGATTTCTGGTAGTGGTTTACAAGGATAGGTTTCGTTGAGTAAATTCGAGTAATACTCCTTCCACCTCTCTTGTATTTCCTTATTCGAAGTTAGTAGTCGGCCACTTTTGTCTTTAATGTATTTGATGGTTTTGGTATCTTTTGAGTTGTTATGCCTTTGC
This sequence comes from Cydia splendana, assembly GCF_910591565.1. Classification (NCBI taxonomy): domain Eukaryota; kingdom Metazoa; phylum Arthropoda; class Insecta; order Lepidoptera; family Tortricidae; genus Cydia; species Cydia splendana. The sequence continues at coordinate 32,732,172 of NC_085987.1, forward strand.
TTGGCGATTTGGAAGATCTCTTTATCAGTTATGGCTGCTTCGAGTTTGGTATAGAAATCGTCCCTTGATGATGCTCTGGCTTGCGCAACTGCTCGTTTTGCTTCCTTTTTTGCTACTTTGTACAAGTCAAGATCTTTATCGTCCTTGCTATGTTGCCAGATTTTGAAAAAGATTTTCTTTTGATCGATTTTTTGTTTGACATCTCCTTGCCACCACTTAGTGTCTTTTTTGTCGTGAATGGGACCCTTGGACATGCCTAGATGATGAATGGCTCTTTCAGTGCATAGCTTCCGAAAATGGTCCCATTTTGCGTTCGTCGAGTCTAGTTTTTGCATTTCTTTTAGATGGATAGTGATGTCTTCCGTTAGATAATTACCCTCTTGCCTGTCCAGTTTATGCCAACGTATATTGGTGACCTTATCTTTGACAACCTTAACAGGTTTAGGCATTGTAAACTCAGCAACAAGAATACGATGCTGTGAGGTTAGTGGCTCGCCCGGGATCACCTTGCAGTCCTTGAAGGTTTTCAGCCGGGGACGATCAGCTAAGATGTAATCTATTTGGGTACTAGCACCTCCACTTTTGTAGGTTATGAGATGATTTAGTGGCTTGGCAAAAAAGGTATTAACAATAGCAAGGTCATGTGTTATTGCAAACTGCAGTATGTTCTCACCTTCCGCATTCATCTGGCCTATCCCGAAGTTGCCGTGCACTCTACGGTAGGAAGTTGAGGTGTTTCCGACGTGGCCGTTCAGGTCTCCTCCTATGTATTTTGTTTCGTTCGGGGGTATGGATTGTAAAAGATCGTTAAATTCCTCCCAGAATATTTGTTTCTCATGGTTTGAGCATCCCACTTGCGGCGCATATGCGCTTATGATATTCATACAGGATTGATCATCCAGAGCAAACTTGATAGCGATTATACGATCGCTAACCCGGGTGACGTCCACTACGCGGTCTTGGAGGTCTTTATCGATCACAATTCCTACTCCGTTCCGTGGCCCATTGCCGTGGTAGATGAGTTTGTAATTATGGCCTATGTTGCGCGCTTTCGACCCTTTCCATTTCGTCTCCTGGATGCAACAAATGTTGATGCGTCTCCTGTGCAAGACTTCGCTCAATTCTGCGCTGCGTCCCGTCATAGAGCCCACGTTCCAGCTGGCGAAACGCATTTTAGGCTGTCTTTTGGTCTCTCTAGTGACGGCTCCGTCGCTTTGGGGGAACGCCCTAGCATTATTATTGCACCCTTGATCCTTGTCGTCGCCTAAGGGGTACGCCCTAGCATTAATCGCTCTTTTCTTCTTTGTTCTTGCCATATTTGGAGTTTTGAGATTGGCTTTAAGTTTTACGGCCGGTTGCCACCTGACGCCAAGGTTGTAGCCTTCCTGAAAGGCCTGAGAGCCGCCGTTGACCAACTGGTTCCTCCGCCGCCATCTCTTCTGCGCACCCCAACCTAGATACGCAGTACGCCAGTAGCCTAGATTCCGAATATGTCAGAGGAGCCTACTGTCGAGGTTTTATTTCGGAGTGTCCTTCTCCGGCCTTGTGGTCCGCGGGAGGTATTTTATTTCCCTCCTGCCTTCCGGGCGAGTTGCCTCGCCCGGGAGGGCGTTCCCCTATCCGCCACCTGGGGACGCGGTCTCTAGGGAATGAGGCTACCCCGAGACTACCTTACAGAAACGAAATGCTACTAGAAAAGTAGGTTAGGTTAGGTTTGAACTGCGACCCTTACAGAAAAGAAATGCTACTAGAAAAGTGGGTTAGGTTAAGTTTGAACTGCGACACTTACAGAAATGAAATGCTACTAGAAAAGTGGGTTAGGTTAGGTTTAAACTGCGACCCTTACAGAAACGAAATGCTACTCGAAAAGTGGGTTAGGTTAGGTTTGAACTGCGACCCTTACAGAAAAGAAATGCTACTAGAAAAGTGGGTTAGGTTAAGTTTGAACTGCGACACTTACAGAAATGAAATGCTACTAGAAAAGTGGGTTAGGTTAGGTTTAAACTGCGACCCTTACAGAAACGAAATGCTACTCGAAAAGTGGGTTAGGTTAGGTTTGAACTGCGACCCTTACAGAAAAGAAATGCTACTAGAAAAGTGGGTCAGGTTAGGTTTGAACTGCGACCCTTACAGAAACGAAATGCTACTAGAAAAGTGTGTTAGGTTAGAACTGCGACAGTTACAGAAATTAAATGCTACTAGAAAAAGGTGACGAAGTGGTTAAGTGGATTAATTAATTTTATAAGGTAACGATATATGAAATATTTGGGTCAAAAAGATCACTGTGTTATGTCTTTCCTGTAGACATACACAAGAGTTAAGGGCTATAAAGGTTAATTTTCTTATTTAACCCTTATTTACGTGAAAAGGTCCTCCTTTTATTTAGAGAACTATGATAAAATCATTGCTTACATGCCCACAAGCTGTTAACTATTGCCCACAGAAGAGAAAACTAGTGTGTTCGCGCGAACAGAACATTTTTCTATAGCCCTTAACTCTTGTGTATGTCTACAGGAAAGACATAACACAGTGATCTTTTTGACCCATTTGCACATTTTTAATTAAAATGTGGTTACAATTTTGGTGGGCATTTACTATTTTTGGGTTTACAATGATTATTTTGGAGTCATTTGCTTTAATAGGATAGCAAGATTTAAAAATTTGGTTATAATTTTACATTAAAATGGGGTTTGAAATTTGGTAATCATTTACTATTTTTGGGTTAATTATGATTAGTTTGGTGTCATTTCCTTTAATAGGATAGCAAAATGTAATAAAATTGGCAATCATTTCACATTAAAATGGAGGTATCATTTTGGTGATCATATATTATTTTAGGGTGGTAAAATAGATTTTTTTGGTGTTAAATTTTATTATATCTAGTGATCAGTTAAATAGCAGCCCTTATTGAATACAGAGTATAACATAAGCAGATAAAAAGACAAATGGAAATATACAAACAACCTGTAAAAAAATCTATCATATAAAACAAAGTGTTTGAACTGATTAATATGCACTTACATCAAAATTCAGCCATAATGTATCTAACTCCAACATATATAAAATGCGTAATAAATCAATAATATTGACAATAAATAATACTCAATTAGTTTGGAAGATATTCACCCACGTGATATTTCTATTTTATAGGTAGAAAGGTGAAGAATGAAGACAGTCAAACCTGTGGTAAAGAGATGATGAAGTTGTGTATGTTGGCTTGCTTGGCGGCGGCAACGACTTCGTCCATGGAGGGCTGGCGCGAGTTGTCCCCGTAGGCGATGTTCTCGGCCAGTGTGCGGTCGAACAGCACGGGCTCCTGTTGAACCACGCCCAGCTGCCGCCGCAACCGCGGAAGCGTTAGCGAACGACGGATATCTCGCCCGTCCAGCTCCTGGCGTACAAAGGGTTTAACACAATGACACCATGAAAATCATATTTTACGTGTGGCCTCTACTTAAATACATACGTGTAAAAAATAAAATGTCGGGGTTCATTACAAGAGTTAACCTTTACTAGTGGGTAAAGTTATAGCCTGTTTAAAAATTGTGTAGAGCGAAACCATCCATCATATCAGTTGGTGCAACCGGCCCTAAATTGTGCATGATTCACATAAGACTGGGCATAACACAATTGTTTGTCAAAAATACCTCTAAATAATATTACCTAATTATGCTAGAACTAGGTAGAGGTACGGCAGATACAGCAGTCAGACACTTCTACTGTGCCACCGTCTTGTGAAGTAAACTTACGATAGTGCCAGAGTCGGGGTCGTAGAACCGCTGCAACAGCTGCAGCACGGTGGACTTGCCGCAGCCCGAGGCACCCACCAGCGCCACCGTCTTGCCCGCCTCCACCTGCAGGTCCAGCCCCCGCAGCACGCGTATGTGTGGCCGCGTCGGGTAACTGAACTCTGCTTCTCTGATACCGAATTTACCGGTAGCAGACTATTGAAACAAACACGTCCAAATTACTCGTACGAACTTTATTTATCACGTTAATCTAAGACATGCACTAACAGTGCCTATTAGGTACATTATTATCGTGGCTGGAAAGTATATAGGTTAGGGACGTAGAGATGGTTCGTGGGTATTTACTCAGGTAAATAGATCTTTACCCGAATCTAATACAGCTATATTTATACTATGACGTCTATGACGTACTTAAGTATAATTTATCATATTGGGTGTATGGCACAGGGTTGGAACCGTACTGTGTCTGGCAAGGGGTTTCAATTTACAATTCAATTCACCCGGGTAGTTACTCATCTCTAGTAGGGAGAGATAATACTAGTTAAGTATAGTATGTACCTATATACAGATTAGCTCTTCAATATAAGTAACTGAGACCTTTTTCTTTAGGTTCACTTCTTCAATTTGCGGTGCAAAGCGGGTGGGATATTGGTATGGTTTCCTGTTTGGCGCGGATGCAGGAGAGCGCCCTGCATCGTCTCCGCCTCGCAAAATAAGATAGCGGTCTAATTTATAAATAGGTATAACTTTCCCGGTCACCTTTTCAGAAATAATTGTGTGATAATTTGTGGCATCATGTTACTAACCCAGTGCGGGGAGTCCACGACGCCGGGCTCCGTGATGACGTGCGGTTGGCGGTGGATGACGGACAGAATTCGCGCTCCGCAGTCTTTGGCTGCCTGGAAGCTAGGCGCGTACACCAACGACTGTCCCAGCATGTAGGAGCCGTACATTACTGCCTCTGTCACCCTGCCACCGTCGAGTTACGATACATTAGGAAAATCTTAAAGTATTGTGCTATACACTAAACTAAGAGACTGTCATCCTGAAGCAACAGTTTCTTCAGCAGCGCGATGGAGGGGAGGACCGAAATGCTCCATGATTTCACAAAACGCCTACATCCGTTGGTATCGAACACAAAAAAATGAAATCATTTTTGATATAATTAATGATGAAGTTAATTAACTAAACAAGCTATTTACATCGCGCTGCTGAATATTGATGCGGTAATTTTGCCATATACTACAATTGTTTATTATAACACAGCAAATCGAAATTATTAGTGTAGAGCACCATCGCATATTTCAGGAATAACTATGATAATAGTATAATAGGTATATTACAAGAAGACGCGGGAGTAGGCAAGCCCCTCGTACACGACGAGCGTGCAGCCGTAGACCACGACGCTGCAGAAGGCCATGAACGGCACGTACACGCCCAGCCCCAGCACCAGCCCGCGCCAGCGGCTCTTCCGGGCTATGGCGGAGCATGACACCTCCAGCTCTGCCTCGAACTTATTCATGAAATGTTTCTCTATACCTATTAGGACAAAATAAAATTTCAAGTATCTTCTTTGCATTGCTCACTCTCAATATTTTCGTTAACAGGGTCAAATATTATGATTATGTCAAGCGAGCTGTCCGGCCTAAATTAGATCCATGGCCGTTTCACTTGTGCGTGCATGCACCACCGATAGAGTTGCGGTAGCGGTATCGAAGGTTGTTTTATTTGTATTACTGAGAAATATTAATAACTTTGTTAATTAAGTATTTTTAACATTAATTACAAAGGAAGCAATGTTGGTAAATTAGGCACTAATAATAGGTTATAAAACGACTAAAAATACAAGCCTAATCTACTAGGGCTGGTTGAAAAATTATTAGTTGCAGCAACTGTACTTTTGCGATATCAATAATATTTATAGAATGTGAGATCTATTGTGAGAGATCTTTAGTGGACTACGGAGCCCTAAAAACTATTCGCATTTAGTTAAATATTTTTCATGGCCATATTTTTCATTGAAATATCCCTTACGATGATACCATCGGATATAATTAAAATCGGATGAAAAGATCCCGAGCACCTAACACCTTGTGCCAAGTACCTTGTAAGTGCCTACCTATAAATAATTATATAGATTCTGAAATATGAAGAAACAAAAAGTCAAGGCTAGCACCATGCTGAGTCGGGACCATTTCGTGGCTTATATGTTATGTTGTGTTATTTTCTTTTATTTTGCCTCGAATAAACGCTCTCTATTTTCTATTCTATTCTACTCTAAGTCCAAAGGACAATTTTAGTCGAAAGCGACTGCCATTTGACCGTACAACCCAGAGGGGAAACGACCCAGACGCTCTCGGATCTCTGAAACGGCTCTAACGATTTCGATGAAATTTGCTATATGGTGGTTTTCGGCGGAGAAAAATCGATCTAGCTAGGTCTTATGTCTGGGAAAACGCGCATTATTGAGTTTTTATATGTTTTGCGAGCAAAGCTCGGCATCCCAGATATTAAAAACATAATACCTAAGTCATGTCGTCACGGTCAAATTCTACCCATCCTAGTACCTATATATGGTGCTACTTTCCTGCACTAGTGTCTACCTAGTGTGCACCTATGTCAAAAAATTAACACATTCACTGCCAGGGGGCGTGGCCTAGGAACAAACTTGTATGACGGTGAACGCACATGTGCGTTGGGGGCAGTGAATGTGTTAAAGGGCATGTCAAAAAATTTACTGTAAAACGTTGTACGATACACGTGCGAATAGGTAATTCGCAACTCGTTTCGATATAAAACACGACCGAAGGGCTCCTCCCAATTTATCTCTCGTTGCGAATTTCCTACTTTCCGCATTTGTATCGTAAATAACTAATCTGGAGCTTTATTTCGTGCATCATCATCATCATCCTCTCAGCCTATATACGTCCCATTGCTGGGCACAGGCCTCCTCTCATGCGCGAGAGGGCTTGGGCTATAGTCCCCACGCTAGCCCAATGCGGATTGGGGACTTCACATACACCTTTGAATTTCTTCGCAGATGTATGCAGGTTTCCTCACGATGTTTTCCTTCACCGAAAAGCTAGTGGTAAATATCAAATGATATTTCGTACATAAGTATCGAAAAACTCATTGGTACGAGCCAGGATTTGAACCCGCGACCTCCGGATTGAAAGGCAGACGTCATATCCACTCGGCCACCACTGCTTTCGTGCATGGTAAGAAATAATTTATTTGAAATACAATCAACATCTCAACATCTCTGTTACGTAGTTAGTTACCCAAGCTTTGCACGGTCCTGATGGCGACGACAGCCTCTGTGGCGACGGCGGTGGCGGTCTCCATAGCATCACGCTCCTGCTGGACGGACTTCTGGGCCACGATGCCTTCCAGCCAGATGCTTCCCACCATCTGTTATGTAACGATAAAACAAACTAATAATAACCACCCTGACAAGGCAACCAAATATGTATACCCTGACAAGATTTTAATTGAGAGAAAACTATGAGAGTTGGCACTAGATTAATGATAAGGAGATAAGTGTTCGCAGCTCTACGAGATAAAACACTTATAATAACGTACTATAGGCAAGAACGACGCGCCAACAAGAGTGAGCTTCCAGTTGAAGCAGACAGCCAGCAGGAAGCCGATGACGACGGAGCTGACGCCCTGCAGGATGAGCCCGATGCGCAGCCCTGTGGCGCCCTGCACCTCCGCCGTGTCGCCGCTCAGCCGCGCGCAAAGGGCGCCTACCGTGTTGCTTTCGCGATCGTAGTACCCTATTTCCTAGTAACCAAATACTTATTGATTGTAGAAGAGATGTAATGTCTAACAATTCATGCTGTTAATTGCTCGTGTCAACAATTCGAGTTTGGCAGCTGGTTTAGATGGTTGCAAAGGTTGATGTTTGAAAAGAAATCAGTTACTGCAAAACATGCCGTACGGCGCCATCTGCTTCAGCTGTCAAATTTTGGAGCATGATTTTTCTTAGACAGCAAAAAAAATACATTACCTACCTACTTATATTCGGTTAAATTGACGGTGAATTGACGTCACGAAACGTGAAGCTAAGGGTTAGAAAATGTAGGTTAGAGAATGTATGTAGACAGTTAGATTAAATCATTAAATAGATATTTTTCTCACTGGACCCACGTTCGAGAATCTCCGTTTCGCCCTATGGTTGAATGGTTCAATGCCTTAAGGCATTAAGTCCGACATTTGTACTTATTTTTATTGTGAAATAAAGTTTAAATAAATAAATATGGTATTGTTTTAATAACGTAATTTGTCAATCCTACTTATTCTATTGTAGCAAAGGTGTACGCGTGAAACATACCTGTATATTCCAATAAGTGCGTTTAATAAGGTTTAAAGATTTAACCTGCATGAGTAAACTGGAGAAGTACTGCTGGCGTAGTCGCGTAGTCATCCTCAAGCCGGAGTTGGTGAAGGTGACGCTTTGCAGACACATCGTCACGCCCGCCACTGCCGCTACCACCACGAACAGGCCCGAGTACAGATCCGCCATGTAGACCATGTACGCGGGGTCAGGGGATGCAAAAATCTGAAGAAAAAGCTTATGAAAATAACTTTATTTAGTCATAGAATTTTTATTATTCGGTTTATATTTACTACTGAGGGCCACCCGTGAACACCGAAGTACGCAAATCAGGAGCATCATTCACTTTTGATCCAATTAAGGCGTAATTAGAGTCACACAGAAAGATACCCGCAATTTGCTATCTACGGAGTTCGCGGTAGGCCGTCTGGTGTTCAGCATTACGTTAGCGTGAGTGCTGGCGTCCAGGGGGGTTAGTCAAGATGACAATCGTTGATAGAACCCGCCAATCGAAACTTAAATAATGTATGGAAATCTCGGAGTAATTAACAATGGAGCCGCCATTAACAGGCGTTCCCCTCTGTCGAAAATAGGCGGCCAATGGTCAACCACATGTCGACCATATGTATGGACTGACGTTTATCTGACATGACGTACCTATACATTTGATGTGCCCCTCCTCCGCAAAAAACGGCAGACTATTATGTACCGAAAATTTTAGACATGGCGTCTCCGTTGGTTATATCCTCTAAGATGGAAATAGTCACATAACTTTTCGTAGCATCAGTCATCCCATATCGATATTTTTTTTCTTTTTGCTTGGCGTCTAGGTATCGATGTACAATCATAATCTTGGCTAGGCATCCAGTTAATGATTAGGAATATTAGTCTAACCTGCTCACTTAACATCCGAATAACAGAAGCGGAACGGCCAAGCCGTAATAATAGGCCTAGATGTTGGCTTTAAAGTGTTTGGGCTTGGAACTTATAGAGTACGAGTAAAAGTTGATATTATGAGATCTAATAACTTTTTTAGTTGTTGTAGATACATACTCGTACCTAACTTATTTTACTCGCGTGTTAGTCTTTGATAACACGTGAAGTGATATATTTTGGTGGGGTGTTTATTTACCGCGGAAGTAAAACCGAAAAGCACAGCAAACGCCGGGAAGCAGGCTCCCTGGATGGTAGCGGCGATGGCTCCGATGGTAAGGAGCGGCCATTCGGGTGCATTCAGCTTCAGCAAGTCCCAGTCACTCACGGGTTTCACTTCCTGTCAAAAGATCATCACAAATTACTTTATATCTGATTCATAAGCATTGACGAAGAAAACAAAAAACAAGCTTCTAAATGAAGGAGTCACTTCTTGGTCATCCTGTGTTTCTTCTATTTCACCTCCGTATCTATGCGAAAAGTGTTGCAACCCATTAGATATTACTGAGCTAATGGAGCTGCGAGGAGTCATCCAGTCGCAAGGCTCTGCAATGGAAAAACATTAGGGTATAAAAAATATACAATCCTTTAAATCCTTAATAGATATTTTATCATGTAGATTAATCACTTAAGTACCTACATGTAATTACGGTTACCTACCTTTTCTATTAGAATACTGCCTGACTATTCTTTTGGTAGATCGTCTTTTAATTTCATGCCGGGATCCATTCTCCAGTTCCACAGAGTTGCTTTTATCTTCTTCTGGTAACGATTCTATTGCAACTTCTTTTACATCTGTACCAGCTGTGACTAGTTTATAATAAAATCCTGAATTGAAAGAACGTATTTTAATAGTAAAATAGAAGATACCGCAAACATTATTTTTTTATTTAAACATGTACTTTTTTTGTCTACGTACCCTTAGCTTTTATAAGTTCTTCATGTGTGCCCGACTCTACTATAGCACCCTGGTCCATGCATATTATACGATCAGCATTGACAATCGTTGATAACCTGTGAAAATCATATGCATCTTTAAAGGTACATAGGTACTTACTCGTACGGTCAAGGTTTAAGATACCAACACGGAGAAAGAGTCAAAAATAGATATATTAGACCCTTTATCCATATCGATATTTTACACCCGGACTGTACATATGTAGCGGCACTTACGCATATAAAAGCGGCATTTTTTTATTATGACGATATTGGTTGGGCCTTGTCGATAAACTTTAATTGTTGCCGCAGATTTATCTTAAGGTTTATTACAGTAGCGGCGTTACTGCTTTGACGTTGATGCGGGAGAGGTCAATGTCGATATCCTAGATGAAATGAGTGAGGTTTTAGGGCTAACCAGTTGTATAGAGTAAGCACTAAGCTTACTCATTTCTATATACATACCTAGTATGGGGTCAGTATTAGAAGCTTACTAATATCTTACTAATTTCACTGTGTTAGGTTGGCAATGTCAACAATGACATCTGCGTATATGGTTAAGGCGAATGAAACCTGTGAGAGACGGTGAGAGTGGTCCTGCCGACGCTGGCGTGGTCCAGGGCCGCCTGCACCTGCCGCTCGGACTGCGGGTCCAGCGCGGACGTCGCCTCGTCCAGCAGTAGCACGCTCGGTTTGCGCAGCAGCGAGCGCGCGATGGCGATGCGCTGCTTCTGCCCGCCTGACAGTGAAGCGCCGCGCTCTCCGATAATCGTATCATAGCCCTGGAACGATGAATTGTTTACTAAAATCATTAGTTCCTTTAAAATATACCTACGCTTTTTTGTTTTAGTACATTTAGAGTTCAATAAAAAACTAAACCTATGTGGATGTGGCCGCCTCTAACATGTGACGGCAGGACAAAAGTCCAGAGAGACATGTCCACTGGCAAGGAGGCCCTTTCTTGTGAAATAATAATGTACCAACTTATAAAAATTTTCAAAGAGTAATTAGGTGTAGATACTAACTTTTGTAAACATGGGTTAGGCAAATTTGAATTAAATCATGATGTACTTACATTAGGTAGTCGACTTATAAAGTCATGAGCATATGCCATTGTTGCTACTTTGATAATTTCTTTATCAGTCGCTTCCGAATGCCCAATGGCTATGTTGTCGCGAATTGTGCCTCGAAACAGCACAGGTTCTTGGCCGACCACACCTAAAAATTTATTATAACACGTAAATATATGGTCCGACGTCGGACACATACATTAAGTTTTGACAAAATCATGTCTTTTAGAGATAATGATTGACTGACCTAAAGAAGACCTCAAGTAGCCAACATTTAAGGATTTCACATCGTGGTTATCAATTCTAACCACGCCAGAGGCCGGGTCATACAATCTCTGCAAGAGTTGTAGTATCGTAGATTTTCCGCATCCGGATGACCCCACCAAAGCTACGCTTTCCCCAGGGTTTACGCGAAGAGAAAATCCTTTTAAGACCTGTTAATACAATATTTATACGGCTATACCTACTTATATAAGTACTTTGATACTCGTAGACACATACTTTGAACGAAATTCTGTTTAATACAGTGTAAGTACTTACCTATTTAGATACCATACTTTGGAATTTGTTTAATTTAGCGCAATACTCACTTTAATGTCAGGTCTTGAAGGATAACTGAATGTTACATTCTCCAGGGTTATGGCACCAGTAAATTTACCGGGTTTAAGTCCTTTAGGGCTCATACTATCTATCTTTGGCTTGCGGTCCAGTATACTGAACACTCCGGCAGCAGCAGCGCGCGCCGCTGCAAAAGCCTCCGCATGAGGAACCATGAACGTTATAGACTGAGTTGCCATGTAGACGCCAAACATTATCTGCAACAAATCGTCAGCAAATTATGCGTATATTTAGATGCACATCACATATGTAATAGAAATCAACACGTAGTCCAGATTATAAATCGGCGAGTAAGTAAGTAACTTACACTAAATATTTTGCCCATGACGTATCGGTTCGTGTCCAAGTTTGCGTTATCCATATCCTGAATGATGAGGCGAGTGCCGTAGGAGAGGCCGATGGCGTTGAGTGAGTAGGTGAGCACCCAGTTGAAGCCGGTGCCAAGTCCCGTGTACAGCCCGCGCTTGCGACCGTACCGTTCCGCGGGCGCCAACAACTTTTTGTACCTGCCAACGTAGCAAACCAGAATTAAATGTACAAATAACTGCACAACGTCGGGACAGAACAGAATCACGAAAGCCATGATGATTCAGCAAAAAAAGGTCACTGATAAGAGTACAAGAATAATAATAGGTAATATTTAATCTTAAACAAATGCAATAAGGATAATGGATAGGTATACCGTCGTAAATAAAATGTGTGCTTAATCTTTTCTTTCGTAGACATTAAACCTACCCCTATACACACACTTACTCACAAAATACATACAAAATTTTCATTAGTTTATATTTAATCAACCTACAGGGGAAAATTTTAACCACCAGCCATACTCTGCGTACTGACTTTATAGGTCATACCGAACAACTTTGAATATAGGACTGTCGAAAAAATTGGCTTTTTTGTACATTCCAGCTGCAGTGATGCCGCTGATTTCTATGGGACAGCCAATTTTTTTTATCGATTTCGGATACGGTCCCGTAATTAAAGTTGTTCAGTATGACATTTAAATAAAGTCACTACGCATAGTATGGCCCTGTATAAGTAAACGATATTCATACAACTGATTAGGGCGCCCGTTGTAAATATTGGTGTTCACGCCTTCACTTTTTTCCTACGATTAAAAATCAAAGAAATATACGCTCGTAGACGGAATAGTCCCTATGACGGAATTAGCCACATTGACCCTAGTTATTTATTTGTAATACAACTAATACAAGAAAGAACCTAACCAATTCATTGTCAAACCTGTTGATTTCCTTGCTTTCACCGGCAAATGCCACGATTGTTTTGAAGGATTTAAACATTTCTTCTGCATGTTTTCCAGCTTTACTGTACGACATCATCTCTCGTACTGAAGATGTGGATTGATACTAAAATTGATAAACATTCATTTAGATTTATGAAGCAAAATCGATAGACTAAATAAATTACTACCATGTTGAAAAATACAAAGTAGATATTTACATCGGATAATATTATGGACGCCGCAAGCGAAAACGGGAGCACCGTCAGACACGCGAGAGTAAGTTCCCAACCGAGAGGAAACGACTGGCAGATGCTAATGATCGCGGTGCCCAGCAAGTTGGAGACCACCGCCAGCTTCTCGCCCATGCCTTCCTTTAACTTCATCATGTCTCTATAAACATTGGTCCCAACGTCATACAGATACACCAAAGCCGATTGATAATATTCTATATTCAATCCTACCTCCTAATATTAAAAATTTGAAAGTGTGTAAGTTTGGTAGTATGTTTCTCGTCGCAAAAAAGGTTGAATTCGATTAAACTTGGTACATGAAAGTAGAAAAGGAGATAGGATACTTTTTAGGGTGTTCGCTAGCTGGTGCGGTTGAGCGGGTGAGCGAGTTAATGTAAAATAGTATGAGCAACGCTAAATAATGGCGCTGACGTGTGCGATTTTACCAACAGAGCAGAGGCACTCCCGTGCGTGCGCCCGCTCCGTGTGCCTACGCCAGCTAGCGGACGCCCTTATTCAGGAATTCAATCCCTAAGGGATTGAAATGCCAGCTGCAATTTAGGACGAGAGAACTAAGGGGGAGTGGTGGGAGTCAAATTAGCTATTTAGCTATATAATTATACCTAGCATAAAAAAAAAACTCACTCAGACATCTTAGAAGCAAGGTTGAACTCGGAATCAGTATCGAACCATTCCATATCTTGACCCAATACAGCATTAAGAAATATTTTTCTAACTCTTGTGATCTGAAAAAATAAAAGTGCGCTTTATTGTTTTAGATTTGAAGTATTGTACATATATTTATGACAGTGAGGCGTGCCATGCCATAATTACATATTCCGTCGTCGAATAATATATTACATTACAACATGTCTTAGACGAGATTGTCTGTTAAATAATTTCAAGGTGTCACTTAATCTCTCAAACAGTCGACTTAATATTATATCCACCATCCTTATCTTTATTTGTGTTTCTTACATATCTAGTCTATACGAGACACTTCAATTGCATTGTATATCTACTCGAGTACCTAATGACTTTAAGTAATGTTTAATTAGGAATTATTACTAGAAAGTCGTGTAAAATATAGTTATTTATTTGTAATACAAGTGTAGAATGTACCTAACCAATTCCAATCAAGTGTCGAGCGAATGCAAGTGTTCTACAACGACACAGAATTGTCTTTGTGCACGTATAGTTAACACCAGACATCGTTAATTTTGCTGTAATGTAGATGCAGCATAGTTGAACTGGAAGGAAAGGAAATTCTAAAATCCAACATTATTCAAAAAAATTCCTAAATGTATTTCGTAGACAGATGATTATTTTTTTCCTTATATTACAAAATTATGGTTACCACTACCAATCACTAATAGTGTAGTAAATAGGTAGGCCCCAGGTAGTACGAAGATGGCGTCCCATGAAAGCTCACATTTTGCCGATGCTGTGCGTTGTCGTCGCTTGGGGTTCCCTCAAGTCCCTCACCACGCTTTTACAATATATACCTACAAAATGCGTAGAACGAACCTGTCTTAAAGCACTCCAATTGATGAGAGCCACCGACAGTATACAAAATAGTATTGAGATAATTATAGTTAAAACCATTCCTATGCAAATTGCTTCGGCATCTTGGATAAGGGCTTGCATATTTTCTTCATATGATGCATTTACGCTGAAAAGCAAGAATTATTTTACTTATTTCAAAACATTGGGTACACGAAAGTCTTCGACTCGAAAGTGTTACACAGCTTCCGCAATTATCAACAAATACAACGGATTTTTAAAATATATGTAGACACTAGGTAGACACTGATACTAAATTTACATGTATGTGGTGGTATTTTGAGGGATAGTCCTGAAAATTTTATTTTACTTTTAATATTTTACACCCACGAAGGCACAGTTAAAAAAACCCATTCAAAAACCCATGGGTGTTAAAATAATCAAAATATGTAGACGAAAAAAGAACTGCTCATGGTTCGAGTCGAACTAAGTGAAATTCTAGAATTCCTTGTCGTTCGATGGTTGAACTAAGTAGAACATAAAATTCCTTATAGTCCGAGTAGTTGTACCTACAACAGCAAGGATTTAATAGTTCTTGTCGTCCGACTTGTTGGGCAAGACTGTCGGACCACGCGGCCGGAGTAGGCTATTACTCAAGTAAAGTATGGATCTTCCAGCGACCAAAAACGTTAAAGGAGGAGGAAATGCCGCCAGCATCCTTGGTACAATGCCTCAAGGGCCTATTTTAGATTTAAGCTAGTTATTAATTTCGTTTAGTAGTACCACTGTATATATATTGTATGTAAATAAAAAAAAAAAAAAAAAAACGTTAATGCCACGTCTGAAACTTCAATGTAGGTAAGTTTAATGAACACTCGTTTAAATCTTATCATTTAGCTCACAGTCGTTTTCCGCCGCCGAAGAGCTGTGTGAGCGGCAAGTAGCTGGACAGGCGGTCCGTCAGCACGGTGCGCTCCACGAACGAGGTGCTCATCTCGCCAAACTGCACCAGGTTGTAGCACACGCCGCCGCCGCTCAACAACCCCAGCAACACGCCCATCAGCGTAGCACCGATCTCCAGCCAGCTCGCATATCGGAACTAATTAACATAATATAGCTAAAGTACTACCACGATAACGTCATTTTGGATAAACTTTACATAACTACTTGCTACTCGAGCTAGATTGTTTTCCATGAGGAATTGAGGGAACTCTTCAACTCTTGTAGCCATAGCGATTCTTTAGTTTTTATCTAAAAACCAAGCATTTGAATTTACTTAATTAGTGCTATTTGATGAAACGGAACTGCTCATGAAGACCAGAATGAAACTCCTCTACGACAAAAGGTTTTTAAAAGTCTTGAGGCAATTTATAATTGTTAATAAGATGCACTATGGTAGTAAACCATCAAATGGCATTTCAAACTGTTTTGTGAAGTCAGTTTTTCTATTAAAAATTATGTCATAAGAAGTAGTATATTAGTCACTTATACACCTTATAAAACAAAGCCCCAGCCGCGTCTGTCTGTTTGTGTTTATATTCGCGATAAACTCAAAAACTACTGAACGGATTTTCATGCAGTTTTCACCTA
Source organism: Cydia splendana (assembly GCF_910591565.1). Classification (NCBI taxonomy): domain Eukaryota; kingdom Metazoa; phylum Arthropoda; class Insecta; order Lepidoptera; family Tortricidae; genus Cydia; species Cydia splendana. The sequence goes on from NC_085987.1 coordinate 32,748,386, forward strand.
TCAATAGAGTGATTCTTGCGGAAGGTTTAATTAAATTTGTTAACCCGTGCGAAGTCGGGGCGGGTGGCTAGTAGATGTATATCTACTTCTTATGACGAATGATTATTTTCAGCTTAAGGTTAGTGGAATGTACTTCTGTACTTACAATTTGGAAGTACGAGACTCTGTTAGGTAATTCAGCTTCTCTGAAATAAGAGTGTAAATTTAGATTTTGAACTTGATACCCATGTGCAACAGTAAATCTCTATGTAATTGATTATAATGTATCAATCAAAATATAAACAATAGTTAACAAAACTTGAATGGAGTGCGTGTGGTAATTGAATTCGATATGGTATGGTAGCCCGGAGAGTCGATGGCCGTGGGGGCAGAAACGTCGCAGAGTAGTGGCAGGATGGCATGTAGGCGGATCCACGAAAATCATGTATAGAAAATCATTAACACGGCTGGTCGACGCTTCGGGAGACCATAGGGCTGGCGCTTACCTCTCCCAGCGCATATCGCTGGCAATACAGAGAGGTAACGCAGCCAGCGTTATGGGCTCAATGCCGCAGGCGGAGGTTCTAGAAGGGGTATTCTCTTTATAACTTCTTTTTATTTTTATATATTTTATTAGTATAATTTAGTTTTTATATAATATTATAAGTATTAGTTAAATTTTTAAGTAGGTTTATTTTAATTTTAGTTTAGTTTTTAACATTATAGACATGACGGATTTTACATTCCTATCAAGAAAAGTCAGAAAGTACTTTGTTATAAATTCGGAAATGCATTAACCCTCTGCAACTGTGGTGAATTTTTTAGAAAGATTCTATTGACGTGCTGTCTATCAGACGTCATTTTCGATAATTTAATAAATTCAATTAAAAAATAGGTTTAAAATAAAGTACATAAAAATATATAATAAACTTTAATGACATCACAGTTTCTTACAATTTGTACTTACGCAAACAAAAAAAATTAAAAAAAATCTTAACAATCAACAACTTCAAGTGACTTAATTAATTTTCCTTCTTTTGAAGATTGTATTTACACCTAAAAAAACCTAGAGAAAATCTAAAGACAGCATAAGGCACTAATCAGTTCTGAAGTTGGTTCTTATTTTAAAGGATTTTCGTCGATCAACCATGTAAAATATAATTATTTATGTGGTGAGGTCTCTCAGACACTATAGAAACATGAAATTCATATTTTTGTAAGGTGACGTCTGATAGACAACAGAATTACTATGAAGAAGCACATATTTTTATGAGGTGAGGTCTGTCAGACCCAGGACTTATTGCTGTGCTCACGTCTGTGGGACACCCGCAACTCATATCTTCCGGTGCATGCACCACATTGCCGCTCGGGCATCACTGTCCGATGCCGCGAGTCGTTTTAGGAAGGTAATGAGCGAGACAGAGCTATATATCGGCCCGTACGCCGACATAGCACCAAAAATATTATTTGACGGTGTCTGATAGACCGCACGTCAGTCGCAGAGGGTTAAATAAAAGATAAGATAAATAATGATATTTTGTTACCTGTTTATAAATATTGTCTATTCAATATATTACTAGGTATTCGCTATATCTATACCGATCACTGAAAGGCAATTGTTATTTTTTAAAGTAGTATACATATCATTTACATAACAAGACAAAATCATTTTTTTACTTAATTAGATGCTGGATTGACATGTTGTATATAAAAAATGTTAAAACAACCGATTCAAAGAAATGTACGAACGGTCTTAGAAATGTAAAGATTACACTCCCTCCTTCTTTAATCGGGTATAAATTTGTAACCCAAGCCAGATTAATTTTACCCTTTCGCATTTGTGTGGTGTAGTCCACATAAGTCGCGAGTTTGAACCTTGTTCGTTCCATTAGGTAACATATTTTTTTATTAAGCTTAAATCTTAAGAGGAATAAGTTTTCGTAAAGCTCTCTTAAAATTTATTATAAATGGGTTTTTATCTATGTATGGAGATGGAGTGAGCACTCTCTTACTTATTTCTCTATGGCACTAAAGAACGTCGGGTCAGAATCTAATTTACGTAAGTAGCTACGTAATTACGAGTAAGCGGAGTAAGTATTCGGAATTACCTGAATATACCTTACGGTACCTTTTAAAGTCCTGCTCATAAAAAGAACTTAAAAATCGTGCGTTCGCGTAGCATATCTATTATCTGAATACAGGTCTGACGAAGACCTAACCTCATGTGAATACTTGATGAACTTACTTTTCTTCCGATTTTTCCGCGCCCATTTTGGTGATGTACTTGAAGTGAAGCAGATGTTCGTAGGTAAACAAGGAACACGCGTGTCGCAAGGCTGCAGTCGGTGCGACTTCTACGAGGGCTCGCAGCCACTACTCGACAAATGTCGCGCATCGTTTTATTTATACACAGTATACAAGTACACATGCGTGTTTACACATCGTATTTCGTTTACCATGTAGTCAACTTCTAACTCCTAATTTGTAAAAAATGTGATGGAAATATTGTTTATTTGCCCATGTAAGTCAGTATTTTATAATTCGTTATTTTTAGCATTAGACAGAAGGTAAGCGATCTTGACGTGTTTTTTTTATTGAGAAACACTTTATAAAATTAAGTCACAGCAAATATATCTATATAATTATAAATCATTATACGATCAATTACATTCCTTTGCTTTCATAAGTAATAGTAGTACGTAAAATGGGGTGAGTAGGGTCAAAACTGAAATTCAAACCTCGATAACATTTTATTTTTACATATGAAAACTGAATGGTGTATTATAATACATAAGTGATCCGGACGTTTATATTTTAGTTTTTATTTTATTTTGGGTAGTTCCATTTCATAACTTTGACGATAAAGAGGAAAACCCACCTCACCCCGTAGTGCCTCGTATTTGGGGTGAGAGGGGTTTTCATACAAAGGTGATTTTGGAAGATTGTTGGATCGATTTTTTTTATTATGCGTATTACTATAGCTCCATTTTAAATTGAAATACATTATTTTTGTAGCAGTAGCCTTAAAATCCCTTCTCACCCCCCTCTCAAACCTTCTCTCCCCATTCATAACCCACCTCTCCCCGCGAAACCTACTCACCCCGTTTTACGGTAAGTGATGACTCACATGTAATGCAACCACGCACGGGCGACAGATTCTGACATCAAATTATTCTTACCTCTTCGAGACCATATTGTCAAAAGCGGCACCACATTAGTGTGATTCCTCCCTGGGATTCTTAAGTTAGGGGACGTCCATTCATTTGGTGAGGTGTTTGAGGATGTTTTGACCCCCTCCCTTCCCCCTAAATTTCACGTGAGATCCTTCCAACCTTGTATTTTGAGTACAAATGCGTAGAATGTGTTTTAGACACAATTTGCATTTTGCACGCATTTTGTTTTAAGACCATAATTAACAATTTGGTTTTTTTTTTTCAGAACAAGATTACCTGATGTTTTGCCGAGACCCCCCGGGCAGAGTCCCCCACGTGACATTCGGCTTGACCCGCTCTACCCCTGAACAGCTACGAAATTAATGGAGGCTCCCTTAATTGGGAAACAACAAAACTGCCTCCTGTAAAGAAAAACTTTCAATTTACACTTACAGGAGATGAGAATCTTCCACAAGCAATAACAGAATTGAAGACGCTGGCAGACTTTTACTTAATTCTGTTCTTATAATTTAATAAAATTTATCGTGAAATTCGTGGAGCAGTCATATTTGATATCTAAGTCAATAATAAAAGGTTATTAATGTATTTACTTATGTATTGTGAAACTACCTTCTCCAAGGCGGTATTGCTCTAAGATAGAAGGCCAACGATGTTTTTTTTGGGTTCCGTACCCAAAGGGTAAAAACGGGACCCTATTACTAAGACTCCGCTGTCCGTCCGTCCGTCCGTCTGTCACCAGGCTGTATCTCGTGAACCGTGATAAATAGCTAGGCAGTTGAAATTTTCACAGATGATGTATTTCTGTTGCCGCTATAACAACAAATACTAAAAAGTACGGAACCCTCGGTGGGCGAGTCCGACTCGCACTTGTCCGGTTTTTTCTTGGGTGTAAGCTGTCATCGTCACATGCAAAACGACGTACAGTGTGTGAGATCTTAGAAGATCCTTCGTAATTTAGAAAAAGACTTCGGTTATCGGCGGTAATGTACGAAGGTGATATGTACTGCTGTTCTGCTTTCTTAATAGCTGATAAAACTTTTTGAAGTTATCGTAAAAAGTTAAGTGGACAATTAGCATCAACATAAAATAAACCCTAATCTAAAGGCACTTAAATTAAATTTCGCTAGATAACTATATTGCGATTAGACTTATTGTCATAATTTAAATAAAATGGAATCAGAATTTGAATTTCGACCGGAGGTAAATTTGAAAACAGAATGTCATCTCACCATGTATCGCTTCTGGAAGAAATTATATAGAGCTGAGAATACCTATCGCATATTGGATTTTCTTCGATCATACAATCAGACGTGGCACGCACACGCATTAAAAGACGTATTATTACTGGGAGTGTCGATGGACGACTGAGTAGAGGGCGTGCACCCAGAAGATGGACAGATGTGGTCCAAGACGTTACCATGACTTCACTCCAGGCAACTATACAAATGGCTGAAGATCGAACGGCCTGGAGAGCAGTGACAGAAGAATAGCCCAATAAAGTCACGTTCCTCAGTCATGAGGTCACGACCAAGAAGAAGGAGAAGTAGATTTGAATTTATAATATAAAAGTAAAACTTCAAGATTAGAAAATTGCGTTAATATTACCATTTTTAATGCTATGGTGTGAGCCTATCATCATCACTATCGGAGTCATGTGTATCAATTATAAATTGGTCACTGTAGTTATCAATTCTATTTTCGTATTTACGGAAATTTTCTTCACATTTAACTGCGTGCTGACAAACTTTTCGCCAGTCTTCCGGACCGATCATATTAACATTTTCTTGGAGAAGATTCCTGATGCTTGTCATGTTCATACCAACATTACGCTGGGCTACATATTGTTTTATTTGAGCCCATATATTTTCGATAGGGTTAAAATCTGGGTGATACGGAGGTAACCGCAGAACATAATGACCATGTTCAGCCATTATTTTATCTATTGAATATTGAATATGTTCTGGTTTGTGTTTTGAGATAATTTCGTAAATATCGGGTTTGTTTAGTCGGGTGTTTACTGGAATGTTGCGAGTTTTTAACCAATCTATCATATCTTGTTTCCGGGTATTAGAATTTGGCATCTTTTCGGTATGTTTGTTGTGATATGGGGCATTATCAACTACTAGCACGGAGTTTTGCGGCAAATTTGGAATGAGCTGATTTTTAAGCCATTTCTCATAGTTTTCGCTGTTCATCTCCTTATGATAATCTCCCGTTGTGTCCGTAGATTAAAACCATTTTCACTGGCAGCATGAGCTATAATAAGACGTTGCCCTTTGGAAATTGGTTTTTTAATCCCTGCGTTGCTAGAGTCTGACCAGCCTTTGCCATTAACGTGCGAGGTGTGTATGTACGATTCATCCATATACACTATTTCTTTTCCTTCTTCTCTACATTTTTTTTTATTTTAGATAAAAATTGTGTCCTTTTAAGTCGCACATCATGTTTTTCCATTAAAGTTTTTCGGTTATCTTTGGTTTTGCAATACCGAAATCCCAATTTTCGTAAAATTTTTCGTAGCGTGAACGTAGAACCCTTGAAATTTATCGCTTCTATTAATTTCAACCGCAAATTTTTCAAATTAGGGAGTTCTTTGAATCTATAATGAAAGTCATATACCATTCTCCTGATTACGTCGTAATCAAAACTATCTAAATTTAATAAATAATCTTTTTTCGGTCTCTTTCTCTGTGGCGTTTCAAAAGGCATAGATGGAGATTTTTGGTTGGCTTCGTTTAAAATTCTTTTTAAAGTACTTTTTGAAATGCCTGTTGCTACTATCACCCGGTCTTGAAGTTTATTAAAATATTTACAATTGTCGCTCTTCTTAAAAGTTGCCGCTTCCTTCGCAAAATATTTATATACAATTTCCCGCGAGTGACTATTTACAGATATACCCTTTTTGAAACGTGTCTCCATTAAAATCAATTTTTTTAAATATCTAATGAAATAATTACGAATATATTATGGTGGTATTAATTGCTCTATATAGTTCAAGACGAGAAAAACGACTGCACTCTTTGGGTGTTGGACTGCCACTAATTCGTCAACCAAAGTAATTGAAACTGTCATTTTCTATTACACGATTACGTCCGATTATAGCCGAGACCCGAAGGTTCTTCTAAGATCTCACGGACTGTAATCGCATAACACGGTCCGTTGTCCGGTGAAAACAACACGCCGTATACAAGCGGCCTATGATGGAAGTAAGCTGCTTTGCATGGTGATATAGACACCAAAGTAAATGTTTTTTTAAGCACCCCAAAATGTACCCCTTAGGAACCGAGGAGAACTGAGGTATATTAAAAAATAATTGGCCAAGCACGAGTCAAGACTACACACGGTGTCGACAGCTCCGCACCACGCATCCCTAGGCGGTCTTAACTTTGAATACCTACTATTTAATACTACTTTACCCCATACATTTCATTTACGAGAAAATTAAGCAGCTTTTAAGTAAGACTGTTTTCATATTTATTGTATTTTTATCAGACTTTTAGGTATTTGTGGTGAAGTACAACAGTATTGAGGCCCTATTATACAATGACCCTTATTAATTACAGCCTTTGAAGTCGCAAGATAAACATTTAAGGCAGTTTACGACATCCTAATAAAGACGTTACTAGATTTTGCGTGGCGGTAAATAGTCATTAGATAGAGAACGACCTTAACTATTGCATTGACTTGATAAGAAAGATAAATATAACTGAAGGAAGTGTTTTATGTATGTACCTACCTACGTAGCTAATCCAAGTAAAGGATGACTCACGCTAGACGGGGCCGGGACCGGGCCGGAGCTTCCGGCGCTTCGTTTTCTATGGAAAGCACCACGTGATCACCGATCAGTCGTCATACAAAATGACATGTCCGAAGACGGCCCGGGCCCGACCCGGACTAGCGTGAGTCATCCTTAATGGGCTGCCCATATAACTCGTTGATGAATTGGTGTTCGTGATATCTCTTCTTCTTCCTCGCGTTATCTCGGGCTCATTGTGAGAATCTCAAATGTATTATTTTTATAATTATAAGACTAAGTTTTTGAAATATATGTAGGTAAAAATTACTCTAAAATCATGAAAATTATAAACATAGTAAATAATAATTATATTTTTACGTAAGTAGGTATAGATGACAGAAAAAAAATCTACTTTTAATGAAATTACATACTTATGTGGACACCTATTACATAAGTTAAGTCATACTTATAAGGTAAATTTATTTATTTATACAAGATAAATCCCACCATCTTCCAGGGAATCAATGACATCCCGTCAAGGCGCTTACCGTCGTTCCGCACTATTTGGGGCTCCAGGGCGGCGGGAACGCCGACACTGACGAGCGCTCTTCTCAGGATGTCATTAAGGGCGAAAGACGAGATAGGCGGCCGGCACCCGAAGAGCAGGCGAGTCCGTGGTGACCGAGGCTATTTATATGGGATCCACAAGAAGCGCAATTGTGGTCGGCACCGAGAGCAACTCCGAGCCGGAGACCGGCGGCTATGCGAAGCTCTGGGTTGATAAACGCTTGCAGCCAGTGACCTGACTGGCCTAGTATAAGTATAAGTATTTATAGGTATTTAATCAAAACGAATTTACGAACCTAAATATGTATTCTAATATTTTTATAAACAAATACTGTTCATAAGTTGTAGTACTTTATGGAGTCTCAAGAACTGATCACCAGTCAGCGATGACAGGTCTGTGGATCACCATGAGACCATGACTGTTCTTTAGGCTGCGACATATCGAAGTATAAAATTAACAATATTAAGCGATTCCTAAATTATTTTACACTGCCTCAATAAGTACTTACTGAAAGATCCCTTACAATGCTATAAATAATATTTAAATCGCATTCGTAGAGCCGTAGCTAACAACTTCTACGTCTACACCAACCTTCTTTTAAGGTACCAAGCCGGCTTCCCCGACTTTTTCTGACGTTATTTGTTCTGTCTTAAGGTGACAGTCCATTTCCAACCGCAGCTGCACTATTGATTCATGTCATTTTTTTTATTATCTAAATATTTAACATTTTCAACACCCTTTCAAATTATCTCCAAGCAAGCTATTGCAATGCAAGAAGTTATGTTGCCTGTAAAACATTAAAGGCGTTCAAGAAGAGTTTGTACTCGTATATTATTAACGCCTATCAAACCTATTTCGTATGTATAATTAAACGTTCAATTAACAGAAAATTTTTAAATGCTTAATTGGTCTACTAATTTAACAACAGATTGGTTAAATTAATATGCTCATTTTTTTCTGAATAGCCTATTAAATTTACTATCCTCAACTTACTACGTAAATAAAGCGAATGCCATTAATATAATAAAGCATAAAGCTAACCCTCATACTTTTTTATTGTTAAAAATTAATACTTTGTAACTTAAGTAAATACGACTATCTTCACTGGAGAGCAATTCATATCACCACAGCTGCTATTTATGCGATTCGGCTTGATGTACCTACTTACGCAAAGTCTCCCATTCCTCTACTAGTTAATGCATTTTTCAGCTCAGGACTCAGGAAGCGTACCTAATTGAAGAAGGATATCGTTCCCTTTCACGTCGTCCAAGCTCGTCACAGGCACACTCGCTTGGGTCAATGTCGGGGTGCGTGTTGGCCATTCCATACTACGAGAACCAACACAACATTCAGTATAAACTGTCTGCGACATTTTTAGCGACAAGTTTCAAACATTTTTACGCCACTTGCACCATCCCAACTAACCCGGGGTTAACCGGTTAGTTTCCAACTGGTAACCATGGACACCTCAGGTTTAACCGGTTAACTTCGGGTTAGTGAATGGTGCAAGTTAGCCTTATCATTTGCATATAACCGTTAAGATAGAGAGTCAAGTGCAGCGATAGAAGCTTGTACCAAAAATAAAATTATTGCAAGAAAAACTTGTTTCAGTGGCCAATGTCCGCCCTAAATAAAAAAAAAATCTTCCATATCGCTAACGACTTCCATTATTTATTTTGTATCGAAGAAAATAAATGGCATACTGTAATTGCAGGTTCTAAATAGCACGACGGATACATTCGGGTTTTCTATTTAATCTTAAAAATACGAAGTAGTTTGGTTAGTGTAGATATCCACCGAAAATAACGCAGGTCCCGCGTACGAACTTGCTGCGAAGAACATACAAATCGCTAACACATAGCAAGAGAGAGCTAGCTCACCGACAGATCGCCAAAACCTCAAAAAATACGTTTTCATCTCTCCTGTTCGGAAAGTTCACCTTTCATAGGCTGATAACCGGGTGGAAAATTGAATTTCCCACCCTAGGGTGGAAAGTATTTTTTTTTTTTTTTTTTTAATTTTTACTTCGAGCAACGGCTAATATATGCCATATTATTCAGTTAAAAGCTCTCATATTAGCTTCCGCGTGACTGAAATTGGCGCCGTTTATATTTTCATCGGAAAAAAATCTAAAACTATAGACAATCCGATCTTAAATTGGGACGTGTCTGAAAAGGGCTTAATGTATACGCGCTTTAAAAATAAGTGAAACTGAATGAATGAATGTAGGTAATGTAATGATAATACATATTTTAATAAACATTCATTGTCATTTATATTAATTTATTAACAAATACTTATGTTTATTTTATGCATTTAAATATTAAATACAATTAGTATAATTTTTATACACAATAATAAATATTTTGCCAGTAGCCACATTTTTATTTTCATAAAATAGAAAAAAAAAACTAGGAAAAGGCGGGAATAGGTATTTAATTGGTACTAAATAAACTGTTGAGAGAAAAAGCGCGGGAAACGTGAAACGTGGCGGTTGTGTTTTGGTTTCTCGTACATTTAATTTAATTTAATATAAGATTAAGATCAAGGAATTGGTAATTTGTATATATTTTAGATAGTATTACATGTAAATATTTTTGTTTTCTGTATATATTGTGACATTCACTCATATTAGGTAAGTGTTTTGTAATTCATTACAATGGGGGAGGATGATCCTCCCGACCCTGGAGGAGAAAACCTCCAGGTTGGTGTAAATATTGAAATCGAATCTAGCATGGATACAGATACATCTGTAAATAATAAAAATGATTTGAAAAGAAAAGTATATAAAAATAAGAGGTGTAAAGATTGTAACAAAAAGAGAAAGCGAAATGCTGGTGGGGAATATGTTTGCGAGTGTGAAATTGTACAGAAGACCCAAACTCATTCTATTACAAATACGGACACAAATAAAGTAGTTTCTGATACTCAAACAACCAAAGTTGGCAGAAATTTATTTTCAACATCTGATGTTGCACCGTTTACGGTACATGTTCAATTGAAACAAACGGATCCTAACTCATCCCTGCACCCGGTGTCTTTTGGTAGGTTCTTGGTAAAAAACGGCTTCAAAAATATTATAAATGGCAGTGTGAAACGTATTGGTAGGACAAGAATTTCTATGGCTTTTGCAAATCACATAGATGCTAATTTATTTGTGACCAATCCTCAACTTGACAAGGAAAATTTAACAGCATACATACCAACATTTACAGTAACGCGCATGGGCCTAGTCCGTGGTATTCCATCACAGTGGTCTGAGGAGGAAATAATGTCCAACATTTCTGTGCCCACTGGGTGTGGAAAAGTACTTAAAGTTCGGCGTTTGAACCATAGAGTTACACTTAATGGTACCGTTTCGTGGCAACCCTCTGAAACAGTTGTCCTAACTTTTGATGGTCAAGTTTTACCAAAACGGGTATTCTCATGCTACAACTCACTGCCTGTCGAACTGTATATCTTTCCCACAATCCAGTGCTTCAACTGTACTAAATTTGGTCATACGAAAACTAATTGTAGATCTAGACCCAAGTGCTTTAAGTGTGGTCAGTTGCATTCCGGTCATACCTGTTCAGTGGAGGAGGACGATGCCGTTTGCTGCCTTTGCAATGGTTTCCATTTCGCCACGAACAGGGCTTGCCCGGAGCACAAGAGACAGAAGGATATTAAAGTAACTATGGCTAACAATTGTATTTCGTATGGTGAGGCTGTTAAATTACATCCAGCTGTTTCAAAATCATTTGCCGATGTCCTTCTGACACAATCACCGCAACAGCCACAGTCTCAGCCAAATTTACATCGCATTGTCAATAATCCAGCTCCGGGTACAACCATGCAGTCACACAGTTATAAAAAGACAACTTTTTTGAAACCGCGTACAGTTAAAAAACTTATAACAACAGGGTATGATGCAGCAGCCCACAATGCTTTAGTTAAAGAATATATCATTCCATCTCCTCAAAATGGCTGTGCACTACAGCAAGAGTCTCCTAAAGATAATGTTTCAGTAGCTGAGGAAATACGAGCATTAATTAATCATTTATCTCAGCCTAATGTAAGAATACCGTCCCACGTTGCCCCCATGCTTGAAGAACTTGTTTCAACTATTAAAAATAATGGCCAAAATTATACAGTGGAACTGCAGAAGTGTAATTAATAAAAAACAAGATTTAATTCATTTATTAAACAAATTTCAATCATTTGTTTTTGCCCTCTCTGAGACATGGCTCAAGCCTGGAGCTCTTCTTAGAGTTACGGGATATTCATGTCTCAGAGAGGACCGTCCTGCGCGTCCTGGCACTCCTGGCGGATGGGGCGGAGTAGCTCTACTCGTCAGGAATACCATATCATTTTCACCTTTTCATCTTCCATCCCATAGCGATGATTTTTCAATTGTTGCTGCCATTGTAAATAACATCTGTATCATTTCTGTATATATTCCTCATCCATCATCATCCATTTTTGTTGAGCTTGAACAAATAATTTCTTCTCTTCCTAGGCCCGTTTTAATTTTAGGAGATTTTAACTCACACCACCAGGTTTGGGGTAGTTCGTCGTCTAATTATAATGGAGATCGCCTCATTCATATCTTAGACCAACACAATCTTTGTGTTTTAAACAACGGCTCTCCAACCCGCCGAACAGCTCCAACAGAGTCAATTAGCGCTATTGATTTATCAATTTGTTCAGTCGATCTTGCGTCTTCTCTCACTTGGCATACTCTGGAATCAACATATGGGAGTGATCACTACCCTATCATTATTACATTTCCATCTTCTATTCCGCCATCTCCAAAACCTAGCCCTAGGCTTAAGTATAATTTAAGTAATGTTGATTGGAAACTTTTCAAAACCCGTGTAGAGGAGAAATTGTTGTGTTTACCGTCCATAGATGATAGTAATGTAGTTAGTTGCTCAGTTGCATTAGCTCAGACAATGATCGAAGCAGCTGATGAAATTTTCCCGGTTAAAAACAGTGCATCGGGTAAAATACCTTCTCCGCCTTGGTGGGATGATGATTGCACACAAGCAATCAGAAACCGCAAGGAGGCTGAAAGAAAATATTGTAATTTTATGTCAAATGAAAATTTTGAGACATACATGCAAGTTGCTCGTGAGACTAAAAAAATGTTGAGAAAGAAAAAGTTCGAAGGCTGGAAGCGATTTTGTTTGTCTCTTAGTCCTAGTGTAAAACCATCCATAGTATGGAATAATATTAAAAGATTTAGACATGCTTTCAATGAGTCCTCTAGACAGATCCTTCCTCCTAACCTTGCTACAGAGTTTATGGACAGATTAGCACCTGCCTCCGTCCCCGAAGAATATGTATTTCACCCTGCTGCCTTTTCATTTGACTCATGCTGTTATAATTCTTTAAATGGGCCTTTTAAAATGGAGGAGTTAAAAGCTGTATTAAGTGGTTTAAAAGATACTTCACCTGGGGAAGATGGAGTTCCTTATTCATTTTTAGCAAATGCCAGTGATGGTATTCTTTCTTATTATCTAAATATAATAAATTCTGTTATACAGTCTGGTAAAATTCCTGATTCTTGGAGATCTCAAATAGTTATTCCTATTTTAAAGCCATCCAAACCAGTGTCAGATGTTTCTTCTTATCGTCCAATTGCCCTTTCCTCTGTATTTGTTAAAGTAGCAGAACATTTAGTTAAAAACAGATTAGAATATTTTGTAGAAAAAAATCAATTACTTTCTCATAGTCAATTTGGCTTCCGAAAAGGTAGGTCTACTTATGATAGCTTGGGTATTTTAGTTTCAGATATTAGATTGGCATTTTCTAGGAATGAGTCTGTAGTAGCTGCTTTTCTTGACATAAGCGCCGCTTATGATAATGTCTTAGTCTCAGTGTTACAAGCAAAACTTCACAAATTAGCTATACCAATAATGTTAACCAATTTCATAATAAACCTTTTATCAGAAAGGTTCATTAACCTTCTCATAGATGACAACAATAGGATTTCCCGTTTAGTGTGGAGAGGGCTTCCACAAGGATCCGTATTAAGTCCTTTGCTATATAATATCTACACGTTTGATTTAGAGTCAGCCTTAAATGACACTGTTAGAATCTTGCAATATGCTGATGATTTATTATTATATTCGCCAAACCTTTCTATTGAACAGGCCAGTAGATCCGTCACTTGTTCTTTGGGCTTATTGAAGTTATGGTTAGATTCAAATGGTCTGGAACTCTCAGTGTCAAAAAGTGTTGTAGTTTTGTTTACTAGAAAAATGTTTCCTCCTCCGATCAATGTGCAATTTAATAACTGCTCCATTTCCATTAAAGATAAAACCAAATTCCAAGGTGTTATCTTAGATAATAAATTAACAGGTCTTCCACATTGTGATTACATAGTTGCTAAATGTGAAAAAAATATTAATATCCTCAGGTGCGTCTCAGGAGTTTGGTGGGGTTCGCATCCTTTTTGCATGAAACTCATGTATAATGCCTTGATAAGAAGTATTTTAGATTATGGGACATTTTTGTTAGAGCCAGGATATGTAGCTGGTTTCCAAAAACTAGATCGTATTCAATCCAAAGCACTCAGATTGATTTGTGGAGCCATGAAATCAAGCCCTATCAATGCTATGCAAGTTGAGTGTGCTGAGCCTCCACTTCATTTACGACGCCAATATCTTTGTGATAGATTTATTTTCCGTTGTTCCCAATTCTCTAATCACCAACTCTGGATTATCCTGTCTAATCTTCTGGTTCAAATAACTACTTCCAACTATTGGAAACACAAGAGTCCCCCTTTTTTAATTAAAAGCTTTCAAAAACTTAAGTCTATATCAGCTCCCACTGTTAGCTCTTCAACGCTTCCCATTTTCCAATATGAATATGATTCTCTAACACTTGTTCCTCCGGTTCTCCTTGATATTGGTGTCTCCAAGAATGATGTTGAACAAAATCAACAATTCCTGGGATTCGTTGGAACGAATGGCCTGGGTGCTCAACATATGTACACAGATGCTTCTAAGACATCAGAGAATGGTTGTGTTGGCATTGGTGTTCTCCACACCCAATCTAATATTTACCAAAAAATAAAATTGCCACCTGAATCCTCTGTGTACAGTGGTGAGTGCTTTGGAATCCTGAAAGCATTAGAGTTCATCATTATAATGCATCTCAAAAAAACAATTATTTTCTCAGATTCCCTAAGTTCACTTCAGGCAATATGCAAATTTCCTTTCAAATCTAAATCTAATAACCCAATTATTTATCAAATCCGTAGCCTACTGTTAAAATGTCACCTTAAAGAGTATTCGGTTTCAATTGCCTGGATCCCTGGACACAGAGGGATTAAAGGTAATGAAAGGGTGGATGAGTTAGCTCGAGATGCCATTAGTTGTGGGGACATGTTTCCGTTTAAGAATGTTGCTGAAGACCTGTTGGCACTGCCTAAATTATACCTACGAAAGGAATGGAGGAATTTATGGGCATCTGGTGCAGGTGCTGCTGCGTTACATTATCGGAGCATTCAAAAATCAATTCCTGCCAAACCTTGGTTTGCTAAAATCTCTCTGCCAAAACCTGCAACTAGTATGTTAATTCGAATGAGATTGGGTCACGTATGTACACCGGAACATCTCAAACTACTAAATCGCGTGGCCAGTTCTGCATGCACTTGTGGAGCTGATCCAGCTGATCTTAATCATATATTCTTTGCATGTAACCTTTATGATCGTTCTATATTATTAAGACAGCTGTCAGATTTGAAAGTTCCGTTTCCCACATCTATTACAACACTCCTGTATATTAATGATTCTTCTCCATATATATTTAAATCATTGTATTCATTTATTTCACGTCATAATATTAAACTTTAACTGCCTATATAATAATTTACCCTTTCCTGATCCTTTTCCAAAATTCCGTCTTATCCGTTTTAATGTAATCCTTTAATTCCGTTACCCTGCTTTACTCGTCTGGCTGAATGCGCCAGGAGCGCGATGCCATAAAAAAAAAAAAAGAAAAAAAAACTGTTGAGACATTACTTGCTCTGGTTTAAAATGAATTTTTCAAGTGATTCGAGTGACTTAAACATATAATTAACTCCTGAATCTGTTAAAGAAGAAGCAAAAATAGTGGTTGATAATCTTTTACCTGCATCTTCAAAACAAAGATACCTAATAGCTAGTTTGTTAGTGCACGACACCTTGCACTTTGTGACTATGCGCTGAAACTTGGCACAGTTGATTCTTGGCTGGTCATGAGCAGATACAGACCATAGTCGAATAGACCAGCGGTGGAACAAAAATGGGTTTTGATAACATTAAAGTTTTTTCTTTTTTGATATGTTATTGCATGCATGTTAAATAACATTTATGTAAAATATTAGAAAATTATAGGTGGAGCGTTCGGCCATATTTAAATATTTCAATTTTGCTAAATAACTATGTAAATATAAAATTAAAGTTACAAAAAACTGTAACATGTTCAATAACACTTTAATTTATTCACAATATTCGGTTTTTAGAAATCTGGAACAGCTGCTTTCTGGTGAACGTAAAAACACGAATTACTTTGTCAATAAAGAATTAAAGTAGCTGATATTGTAAAATTACGATATTATCTATCAACTTAGTATACTTGTAAAAAATTAGAAATGTAGACAATGTGCTTGTCTAGATATTGATTTCTGGTTAAGCAGTATAGCCAATATTGAATTAAAGTTTGTAGAGTTAATATTACACGGTCATAATAAAGATCTTAGTTCCCACACAAAATATTAGAAATATAAAATCACGGCGACACTAAATACTGATACGTAAGTATGCATTCCGCGCTTATATTGAGTTACATTTCAAACGCGCGGTGTTTTCGCGCGCCGCGCTGTGCGCCGTGGCAGGGCAGGAGGCAGCGATCGACGGTGGCGGGCTAGCGATTAGCGCGGTGCCCGTAAAAAATACGCAAAACGTTTATAAAATTATTATCAATGGTAAATAGTTATATTGTTAATAGTAGGTACACTAATGGAAACTTACCTACACTTATTTATTTCTATATGTACTAGGGATTGCCCGCGGTTTGGTTTACGTAGAATTCGTTATCGTGTTAAGTATAGAAATAATAGATACATTTGAAAATTATTTTAGGTGCATTGTCATACAGATAACCACCCTTGTTAAAGTATTCTTCAAATTCAATAGACAGGTGTCATTTCAATATAATTTTGCGTAATTTGGCGCTTTTAGGTTATAAATGACTAGCGACATATATTTTTTGTTTAAGAGCGATATCCGATATATATATCTCCGATAATATTTACTTTATCATTTAAATCAATTTCAAACTAACGTTATTCAATATTTATCATTTTAAAGTCAATTTTACCAACCAACTGAGCTTTACGAGTATACCTACGGAAACAACTCAAAATTTGCATCAAATTAAATGCCACTCTTCTTATCCGTTTCGAACAATCAAGAGGGCCTTTACGAGCTGATGTAGTGAAAATTTTATTTAACCCTCGTCCCTTGAAACCTTCACTACGCTCGAGGTTCAACTTTACGAACCACTCGCTACGCTTGTGGTTCAATCTTAGAATGTTTCGCTTGTTTGGGTATCAATATTAGCATGATTAATCAACAAATTTTCCCCTTGTAAAACAAATAAATAAGGTAGGTGAGGTGCAGGCATATGAGGCCCGGCGGGTAACAAGGCCCAGCATTCAAAAATAGCAGTTGCTCCCTATTATTCTGAATTTGTACTTCTTGCTAAGAAGATCCACTGTCAGTGCAGGTAAAAAGGTCCAGTCCCGGGCCTTATTGAACGTATGAGATGAAATAATAGATTAAAATATTTTTAGATAATTTTGAATATTTTTAATCTCTCATTAATAAGGCCGATTTGAAGAAACTTCTATGAAATTATGACTTATAAATAACAACTTCACTGCGTGGGCTGTCCAAATCGCTGCAGACTTTTCTTGGTCTAACTCTAATAATTTTTCACTTGCTTTATTGACCTAAAGACGTTTTAAAGAATCAAAAAGTCTAATAACATTTAGACACTTATACTTTTTAAAGGCAGTAACTACTTACTTATATAGGTAACTTTTTTTATTAATACATAGGTAGTTATTTACGATAGAAGTGCGAAAAATTGAAATTTTGCAACGAATGACGAATTTTCAAACACGGCCAAAGGGAGTGTTTTAATGTGCTTATTATAGCACCGGTGTCGTAATGTAGCACCAGGGCCCTATTTCACCAACGTGACATTGTTGCTGACGTCACAGGCATCCATGGGCTACGGTTATAGCTTACCATCGGACGGGCCTTATTCCTGTTTGTCACTATCATTGTATTATTAAAAAAAAACTTTATTATATCGGCAAAAAACAGGTATCTTTCTTGTTTATGATGATAATGATGACAATTGACACAAGATTTCAAAGAACTTTAGGTAATTCATGACAGTAAATGAGTTCTGTGTCGGAATTTCGTGACTACTGTCGTATTTCTTGTGACAATTGTCCAAGTCCCAGCCCCCCCTTTGCTACAGTCCAACCCGAAAGGCACCTTAGGTCGGCGCTTACGTCATTATTACCGGCGCCCTATTAACTAATGAAATGAAAATGAAATGAAAAATATTTATTTCGAGCAACTATGGACTCATACAGATTTGTTAGTAGACTTACGTTCCTAATGTTAGTACCTAATTAACTATTACAATATATATACACTGCTGGAAACATGCATTTCGCAGCAGTGTCTCATATACGGGCAGTCAAGTCTGTCCGCTATCACACACAGGATAGGGTTGGGGCTGGCCCGCACCCGGCGCACCAGGGATGTGCATCGTGCAAACTAATGCGGTGCTACGCGACGTAAGCGCCGACCGCCATATTCAACGTGGTTTGTCACATAGTACCCTGTAAAGGTATGATTCCAGGGATAAAAAATATGTTATAACGTTATCCAGCGTATAATGGAATTCATAAAAGTTTTTCTTTATAATTACTACAAGTAAATTTGTTCATATTTGCATATTATTAAAAAGGTAAATGAAAAGTAATTGAGTAATTTAATTACTAATTAATGTAATCACAATTGCAAATTACACAGAAAAAATAATTACATGTAATTAAATTTTATGTAATTAACGTTGACTCGGCTCGGAGAGTTGGCGAATTGGCGATTCATTCGCCGAGTTAGCGGATCGGATACCAAGTTATCAGTTAGTTTAGTGGCCGAGTTGATTAGGAAGAACATTTGAATTTCGAAATTGTAATAAAAATGTACATGATATTCACAACTATATTTTACCCGTTTGTCAAAGGACTGTCTCATTTCAAACATAGAGAGAATCATCATACTATCTTTGACTTACACTAGTACTAGCACCCAAAAGAAAAGGATGAATATAGTTTTTTGTTTTTATTTACTGACAAATTGGTTTGACCGACTACACCTATTTCTGGTTCCTATTGTCATGTCCTGTCCTATTCAACGTCAATATCATATTATGTATATTATAAACCAACTGCTCAATATTACACGTATACATATTGAATATACAATAAGGTAAGTGACCTCACCTTATTGTATATTCCGTGTCGGCCGTATATGCCTATATACGGCCCAAATTAAATTAAAATGTTTTTTTTTTTTAACAAATGGGATATTAAGTATGAAAAACTCACTCAAATAGGTATCTTATTTATTGAAGTTTCTTCATTATACCAAAATAGTTATAAAAATATTACGATACTCTTGGAAAATATACCTTTTATAAAAGTCCTATTGTGGGCCTTATTGAACACTAGCAGGGTATTACTTAATCCCGCAAAAAATAATAATTTTGACAGTAGACAATAACAGATTTTATTGTTTTTAACTTAAGAGTTATACATATACAAATAACAATATTTGGTACTTCACAACAAGAGGATATTTATAATAAGTTAAAAATAATTCTTTTGGGCCTTATTAACTAAAGATATAAAAATTGTCTAGTTTATGCGAAAATAGTAGGTAACTAAAGTCACTAAACATAAAGCTTTATTATTATTATGTTTTAACATCTGGGGGCACGGCAGTGCCCCCGCCAAGACGAGCAAAGCACAAGGGCACTATCTACCTTTTCTCGAAGCGCTTCGTCGTTTTTTGGAACCCTCATAACTTGGGGTTGGATTATACTAGATAAACAAAGTTCTCGGACTTATTAAGCATATCAATTGCATAGCTCTTATACTTTAGATTTTATTCATATCTAAAAACTTCGATTTCGTCACTGACTCACTCACTTGATGATTATCAATACCTTTAGGGTACTTCCTGAAGTCCTCTAAGAAGCTGAAATTTGATATGTAAGATAGTTTTAGTACACAAACAACAAATAAATTCAAAAACTTGAATTTTTTAATCCTTAAGGGGATGATGAGGGGGTTTAATCTTGTATGGGGAATCAATAATCGCTGAACCGATTTAGTTGAAATTTGGTATGTAGATAGGTATTGTTATGGGGAAGGATATAGAATAGATTTCAATCTCAAAGTTTACCCTTACGGGCTGAAGGCAGATTTCAACCCCAAAGTTTACCCTTACGGGGTGAAGGGTTTATATGGGGAATCAGTAAGAAGTACATTGTGTAACAGATGCCCCCAGATACTTATTTCAGGATTTTTAATAGTAAATCACCCCCAACCCTTTAAATTAGGGGATGGAAGATTGTCATAAGCAACTTACAAAAAGAAGTGAAATCCCACCAAAAACATTTTGATGTAAAATGTTGCCCAGACGAAACCATAAGGCTCGCACTGTCAAAAAGTTATCAGATCTCTTGCCAAGCTTCTAACTCTACAAGCCCTAACTTCACTAGCTCTACACCTTAGTCAAAGTATGTAGCTCGGCCGTTTCGTTTCTACAAGAACTATTGTATGTATAATAAAAAAACCGCCCAAGTGCAAGTCGGACTCGCGTTCCAAGGGTTCCGTACATTACACAATTTTTAACAATATGTTTTTTTAGTGAAAAGTGAGTAAAATGTCTTTTAAAAACCCGTATGGATCGGATCAAAAACTAAGTACTTAAGTCCGACTCACGCCACAGATTATACATTAGTTCTTACGAACTGATACTTATCTCTCAAACAAAACGCAAGTACCTACCGTTTTGATAACACAAAAATACAATGGAGTGACCTTCAACGCGCCGCTCCCCGCACCGCGCGCACCGGCACAACGCTACGGTTGCTGACGCTTAGAAATGATAAATAAATACCCACTTAAACAGAGGAGTGAAATAAAAGGAAAGCTAAATCTTAAATTATACCTAATATTCCGATTATGCTTTAGTGTTTGCGAAATAGTGATTTTAAAAGGTCATATGTCCCTGCAGTAACCGCAGTGTTTACGCCGTTTTATAAACCGCGCAATAATCCCAGCAAGAATTAGTTTTAAAACTTCGTGTAATTTAAAACCAGATAGAGATTAATGTTACATAGTAAAGAAAAATAATAGAAACCCCATGAATAAAGGTAATTAATTATAAGTTAACCAGAGCAAAAATGAGTAGGCACTTTCCGGTGTAAACTTACTGTCGTTAAAATAAACATTTACCAAAATAAATTAAAAATTTACTACCTATTTCAAATAGATAGATATCTAAATCTATACATTTGTCACACATATTAAACATTACATGTTTAACTAAAGAAATTCAATAGTAGGTAGGTACCTACTACCCGCGCGATTCGAACTTTAAGATATCGCGCCGTTAGACTTCACTAGATATGAAATAGTAAAGATATGTGACGTTCCACGGCAAAAGGTACCTTATGGCGGCTGGCGCTTACGCTTATTATTATCGCCACTCCAATATTCAGTCGGGGCAATGGTACCTTTTGCCGTGGAACGTCACATATCTTTACTATTTCTTATCTAGTGCATCTCTAATTCATTTCCCGAATCCCGCCGTCCGTGTAACTATCGTAAAAATTGACAGTGCGGCGCGCGGTGACGTGCGTACGTGAGCGCGTGTGGCAACCAACTGGCTTGTAGAGATGGGTAACTCAGGAGTGATAGATAAAAAAGATATATATCTTTCTCGTTTCATGAATCACTCTTCTTGTCTTTACGGATCCGAATGTATCAGTATATCCGTACCGCTCACTCCCTCGGCAACGATTTACTAAAGCGAAAGCGATGTCTCGGTCGCGCGTCGACCGAAGTAACACGAACGAGCGACAGCGGTCGTTCAGGCGGATTCGGACGCGTCATTCGCTATTCCGCGGGACAGAGAAGTAGATAGTATAGTATTTTTCGCTCGCGAAGGATGCAATGCAAATTGCAATGTAAAGTATGAAGGGAAATCGAAAGGTTGTATACGTAAGACACAGACGTACACGTAAGATTATCGTAATATTGGTTATTGGTGTGATTTGTATACCTATTGATAAGTAAAATTAATTCAATAGTGTTAATCTATTCATTTTTAAATTCAAGGTCACGGTTATAGATAGTGCAATTCACGAGAACGCGCAGATTTGTCAAACCTAATCTAATAGCATGAGCAACTGCACATGACAATACGAACCAAATCAAGCTTCTTTGTGAATGTACCAATCTATATCTATCATGATACAAAATTAAAATGAAAATGTCGCCACGTTATAATAACAATTCTGTCTCTCTCTCATTCATAAGATGGCGCAAAGTCGGTAAGTGTCGATACAGTTACGAGCGGGACAACTGATACACACGGATATAAAGATATAAAAGAGTGATACATATCCCAGTGGTAAAAAGATATATATCAATCTTTTCCCTCTACTGACACATTTCGCCCATCTCTACTGGCTTGCTTTTCTACCGTGAACGGAAGCAGATTCGTAGGTATTAATCCGAGCTCGCGCAGAGAGTTCCATAGGCCTGCTCACGCTTAGCTCCACATTTCTAATAGGCTTTCCTGTCATCTATAGGTAAAGAGCTAATATGTGTATTTTTTTCATAATAAAAAGACCCAGTAGTTTCGGAGATAAGGGTAATGTTAATTTTTTGCCTGTTTTCTTAAATAACTTCTAAACTATTTATTTTAAAATTATGAAAAACATATATTTGAGATTCTAATTCTAAAATGAGCCCCTTCATTTGATATATAACAAAGATATAGTTTTTTTTCTTCTATTTATCATTCATCTCAAAAGTGACCCCTTTATTTAAATTTATATTACATATTTACTTTACATGTATGTCTTTGGGTTATAGACAAGTTTCAACTTATTAGTCCAGTAGTTTCGGAGCAAATAGGCTGTGACAGACGGACAGCCAGACATACGAGTGATCCTATAAGGGTTCAGTTTTATTCCTTTTGAGGTACGGAACCCTAAAAATAATGATTATAATAAGTTTTTCACCTTATGCCCATGTGGCGGTAGCAAAAAAGCCAAGCCACATATTTTGACTAAGGTGTAGAGTTAGTGAAGGGGCTTGTAGAGTTTGAAGCTTGGCTCGACAAGAGATCTGATAACTTTTTAACAGTGCGAGTCTTAGGCTTATGGTTTCGTCTTAGCAACATTTTACATGAAAATGTTTTTGGTGGGATAATTTTTTACAGTATAAATATTTCTTCGTAACAGTTAGTATTATCTTTTAACATGATTTTTACTGTACATCTGGGCCCTATTTCACCAACGTGACAGGTGCGACATTTGTCGACATCACTGTTACTGACGTCACAGGCCTTTATAGGCTACGGTAACCGCTTACCATCAGACGAGCGGTGTGGTTGTTTGCCACCAACCAGTGTTGGGCGTAATTAATTACTCGTGTAATTTAATTACATGTAATTAATTACTCGTGTAATTTAATTACATGTAGTTAATTACTCGTGTAATTTAATTACATGTAATTAATTACTCGTGTAATTTAATTACATGTAATTAAAATGTTTGTAATTTAATTACATAAAATTTAATTACATGTAATTAAATTACACGAGTAATTAATTACATGTAATTAAATTACACGAGTAATTAACTACATGTAATTAAATTACACGAGTAATTAATTACATGTAATTAAATTACACGAGTAATTAATTACGCCCAACACTGGTTGGTGGCAAACAACCACACCGCTCGTCTGATGGTAAGCGGTTACCGTAGCCTATAAAGGCCTGTGACGTCAGTAACAGTGATGTCGACAAATGTCGCACCTGTCACGTTGGTGAAATAGGGCCCAGATGTACAGTAAAAATCATGTTAAAAGATAATACTAACTGTTACGAAGAAATATTTATACTGTAAAAAATTATCCCACCAAAAACATTTTCATGTAAAATGTTGCTAAGACGAAACCATAAGCCTAAGACTCGCACTGTTAAAAAGTTATCAGATCTCTTGTCGAGCCAAGCTTCAAACTCTACAAGCCCCTTCACTAACTCTACACCTTAGTCAAAATATGTGGCTTGGCTTTTTTGCTACCGCCACATGGGCATAAGGTGAAAAACTTATTATAATCATTATTTTTAGGGTTCCGTACCTCAAAAGGAATAAAACTGAACCCTTATAGGATCACTCGTATGTCTGGCTGTCCGTCTGTCACAGCCTATTTGCTCCGAAACTACTGGACTAATAAGTTGAAACTTGTCTATAACCCAAAGACATACATGTAAAGTAAATATGTAATATAAATTTAAATAAAGGGGTCACTTTTGAGATGAATGATAAATAGAAGAAAAAAAACTATATCTTTGTTATATATCAAATGAAGGGGCTCATTTTAGAATTAGAATCTCAAATATATGTTTTTCATAATTTTAAAATAAATAGTTTAGAAGTTATTTAAGAAAACAGGCAAAAAATTAACATTACCCTTATCTCC
Source organism: Cydia splendana (assembly GCF_910591565.1). Taxonomy (NCBI): domain Eukaryota; kingdom Metazoa; phylum Arthropoda; class Insecta; order Lepidoptera; family Tortricidae; genus Cydia; species Cydia splendana. Next base: position 32,772,688 of record NC_085987.1, read on the forward strand.
GAAACTACTGGGTCTTTTTATTATGAAAAAAATACACATATTAGCTCTTTACCTATAGATGACAGGAAAGCCTATTAGAAATGTGGAGCTAAGCGTGAGCAGGCCTATGGAACTCTCTGCGCGAGCTCGGATTAATACCTACGAATCTGCTTCCGTTCACGGTAGAAAAGCAAGCCAGTTGGTTGCCACACGCGCTCACGTACGCACGTCACCGCGCGCCGCACTGTCAATTTTTACGATAGTTACACGGACGGCGGGATTCGGGAAATGAATTAGAGATGCACTAGATAAGAAATAGTAAAGATATGTGACGTTCCACGGCAAAAGGTACCATTGCCCCGACTGAATATTGGAGTGGCGATAATAATAAGCGTAAGCGCCAGCCGCCATAAGGTACCTTTTGCCGTGGAACGTCACATATCTTTACTATTTCATATCTAGTGAAGTCTAACGGCGCGATATCTTAAAGTTCGAATCGCGCGGGTAGTAGGTACCTACCTACTATTGAATTTCTTTAGTTAAACATGTAATGTTTAATATGTGTGACAAATGTATAGATTTAGATATCTATCTATTTGAAATAGGTAGTAAATTTTTAATTTATTTTGGTAAATGTTTATTTTAACGACAGTAAGTTTACACCGGAAAGTGCCTACTCATTTTTGCTCTGGTTAACTTATAATTAATTACCTTTATTCATGGGGTTTCTATTATTTTTCTTTACTATGTAACATTAATCTCTATCTGGTTTTAAATTACACGAAGTTTTAAAACTAATTCTTGCTGGGATTATTGCGCGGTTTATAAAACGGCGTAAACACTGCGGTTACTGCAGGGACATATGACCTTTTAAAATGACTATTTCGCAAACACTAAAGCATAATCGGAATATTAGGTATAATTTAAGATTTAGCTTTCCTTTTATTTCACTCCTCTGTTTAAGTGGGTATTTATTTATCATTTCTAAGCGTCAGCAACCGTAGCGTTGTGCCGGTGCGCGCGGTGCGGGGAGCGGCGCGTTGAAGGTCACTCCATTGTATTTTTGTGTTATCAAAACGGTAGGTACTTGCGTTTTGTTTGAGAGATAAGTATCAGTTCGTAAGAACTAATGTATAATCTGTGGCGTGAGTCGGACTTAAGTACTTAGTTTTTGATCCGATCCATACGGGTTTTTAAAAGACATTTTACTCACTTTTCACTAAAAAAACATATTGTTAAAAATTGTGTAATGTACGGAACCCTTGGAACGCGAGTCCGACTTGCACTTGGGCGGTTTTTTTATTATACATACAATAGTTCTTGTAGAAACGAAACGGCCGAGCTACATACTTTGACTAAGGTGTAGAGCTAGTGAAGTTAGGGCTTGTAGAGTTAGAAGCTTGGCAAGAGATCTGATAACTTTTTGACAGTGCGAGCCTTATGGTTTCGTCTGGGCAACATTTTACATCAAAATGTTTTTGGTGGGATTTCACTTCTTTTTGTAAGTTGCTTATGACAATCTTCCATCCCCTAATTTAAAGGGTTGGGGGTGATTTACTATTAAAAATCCTGAAATAAGTATCTGGGGGCATCTGTTACACAATGTACTTCTTACTGATTCCCCATATAAACCCTTCACCCCGTAAGGGTAAACTTTGGGGTTGAAATCTGCCTTCAGCCCGTAAGGGTAAACTTTGAGATTGAAATCTATTCTATATCCTTCCCCATAACAATACCTATCTACATACCAAATTTCAACTAAATCGGTTCAGCGATTATTGATTCCCCATACAAGATTAAACCCCCTCATCATCCCCTTAAGGATTAAAAAATTCAAGTTTTTGAATTTATTTGTTGTTTGTGTACTAAAACTATCTTACATATCAAATTTCAGCTTCTTAGAGGACTTCAGGAAGTACCCTAAAGGTATTGATAATCATCAAGTGAGTGAGTCAGTGACGAAATCGAAGTTTTTAGATATGAATAAAATCTAAAGTATAAGAGCTATGCAATTGATATGCTTAATAAGTCCGAGAACTTTGTTTATCTAGTATAATCCAACCCCAAGTTATGAGGGTTCCAAAAAACGACGAAGCGCTTCGAGAAAAGGTAGATAGTGCCCTTGTGCTTTGCTCGTCTTGGCGGGGGCACTGCCGTGCCCCCAGATGTTAAAACATAATAATAATAAAGCTTTATGTTTAGTGACTTTAGTTACCTACTATTTTCGCATAAACTAGACAATTTTTATATCTTTAGTTAATAAGGCCCAAAAGAATTATTTTTAACTTATTATAAATATCCTCTTGTTGTGAAGTACCAAATATTGTTATTTGTATATGTATAACTCTTAAGTTAAAAACAATAAAATCTGTTATTGTCTACTGTCAAAATTATTATTTTTTGCGGGATTAAGTAATACCCTGCTAGTGTTCAATAAGGCCCACAATAGGACTTTTATAAAAGGTATATTTTCCAAGAGTATCGTAATATTTTTATAACTATTTTGGTATAATGAAGAAACTTCAATAAATAAGATACCTATTTGAGTGAGTTTTTCATACTTAATATCCCATTTGTTAAAAAAAAAAAACATTTTAATTTAATTTGGGCCGTATATAGGCATATACGGCCGACACGGAATATACAATAAGGTGAGGTCACTTACCTTATTGTATATTCAATATGTATACGTGTAATATTGAGCAGTTGGTTTATAATATACATAATATGATATTGACGTTGAATAGGACAGGACATGACAATAGGAACCAGAAATAGGTGTAGTCGGTCAAACCAATTTGTCAGTAAATAAAAACAAAAAACTATATTCATCCTTTTCTTTTGGGTGCTAGTACTAGTGTAAGTCAAAGATAGTATGATGATTCTCTCTATGTTTGAAATGAGACAGTCCTTTGACAAACGGGTAAAATATAGTTGTGAATATCATGTACATTTTTATTACAATTTCGAAATTCAAATGTTCTTCCTAATCAACTCGGCCACTAAACTAACTGATAACTTGGTATCCGATCCGCTAACTCGGCGAATGAATCGCCAATTCGCCAACTCTCCGAGCCGAGTCAACGCTATCAAACTGCTATAGTGTAAACAACGTTATTTACGGTATTTGACGTCTGTCTCTCACAACAGCAATACTACGTAAAATGTTTTGCACATCGAAATCACAAAGGAAAACAACTGCACTGCAAACGTTTACGTTCTACGTCTTTTTTTTTTAATTTTAGGGTTGGCCGGACACCACCGTTATGAATCGGTAGTCGTCTAAGTAAATCGATATGAATTTTTCATTTTTCTTTTAATAAAAATAAGGAAAAGGTGGATAATTAACTGTAAATATGGATATATTTATCGTCACTTAACAGACAACAAATTTGACACAGTAATAACATAAATAAACTTTAAAATAGATCCTCAGTTAGTTTCAATTTTGACAATGGGTGCGACCTACTCGGTCGGTGTATTAAATACACCGACCAACCGGTAGCTTGCGGGAAAACCATATAATTCTAGCTTTATTTAAATCTCAAATAAAAATTCATTATACGTCACAATTCGATACTTCAGTCTACGTGCCATCCAATCGTAATCGCTTGCTGTGACAATCGATTTGCGTTAGTTACATCTCTATATACGTCAGTCATAATGTGTCAAATACCGCAAATAACGTTGTTTACACTATACTAAGGCCATTCAAAAATAAACCTTAATTCGAGAGCCCGAAGGTTCTTATATGACAAACAATACATTATGACTTAAAACTTTATGGGAAACAAAGGGACCCCTTTAATTTCACGTAATGTCCGCATCTAATTTATATATGTCCACAGTAAACAAACAAATGAATGATAAGAAAAGACAGACAGTGCTGTGAGCGGCAGATGGGGCGAGGCGAGGGGCGAGGTATAGGTAGGCTATGATAGGGTCTCGGGCGCCGCGCCGGCGACACTGACGGACCAGCGCGGCGTATGTATGAATTTCGCGCCTTTTTAAATATATTTTACTATTACAATGCAAGCTACACACCGAAATTTCTTATTTTCCATAATATGGCTGCGTATATTATTTTATAGTAATAGACTTATTTTTACAGACTCTAATTCAATATTAGATATTATAGGACAAAAAACGCATATTAATTCTAAAGCATATATCTTATTCTTCTAAATTTTTAGCTTGCCTATTAACTTAAGAATTTAGATATGTTGTTGTGGATTTATTAAACTTTAATTCAATATCGACAAAATAATAAGCTAATTTGTAGTTTGACTAAGAAGCACGTTAAAAAAATTTCTAATAATTTTACATTATAAAGCGTCATACATATTATAAACGATGGAACTTAAACATTGCACTTTAATTCAATATTAAAAAATCATTACTAAAAATATATAAATACCTAATTTATATCTAACGCTCGTTCTAACTTTTCGTCATATTTTACAAATATGCTTAAAAATATGTCCCATGTCAGATAAGTATCACTTTTTCATCTTTAGAATTATCAAAACTTTTAGTGCAAAAATCCGGTCCCACTATTGGTCTATAATAAAACATGGTCTTCCATTCCCAGAGTGACACGGGCCTACGTCACAATAAAATTGCCAATAAAATGTAGGAAATTTGATTCTCTACAAGTTTGGTTCTCACAATTTTTCTTCTAGGATCCATATTTTGGAAATTAAATTTGAAAAAAAGCGAAAGTCAAAATATTTTCATCATCTCATTTATTTTCAACTTTACGGCATAAATGAAAAGGACTAAACGAGATGATGAAAATATTTTGAATTTGTCGCTTTTTTCAAATTTAATTTCCAAAATATCGATCCTAGAATAAAAAATTGTGAGGACCAAACTTGTAGAGAATCAAATTTCCTACAATTTTTGTCCTCACGGTTTTACTGTAAAATCAAAAATGGCTGAGTTATTCAAGAAAAACCGTTTTTAGAATATACACAGGAGCCTGATTCAGACTACTTTTTAAATTTACACTCCCAGTGACCCCCCTGAGGGACCTACGAAAAAAAAATCCAAGAACTGATTATTCACGGGTAGGGTCGGTTTTTTGGATATAATGACTGGACTAGAGCTGCGGCCCGCTTCGCGGCTGGCCGCCAACTTGTCTAGATACGCACTGGCGGTTCAGGGCGCGGCGAACCGCCGATGAGTTTGTAGCCGACGTATCCGTCCACTACAATATTATTTAGCATGTACATATAGAATAATTTATTAATAATTAAAAATAAAATACGTAGATTATTTTTAAATTTATCTTCGTGCGTCTTCAGTTCTTGAAAATACCTTGCGAACTGGCCAAATTCGTTGCATGTTTCTAGTAAAGGATGAATCCACTGTATTTTTTTTATTTTTCTTTCGTTGTTTTAGGTAGTACAAATATATAACACAAGCTACCTCGGCGGCGTCCATTTTGTTAATGGACCCAAGACGCCGAGCGGTCAAGCCGCTTAGCGCGGTTTCATATACTATTTATTTCACGTACTATTGCTAGTGCGTAAGGGCCCTTAGGTACAGTCAGCAGCAGAAGTTGCTAAGCGGGCCAGGTGTTCAAAATGTTCTTGATACGACTTTATTATTAAGAGAATAAGTGTAATCAAGTAAGTGAGTCTTTAGTGTCAAGGTAATTTTGAACACCTCGCCCGCTTAGCAACTTCTCCTGCTGACTGTACCTACCTTACGTGTGCACAGAAAATCAATAATATTTTCTAGTATCAAAACTATAATTCCTACTACACAAAGTGTGACCAGCCCTAGATTTTTTGAATTTTCCGCCAAAAATGTGTGTAATGGCTCCTCTACACGATGGGCCAGCGCCGGCCACTCCAAGGGACGCAGCCATGCGGTAGAATGAGATAGCAATATCACTTGCTCCCTCTAACACATAAATGCGTCCCTTGGAGTGGCCGGCGCTGGCCCATCGTGTAGAGGAGCCATTATATTTCAGTAGCCAGACTCTATACACTAATCAATATGTAAACGGCCCTAAGGCAAGTGTACACGCTCGTAGGGGTCAGATTAAAGTAAGTTATTGATTATCTCCAAAATGGAGTAAATTAGAATACCGGTTTCTTTGAAAAGGTTACATACTTAATTTAAGCTCAGGAATGCACCCTCATAATTTATATATTATGTTTTCTCTTTCTAGAAAAAATCTACCGTCATCTTTTGTCCTATTTTGCCCGAACTTCTAGTAAGCTACTATTTGGTAACTATACTATTTTATAGATACCTACTTATTTTATTGCTAGTCACTTGACCGCTTAGTATGACTTGCGTTGTCGCGCTCGAATTCATATGTTGGTATTCTGCCTTTTCGCAGAAATATTTTTGGCGGAATTACATTTGCCAACCAACATTTCGCCGACGTTTCACTTTGACAACTAACGATTAGCAAATTTTTGTATGACAACGTTTCAATTGGTAGAATTATTGTAAAGCAGATTATTATAAGGCTGCTATGTAACTGATCACCAGATATAGTAAAATTTAACACAAAAAAAAATCTATTTTACCACCCAAAAATAATAAATGATCACCAAAATTATAACCCCATTTTAATGTGAAATGATTACCAATTTTATTACATTTTGCTATCTATTAAAGGAAATGACACCAAAGTAATCATTATAAACCCAAAAATAGTAAATGATTACCAAATTTCAAACCCCATTTTAATGTGAAATGATAACCAAATTGTTACATCTTGCTATTCTATTAAAGAAAATTACACCAAAATAATAATTGTAAACCCAAAAATAGTAAATGACCACCAAAATAAGAACTCCATTTTAATATAAAATTGTAACCAAATTTTTAAATCTTGCTATCCTATTAAAGCAAATGACTCCAAAATAATCATTGTAAACCCAAAAATAGTAAATAAGCAGCAAAATTGTAACCACATTTTAATTAAAAATGTGCAAATATTTAATATATTCGTTATCCTATTAAATTAATTATTTAAACCACTTCGTCACCTTTTTCTAGTAGCATTTCATTTCTGTAATAGTCGCAGTTCTAACCTAACCTAACCCACTTTTCTAGTAGCATTTCGTTTCTGTATGGGTCGCAGTTCAAACCTAACCTAACCCACTTTTCTAGTAGCATTTCGTTTCTGTATGGGTCGCAGTTCAAACCTACGCTAACCCACTTTTCTAGTAGCATTTCTTTTCTGTAAGGGTCGCAGTTCAAACCTAACCTAACCCACTTTTCTAGTAGCATTTCTTTTCTGTAAGGGTAGCAGTTCAAACCTAACCTAACCCACTTTTCTAGTAGCATTTCTTTTCTGTAAGGGTCGCAGTTCAAACCTAACCTAACCTACTTTTCTAGTAGCATTTCGTTTCTGTAAGAGTCACAGTGCTAACCTAACCCACTTAACTGATAGCAGTTCAAACCTAACCTAAAACGGTGGTACTTTTGTAATTTTAGGACTTATTTTTTTGGTGTTCAGTAATTTTTTTTGGTAAGCATGATTTTTTTATTTAGGGTACCAAAGTATTTTTTGGTGGTCATTATATTTGTAGCCTTATGATAACGCCTCTAAGCTTTTGGGAGACTTATCATTTGTCAAATCTTTCACTTGGTCGAACAACTCTTGGACGAATAACGTTTCGTTGAAGCTACAGTTCGCTTTTCATACATTAGGCAAGGTACAAATAAGAAAAAGGTACATACCAAAAAATCAAAAATGGCCGTGTTGTTGGACTTTTTATAATGTATATTTTAATATTTGAAGCCAGTGGCAGCGAGCGAGCCAAGCGAGTGAGCAAGACCTTCCTGGGCAGAGCCGACTTGGATATGGTTAGGTTAGAAGACTAAGGCAGGAGCAAATGCTCCCGCCTTAGTCTTTGAGGTTATTTTTTTTTCAACAACCCAAAAAACCGGGCAAGTGCGGGCTGGTCAACGACACCTTCTCGTAACTCATGAGGCCCTGGTATTACTTGCTCCGCACTAAATCAATTTTTAGACAGTTGTTTTCTCGATTTTGGCCACCGTAGACTATGGAAACTAACAAGCAACACTAAGTGGCTTTCGTAGTCTATGGATGTTGCTATATTAAGGGTGTCACGTGCGCGTTTCTGACTTATGAAGCAATTGATTCTACTAGGTATACAACCTAAAATAAATAATTAATTTGAGCTATGGTTTTGTTTCGTCCTCTTGATCGCGGTTGGTCAATTTCATTATAGTTGACTAAACTGTATCGAAATGAATATTATAGTTGAGTTGGGAGCCCATACATTAAAAATACCCAATTGCAGTTTGGTATAAGAAATCTTAATTCAAGATTTACAGTCAACGAGTAGAAAAAATTAAGTAGGTGTCACATACATAAATAGTAGATTGTTAACCAAGGGTGGAAAGTGAACCATTTCACCCGAGATATTTTGGCGCTCGAACGAAGAGAGAGCGCCAATAGTTCGAGGGTGAGATGGTTACTTTTACCCGAGTTAAACACTCTACTTTTCATTTAGACTACGAGGAAAGTCAAACACGGGAAATGTCATAGGTTTATTATTGGTAAGTATTTATGAAGTTTTTCAAGTTCACTTGATGCTTTGTATTCATCATTGATTTAAGCATAGAGTAATTGCTCCAAAGTGTGGAAGGTTGTAATGATTTAGACATTTCACTGAAATAAGCCAAAAATACGTTTTCCGACAGCGACTTCACTTTTTTAACGCTTCTCCAATTCATGAAGTGCTCGTATGCCTTTAGTAGCTGGTTTGTTACTGCACACCGTTGTATGGGGACCTTGCACTTTGAGACTATGCGCTGAAACTTGGCACAGTTGATTGTTAGCTGGTCTTGAGCAGATACATACCGGTAGACATCGAGAGCCACGTCTCATTTAGTGGCGGGGAGGGGGGGAAGTTCGACGCCGCCGCGCTTCACGTGGAGCAACATTTCTCTAAAACTATACCTATTAGGGCATGTGATATATCATTTTCGGATAAATTAAGGATGAGGAATCTAGTTTTGGAACAAAAACAATGCACTTTCTAACAAAAAAAAAGCATAAAGTAGAAAACACTAAAAAACGTATTTTTGATTTTTTCATAACTACCAATTTTTTTTTAAAGTGTAACAGGAATCTGAAAACTAAAATTACAGTCGTAAAGCTACACTTATTACGTTTAAGAAAAAATATAGTTTATTATACAAAACTGTTGATAAATGGGAGATAAAAATAATATTAAGCGTGGGTCAGAGTGATCTCAATACAAAATATTATGAATGTGGGAAAGTTACTTATAATTTGTTCTACAATCGTTTATTTTTCTTGTTTTTCGTAAATAACTCGTAAACGGTAGCCCACAGCAAAAAAATATCTGTTACGTAAATAATCTGTTTCAGATTTCTTATAAAATAAGTGCTACTTTTTTTCGCTAAGATCAATATTTAAAAAAAATATTGAAGGGAGAAAATAAATACTAAGGTCCCCTTTTTTAGTCATTCGTAAATAACTCGTAAACGATGGCCAATAGCACAAAATATTTTAATACATGAATAATTAGCATAAAATTTCCTACATAAAACGTGATTCAAACTTTTTCGCTAGGATCAATATTTAAAAAGGGGACCTTAGAATTTATTTTCTCTCTTTAATATCGTTTTTAATATTGATCCTAGCGAAAAAGTTTGAATGACCTTTTTTGTAGGAAATTTTATGTAAATTATTCATGTACTAAAAATTTTTTTGCTATTGGCCATCGTTTACGAGTTATTTACGAATTACTAAAAAAGGGGACCTAAGTATTTATTTTCACCCTTCAATATTTTTTTTAATATTGATGGTAGCGAAAAAAAGTAGCACTTATTTTATAAGAAATCTGAAACAGATTATTTACGTAACAGATATTTTTTTGCTGTGGGCTACCGTTTACGAGTTATTTACGAAAAACAAGAAAAATAAACGATTGTAGAACAAATTATAAGTAACTTTCCCACATTCATAATATTTTGTATTGAGATCACTCTGACCCACGCTTAATATTATTTTTATCTCCCATTTATCAACAGTTTTGTATAATAAACTATATTTTTTCTTAAACGTAATAAGTGTAGCTTTACGACTGTAATTTTAGTTTTCAGATTCCTGTTACACTTTAAAAAAAAATTGGTAGTTATGAAAAAATCAAAAATACGTTTTTTAGTGTTTTCTACTTTATGCTTTTTTTTTTGTTAGAAAGTGCATTGTTTTTGTTCCAAAACTAGATTCCTCATCCTTAATTTATCCGAAAATGATATATCACATGCCCTAATAGGTATAGTTTTAGAGAAATGTTGCTCCACGTGAAGCGCGGCGGCGTCGAACTTCCCCCCCTCCCCGCCACTAAATGAGACGTGGCTCTCGATGTCTACCGGTATGTATCTGCTCAAGACCAGCTAACAATCAACTGTGCCAAGTTTCAGCGCATAGTCTCAAAGTGCAAGGTCCCCATACAACGGTGTGCAGTAACAAACCAGCTACTAAAGGCATACGAGCACTTCATGAATTGGAGAAGCGTTAAAAAAGTGAAGTCGCTGTCGGAAAACGTATTTTTGGCTTATTTCAGTGAAATGTCTAAATCATTACAACCTTCCACACTTTGGAGCAATTACTCTATGCTTAAATCAATGATGAATACAAAGCATCAAGTGAACTTGAAAAACTTCATAAATACTTACCAATAATAAACCTATGACATTTCCCGTGTTTGACTTTCCTCGTAGTCTAAATGAAAAGTAGAGTGTTTAACTCGGGTAAAAGTAACCATCTCACCCTCGAACTATTGGCGCTCTCTCTTCGTTCGAGCGCCAAAATATCTCGGGTGAAATGGTTCACTTTCCACCCTTGGTTAACAATCTACTATTTATGTATGTGACACCTACTTAATTTTTTCTACTCGTTGACTGTAAATCTTGAATTAAGATTTCTTATACCAAACTGCAATTGGGTATTTTTAATGTATGGGCTCCCAACTCAACTATAATATTCATTTCGATACAGTTTAGTCAACTATAATGAAATTGACCAACCGCGATCAAGAGGACGAAACAAAACCATAGCTCAAATTAATTATTTATTTTAGGTTGTATACCTAGTAGAATCAATTGCTTCATAAGTCAGAAACGCGCACGTGACACCCTTAATATAGCAACATCCATAGACTACGAAAGCCACTTAGTGTTGCTTGTTAGTTTCCATAGTCTACGGTGGCCAAAATCGAGAAAACAACTGTCTAAAAATTGATTTAGTGCGGAGCAAGTAATACCAGGGCCTCATGAGTTACGAGAAGGTGTCGTTGACCAGCCCGCACTTGCCCGGTTTTTTGGGTTGTTGAAAAAAAAATAACCTCAAAGACTAAGGCGGGAGCATTTGCTCCTGCCTTAGTCTTCTAACCTAACCATATCCAAGTCGGCTCTGCCCAGGAAGGTCTTGCTCACTCGCTTGGCTCGCTCGCTGCCACTGGCTTCAAATATTAAAATATACATTATAAAAAGTCCAACAACACGGCCATTTTTGATTTTTTGGTATGTACCTTTTTCTTATTTGTACCTTGCCTAATGTATGAAAAGCGAACTGTAGCTTCAACGAAACGTTATTCGTCCAAGAGTTGTTCGACCAAGTGAAAGATTTGACAAATGATAAGTCTCCCAAAAGCTTAGAGGCGTTATCATAAGGCTACAAATATAATGACCACCAAAAAATACTTTGGTACCCTAAATAAAAAAATCATGCTTACCAAAAAAAATTACTGAACACCAAAAAAATAAGTCCTAAAATTACAAAAGTACCACCGTTTTAGGTTAGGTTTGAACTGCTATCAGTTAAGTGGGTTAGGTTAGCACTGTGACTCTTACAGAAACGAAATGCTACTAGAAAAGTAGGTTAGGTTAGGTTTGAACTGCGACCCTTACAGAAAAGAAATGCTACTAGAAAAGTGGGTTAGGTTAGGTTTGAACTGCTACCCTTACAGAAAAGAAATGCTACTAGAAAAGTGGGTTAGGTTAGGTTTGAACTGCGACCCTTACAGAAAAGAAATGCTACTAGAAAAGTGGGTTAGCGTAGGTTTGAACTGCGACCCATACAGAAACGAAATGCTACTAGAAAAGTGGGTTAGGTTAGGTTTGAACTGCGACCCATACAGAAACGAAATGCTACTAGAAAAGTGGGTTAGGTTAGGTTAGAACTGCGACTATTACAGAAATGAAATGCTACTAGAAAAAGGTGACGAAGTGGTTTAAATAATTAATTTAATAGGATAACGAATATATTAAATATTTGCACATTTTTAATTAAAATGTGGTTACAATTTTGCTGCTTATTTACTATTTTTGGGTTTACAATGATTATTTTGGAGTCATTTGCTTTAATAGGATAGCAAGATTTAAAAATTTGGTTACAATTTTATATTAAAATGGAGTTCTTATTTTGGTGGTCATTTACTATTTTTGGGTTTACAATTATTATTTTGGTGTAATTTTCTTTAATAGAATAGCAAGATGTAACAATTTGGTTATCATTTCACATTAAAATGGGGTTTGAAATTTGGTAATCATTTACTATTTTTGGGTTTATAATGATTACTTTGGTGTCATTTCCTTTAATAGATAGCAAAATGTAATAAAATTGGTAATCATTTCACATTAAAATGGGGTTATAATTTTGGTGATCATTTATTATTTTTGGGTGGTAAAATAGATTTTTTTTTGTGTTAAATTTTACTATATCTGGTGATCAGTTACATAGCAGCCTTATAATAATCTGCTTTACAATAATTCTACCAATTGAAACGTTGTCATACAAAAATTTGCTAATCGTTAGTTGTCAAAGTGAAACGTCGGCGAAATGTTGGTTGGCAAATGTAATTCCGCCAAAAATATTTCTGCGAAAAGGCAGAATACCAACATATGAATTCGAGCGCGACAACGCAAGTCATACTAAGCGGTCAAGTGACTAGCAATAAAATAAGTAGGTATCTATAAAATAGTATAGTTACCAAATAGTAGCTTACTAGAAGTTCGGGCAAAATAGGACAAAAGATGACGGTAGATTTTTTCTAGAAAGAGAAAACATAATATATAAATTATGAGGGTGCATTCCTGAGCTTAAATTAAGTATGTAACCTTTTCAAAGAAACCGGTATTCTAATTTACTCCATTTTGGAGATAATCAATAACTTACTTTAATCTGACCCCTACGAGCGTGTACACTTGCCTTAGGGCCGTTTACATATTGATTAGTGTATAGAGTCTGGCTACTGAAATATAATGGCTCCTCTACACGATGGGCCAGCGCCGGCCACTCCAAGGGACGCATTTATGTGTTAGAGGGAGCAAGTGATATTGCTATCTCATTCTACCGCATGGCTGCGTCCCTTGGAGTGGCCGGCGCTGGCCCATCGTGTAGAGGAGCCATTACACACATTTTTGGCGGAAAATTCAAAAAATCTAGGGCTGGTCACACTTTGTGTAGTAGGAATTATAGTTTTGATACTAGAAAATATTATTGATTTTCTGTGCACACGTAAGGTAGGTACAGTCAGCAGGAGAAGTTGCTAAGCGGGCGAGGTGTTCAAAATTACCTTGACACTAAAGACTCACTTACTTGATTACACTTATTCTCTTAATAATAAAGTCGTATCAAGAACATTTTGAACACCTGGCCCGCTTAGCAACTTCTGCTGCTGACTGTACCTAAGGGCCCTTACGCACTAGCAATAGTACGTGAAATAAATAGTATATGAAACCGCGCTAAGCGGCTTGACCGCTCGGCGTCTTGGGTCCATTAACAAAATGGACGCCGCCGAGGTAGCTTGTGTTATATATTTGTACTACCTAAAACAACGAAAGAAAAATAAAAAAAATACAGTGGATTCATCCTTTACTAGAAACATGCAACGAATTTGGCCAGTTCGCAAGGTATTTTCAAGAACTGAAGACGCACGAAGATAAATTTAAAAATAATCTACGTATTTTATTTTTAATTATTAATAAATTATTCTATATGTACATGCTAAATAATATTGTAGTGGACGGATACGTCGGCTACAAACTCATCGGCGGTTCGCCGCGCCCTGAACCGCCAGTGCGTATCTAGACAAGTTGGCGGCCAGCCGCGAAGCGGGCCGCAGCTCTAGTCCAGTCATTATATCCAAAAAACCGACCCTACCCGTGAATAATCAGTTCTTGGATTTTTTTTTCGTAGGTCCCTCAGGGGGGTCACTGGGAGTGTAAATTTAAAAAGTAGTCTGAATCAGGCTCCTGTGTATATTCTAAAAACGGTTTTTCTTGAATAACTCAGCCATTTTTGATTTTACAGTAAAACCGTGAGGACAAAAATTGTAGGAAATTTGATTCTCTACAAGTTTGGTCCTCACAATTTTTTATTCTAGGATCGATATTTTGGAAATTAAATTTGAAAAAAGCGACAAATTCAAAATATTTTCATCATCTCGTTTAGTCCTTTTCATTTATGCCGTAAAGTTGAAAATAAATGAGATGATGAAAATATTTTGACTTTCGCTTTTTTTCAAATTTAATTTCCAAAATATGGATCCTAGAAGAAAAATTGTGAGAACCAAACTTGTAGAGAATCAAATTTCCTACAGTTTTTGTCCTCACGGTTTTACTGTAAAATCGAAAATGGCCGAGTTATTTAAGAAAAACCGTTTTTCGAATATACACAGGAGCCTGATTCAGTCTACTTTTTGAATTTTCACTCCCAGTGACCCCCCGAGGGACAAACGAAAAAAAAAACCAAGAACTGATTATTCACAGGTCAAAATCTATAATGACTGAACTACTCTTCATTCAACCGCCGCAGTTGAAATTTTGTGGCGGTTAAGTGAGTACGGTCACAAGCGGTTGCATATTAAATTGGAAAAGCGGCTAGCCGCGCGGCCAGCCGCCCCCGCGGTTAAGAGCGCTCTTACAAGAAAAGTCGAAATAATGCAAAATTGATGATACTAGTCGACGAAATTCAGGACTTTGCGCTCATTATTAGAAACAATGAGTACTTGTTCCAGTAAAAGCGTCTTCTTATCTTTATAAATATCGTTGTAAATATTAGAAAAAGGACTTATTAAATTAGTAATGATTTTTTTTCTGATGGTCGTTTCCGAAAAACCCCGTGAAGCACTGAATGGCGAGCTCTTATTTGGAAATGTTGAGAATTTTACTCTGCTGAACCTGGCTATTTTGTATTACTAATACCCTGTACTTTAGGCATATCAAACTATATTTTTCCTACATACCTTTGAGAAAGAGAAAATCAAAGTAAAACGAACTCGATTTTCTCTCCGAATCAAGTGTCAATTCCTACGAAAATCTACTTAATATCGAAGTCATTTTCATACTCAAGCAATCTGCAACGTTTGCTTATACTGTTGGTATACATTAGTGTTTATGAAATTCTACTATAATTTTTTGGCAATTTTTTGAAAACTACTCTATATTACCGATGACGCGCGCTGCGCCAGCTCAGTGCCGCGGCAGAGCTTGTAGAGGCAGGACGTGTGTCGGTCGGCTCCGCACATTTTCAACGGCGACGACGAGGTTTTTTATCATTGTGTGCGGCGGGCGCCGTGTAAAACGCTATACTGTGTGCGTGTAAACCGCAACGAGAGACTTTGATCCTAGCACTGTTTTTATAGTATTATAATTTATAATGGTACAGTTTAATAAACTACCGGACAGGATTAAAAATATTTGAAACGACCTGACATTCTATATGTATTTATTTGACTCAAGATAGTACTCAGGGTCTGATGATGGAGCCGGAAGGTGGTCACCGGTACCAATCAACCATGCAACTAAACCACTTCGTGTTTAGGCTCGTTTTATTCATCTCAACAAGATCTTTGACACAAGATAGTACTCAGGGTCTGATGATGGAGCCGGAAGGTGGTCACCGGTACCAATCAACCATGCAACTAAACCACTTCGTGTTTGGGCTCGTTTGATTCGGCTCAACAAAATCTTTGACTTAAGATAGTACTCAGGGTCTGATGATGGAGCCGGAAGGTGGTCACCAGTACCAATCAACAATGCAACTAAACCACTTCGTGTTTAGGCTCGTTTTATTCGTCTCAACAAGATCTTTGACTTAAGATAGTACTCAGGGTCTGATGATGGAGCCGGAAGGTGCTCACCGGTACCAATCAACCATGCAACTAAACCACTTCGTGTTTGGGCTCGTTTGATTCGTCTCAACAAGATCTTTGGCACAAGATAATACTCAGGGTCTGATGATGGAGCCGGAAGGTGGTCACCGGTACCAATCAACCATGCAACTAAACCACTTCGTGTTTGGCTTCGTTCGATTCGTCGCAACAAGATCTTTGACACAAGTTAGTACTCAGGGTCTGATGATGGAGCTGGACTGTGGCCACGGGTACCAGTCTACCATGTAACTGAACCACTTCGTGTTTGGGCTCATTTGATTCGTCGCAATAAGATGTTTGACACAAGATACTACTCAGGGTCTGATGATGGAGCTGATAGACAGGTACCCGTCGCCACCTTCGCGCTCCATCATCAGACCCTGAGTACTACCTTGTGTCAAAGATCTTGTTGAGATGAATAAAACGTGCCTAAACACGAAGTGGTTTAGTTGCATGGTTGATTGGTACGGGTGACCACCTTCCGGCTCCAACATCAGACCCTGAGTACTATCTTGTGTCAAAGATCTTGTTGAAACGAATAAAACGAGCCTAAACACGAAGTGGTTTAGTTGCATGGTTGATTGGTACCGGTGACCACCTTCCAGCTCCATCATCAGACTCTGAGTATCACCTAGTGTCAAAGATCTTGTTGAGACGAATCAAACGATCCTAAACACGATGTGGTTTAGTTGCATGGTTGATTGGTAATGGTACCTTCCAGCTCCATCATGAGACCCTGAGTACTGTCTTGTGTCAAAGATCTTGTTGAGACGAATAAAACGAGCCTAAACACGAAGTGGTTTAGTTGCATGGTTGATTGGTACCGGTGACCACCTTCCAGCTCCATCATCAGACTCTGAGTATCACCTAGTGTCAAAGATCTTGTTGAGACGAATCAAACGATCCTAAACACGATGTGGTTTAGTTGCATGGTTGATTGGTAATGGTACCTTCCAGCTCCATCATGAGACCCTGAGTACTGTCTTGTGTCAAAGATCTTGTTGAGACGAATCAAACGAGCCCAAACACGAAGTTGTTTAGTTACATGATAGACTGGTACCCGTGGCCACCTTCCAGCTCCATCATCAGACCCTGTGTATCTTCAGTGTCAAAGATCTTGTTGAGACGAATCAAACGAGCCTAATCATGTTACTACATGGTTGATTGGTATCCGTGACCACCTTAATCATCATCAGATCCTCAGTACCAGTTCGTTTTTAAACCCTCGTTGATACAAACTTTACAACCTATAGGTACCAAATGCAATGACGAAACATGTAAATAAGCGAGTAGGTACCTATAATTTCTTTCGAGTAATATACCTTCATAAGTACGAGTATGGGGCTATTCATAAATTACGTCGTTTCAAATGGGAGGAGTGGGGGGGGGGGGTCTGGACATCGGATGATGGTAACATAACGTAGGAGGAAACAGATTCATCCGAAGCTTGATTTTTGGATGATTTGAGGGGTGGGGGGGGTCAAAAATCGTCAAAAATAGATGACGTAATTTATGAACAGCCCCTATGTACATTTGCACTGCATTTAGTATTTTCGTACTTACCAAATAACAGTTTTAGAACTTTAAAAGTTAAGTACAGTTAGTGTTGTTATGGTTGATTTCAATATGCTTCGCGAAGGATCAAGAATGTTTAATCCATCATTGTAGTGCGAGTGTGGTAGAAGGGATCGGCATACTGAGCTCGCACGGCCTGCCGCAGCGCGTAAAATACCTAAACTCGCTCAACGCCGAAATGTAATAGCGCTCTTAACCGCTAGTGGGTAAGGGCCCTAAGGAAATTAGTTAAATATGCGTTGACTCAAAGTCAATTTCTACCACTTTAGGTTAGGTCTGTGGTAAGGTTAAGTAAGTATAGAGATTCCATCGACACGGTGGCCGCTCATATAGGTACATACAGACATGTTTCGCCAAGATATTTTTATATATTATATTTATTATATATATATGTTTTGATTTTATGGATATTTTCCATAACTTCTAGTTTATCCGTTTCTTTACACACTTGTCCTGTTTATGAGATTCAGGTACTTAATCAAAGTTATCGGCAAATGTTAAAACTAGTACTTACTTAAAGTATCAAAATATTAATAGAGCACCAACCTACTAAATTGTTTACGACTTGTAAACATTGCAATTTTTCGTTATGTTACAACGCTTCACGTCGACTTCGCACATTGTCGTAATTATTTACGAGCTTAAATAATAGTTTGCGGACCTCATATATCTACCTCGGTATAGTCATTATTAATATTATTTAAAATAAACCCCTTATTAACCGCGAACAACTTGAATGAATGACATAAATTGAAAACAGACTTTTAGCTTTTTTTAAAACCATAGACAATTGGTGATAGAACAAGGAAATATCTGTTCATTGTCAACAATATTTGGCTCGACTTATATAATGTAACACAGTGAGTGGAAGCTTATTTTAAGAAAAACAGTCCGGGGCAGACTCAAGATCAACTGTTCCGTACAATTAGATTTATTTTGTACGGAACGATAATGTTTTTTTTACCTCAGCAGCGCGAACTAGGGTACTTTGCTTCTTAAAAACAGTGAGCAAAATGCGATTTTGCTCACTGAGTGAGACAAAATGACATTCAAGTGACCTTTATAGTCAAATGTCATTTCAACATGCGGGGTCTAATACAAGTTCGAAATATTTGGGTTCTATTATCTCTATCCCTTTCACACTGTTAGCAAAAAGAAACAGACAAAAAAAATTTAAACGACATTCGACGGTATATTGAGGGTTTATAATAGACCCCCGAAAACTTCAGACCGCATCGTTCCAAACCACGTACGAGTATGAATTCTTAATAATTAATTAATACACAGATATACTCAAAAAATACACAGATTATCACGCAAAATTAATTATTTTACTTTTAAGAATTTCTACCATAGTTGACAAATAGTACGTATCCGCAATTCGGACCGTATCTTACAAAGTTTTTTTTTTACAAAAAAAGTTGTCGATTGAAGTGTCAGTTGTTGATGTACGTTATTTCCATATTATTTTACTGAAATTTATTATTACGTTTTGTTTTTGTGTTCGATTGCGGTAATTAAACTTAATTGTTTGTATATTTTAAGAAAACATGAGTGCAGGTATTAAGTGATGAAGAAGGATTACATTTTTCAAGTTGTCTAATAGGTATGTTCCCACTGCTCAGGTGAAAAATTTTGTGTACTACACGAGATCAAAGTTATTTACATCTCGTGCGCTTTTGAGTTCCTTACTACGCTCAAGATTCTAAATAAGATTCACTCGCTACGCTCGTGAATCTATTATAAAATCTTTCGCTTGCACGGGACTCAAAATAAGCACTCGAATAAATATCAAACTTTGATCTCTTGTTGTACAAATAACTAGAGTCTGGCTACTGAAATATTACACAAATGTTTGGCGGGAAATTCAAAAAATCTTGGGCTGGTCACACTTTGTGTAGTAGGAATCATAGTTTTGATACTAGAAAATATTTTTGATTTTCTGTGCACACGTCAGGTACCTAAGGATCTAAGTTAAATATACGTTGACGTGCACTCAAAGTCATCTCACATAATTTCTACCACTATGTAAAGTCAACGATAAACACATGTGTTAACACTTTCTCACCATATACCATTGTTACAAGGCGAAAAATGAAATGTAGTGTAAATAAGACCTAGCTCGATAATACCGTAATATTAATCCATCACCAAAAAATACTTAAGTACCATGCCAAATATGCTAAATGCTAAGTATCAAAATATTTATAGAGCACCAACCTCCTAATTTGTTTACATTTGTTTAGGAGTTGTAAACATTGCAGTTTTTCGTTATACAACGCTACACGTCGACTTCGCATATTGTCGTAATTATTTACGAGCTTAAATAATAGTTTGCGAACCTCACTCAGTATAGACATTATTAATATTATTTAAAATAAACCCATTATAAACCGCAAACAATTTGAATGAATGACATAAATTGACAACTGACTTTTAGCTTTTTTTTTAATCATAGACAATTGGTAATACAACAACTATGGAGTGTAGAAGTATATATACACTCTACCTTCCATAACAACAACGAAATATCTGTCAACAATTTTTGGCTAGCCAGACTCTATTTTGTTGTTATGTAGTGTACCTACTTATATATTTAACGAGTTTGAGGTTTGATATACCTAATATCAGTCAGGTTTCGGAATGTATTCATACCCTAGCTGACAGCGGGGCAGTTATTCGGAGCAAGCTGTTAAATAAAAGAGCTCAGCGAGGCAACAAGAGCGTCGGTCCTAGCATAGTCGTCTCAAAAATACATCAGCCGGTGGTTAAGGCCGCAGAGAGAAGAACCGATGTATTGTAAACGTTTACTGTCTTCTGGGTCTGACCCGTGTTCGAGCCACCAAGCGTGTCTCATCTCACTAGGGGTTTATCGACACTCTTCGCTATAAGACAGTTCACTGATACGACTATCGGAACAATGATCTTCGAACCTATGTCTAGGTACGTGCTGAATTTTTCCTTCTCGGTTTTAACAAGATTCTCATGATGGGGGTGGTGACATCGACGAGCACGGCCCGGCGCTGCGATCGGTCTATCAGCAATGTTAGGTTTATTACAATAATAGTCCTGTCAGTGATGATAACTAAATCGATCCCAATAGAGCATGGCACGTTCATTTTCTAGGACTGGCGATGCAAACGCAAAACATTTAGGTATATGAATTAATCGAGTAAAAGCGAAGTTCTCCATTTCAGCTTGGGCAAAAAAATTCTTTCGTATATCCGGCTGCTCGCTGCTCGCCTCTACGGGTCTAATTTCTCAACTGATTCTCGTGAAATTTTATGAGCAAATTCCATAATTTTGTAGTTTCAGTTTAAGATTTTTTTAAATAGGCTGAGCTTTTATGGTTCACTAAATTTTGAGCTTACAGAGCCACAAGTTATAAAAAAATCGTTTAATATACGCGTAAATAGTAAACCAATATCTTTCTAAATCTTTTTACTGTAAGTGTTTACGTCTTTTTATAGTTACAGCAGAAGTTGTAGGTTTTAAAGTTTCAAATTCCTGTCAGTTGCGCCCTTCTTCCTAGCAGCGATAATACGACATAATTAGTGTAGGTAGGACAGGTAGGTACCTATTTAATTGACACGTTAGAAATTTTAAGCGAGCACTAAAAATACGAATAAATTTATAGTATTCGGCGAATTCGAATATTCGTATTCTTATTTGTTGCATCACTAACGTTGATGTAGGTACCACGAATACGAATATTCGTATAGGTATGTCAGTAAATGTATTACGATAAAAGTATCGTAGGTATTAGTTTCAGTGTAGGTACGAATCAAAATGTATCGGAGGTAAGTAGGTATTCTGAATTACCTACGGCCGGCCACGCCACGTACACAAAGAACCAACTGGAAAGCAGTGTTCCGCAGCGCTAGCCCTCGTTATCAGTCGCGCAAGAACCTAATCACTTTCATTGCAACCCCGCGAAGGAGGTCGCGGCGGCTATCACCTATCGCACGCAGTGTGTCTCGCGCAGCAGCCGCGCGCAGGCGTGCGCATGGCCCTCGCGTGACAGTCGCGCCCCGATCCGCGACGCGACGCCCGGCTCGCCGGGAATGGAGGCCTGCTGCGCGATCAGAGCTGCCGAGGACCTTGTGGGCGACCAGGTACGAGGAGCCCTCACATTCTGGAACTTCGATCCGCATACCACATAGTTTGTGCAAATTTACTCAAGTGCAGTTTCCACCGGCGGAACCGTTTCGATGTGACTCCGAATTGGGCTACGAGCTTGCGCCGGCGCTATTTGGAGTTGGGTTGTTCCCGGTACAGCCTTCAGCTCTATATAGCAGTAGGGTCCAGGATGTCGATACGCTCTATGTTTTCCGAAGTGCAGGTGTAATTACGAGGTTAAGTGTTTTGGTCTTATCTAGTGCTAAAGCCGAAATCAAAACTCTCATTAGTTGCGCTGATCCACCACATCGACCTGAGCAGGATCAGGAATATACGTGGACTCTAGATCACAAATAGGTATCCCCATGGTCTGTATACTACATTACGGTAATTTTTATCAGTTTCTAAAACCTTCAAGATTTTCAGACGAATGTACGGAGGTCATTACGGACATTATTATTATATTTAATGCAACTCATACTGATTGATTATAGATAATTAAGTTATTTTTTATATATTTAATAGTAGTGCGTTATTTTATTGCATTATCAATGCAAGCTAAATATCTGAAACTTTGTGCAATCAATTGGTAAATATTTAAAACATTGTTATGTTCATTTGTAAAAAGTATCATTACCTGTGTATACCATTAATAAGTAACTATTTATCATTGTTACTCAGGACCAATTGATACATCGGATAAGACTTTACATCAATTAGTTTTAGTAGTAAACTGTTTTAGCTTTAATTGTTTATGTTCATTTACATACTGAAGAAGTACCGTAAAATGGGGTGAGTAGGGTTCGCGGGGAGAGATGGATTATGAATGGGGAGAGAAGGAATGAGAGGGGGGTGAAATGGAATTTTAAGGCTACTGCTACAAAAATAATGTATTCCAATTTAAAATGGAGCTATATACTAATAAAAAAAATCGATCCAACAATCAACTCACCCCAAATACGAGGGACTACGGGGTGAGGTGGGATTTCCTGTTTATCGACAAAGTTATGAAATGGAACTACCCAAAATAAAATAAAACCTAAAATACAAACGTCCGGAACACTTATTATGTACACCATTCAGTTTGCATATGTAAAAATAAAATGTTATCGAGGTTTGAATGTCAGTTTTGCACCTACTCACCCCATTTTACGGTACCTCTTATAAATGAATAGTAACGTTCAAAATCAAGTTAAACTATCACGAAACTAAACTTAACAATCGCAATGAGTATTTCGAAGTTCCCATAAAAATATCTATTAATCTATAATCAACAACTTAAACTCATCATATTTCAAACGTAGTCCCCATTTTCCTATCTCAATATTAACATTATAGAAAATATTGTTACGCAATTTGATGTATTTTAACAACGGATAGGCTCGTTTATTAATTATTAACAGTGTTAGGAGCTTTTAAAAATTTGTATAGAATTTGTTTTTCGCTCCCATCAACTATAGTAATAAACGAAAAATCTAATAAATTCAAAGGAAGGGGCATAGTTATGGTTAACAATAAATTATGCTAAAATATGTTCCATAACAACAATATCCGTGGAGGAATATTGGGACTACGTTTGTATGGAGAAACCGTCGTCCACTATCCTCTTAAACCATACGCTTTTAAATAAATCAGGACGTGTAAATGGATTAGTACGTAAAAACGCAAAGGTTTGCGGGATAACAGCCGCAAGCGGGCGCAGTGGAAAAGACATCAACGCCGGCCGACGCCGACGGCCGCGCCGGGACCGCTCCCGCCCGCCGCAAAAAAACTTTTTTTAATACAGTTGCTCAAAAAGTGCTACTTTACGTAGCTGTTTAGCGTTCGCAAAGTTGTTTTTCGCGAACTAGTGCTTTTTACTTTTCCAGCTTTTTTAAATTTAATTCTGACCGTATTTGATACGTCCACACCAAAGAGTTTGGATGTTCAAAAACTTAATATATTTTTATTTTGCCATTGGACATTTATTACGTACGTAAAAGTATTTTTACACGAAATAAAGTAAATATTTATTTGTTATTATATAAATAAAACGTTATAAAATACGATATTTCACTAAAAAACTTATTTATTATTTGGCTGAATGGAACTATCATTGCCACGTTGGCTGTCGTTAACAGAAAAAATTAAAAAGTAAAACCGGCGCCCGCCATTTTCACTTGAAATTTAGTTGTATCAAATCAAAATAATTATCTTAAATTGCAAGTGTAAAAGTGTTTTTGTATTAAATGAGTTTATGTGATTAATTGAGGCAATGTAAATCAACGCTGAACGTAGTTTATAGTGATGAATAATATATAATATGCAATATCATTTAAGTTCAAGGGAAAATTCGTAAATGTAAGTGTAATACTCATGTTACCAATATTTATTTTACTGTGATTTTTTCGCAAATGTATCAAAAAACGTCGTTAAATGTACGTGTGAAAGTGTTATTATTTACTTGTCCCGTGTCTTTTATTCGCCTACGGCTCATAAAATACATCTCGGGACTCGTACTTAATAACATACTTTTCACACTTGCATTGAAATGTACTATTATATACGGTGCTAGCAGTTGCATAGCTGTCTTTGTGTGCGGTGCCTTAAGGTGCGTAACATTACCATAAACAATAACTGAAACTTTTTTTCAGTTATAATATCGTTACATTACATACTACAGAAGTACTTAGGTATAATTTTATTATAGAATAGAGATATAGCCGAGGGATCTGTCGAGCAAAATGTTAAACAGAAGTATAATATATTATTTTCAGAGTAATTGAGATATAAGGTAAAACCCGCGCGATGGCCGTATACTTAAGTATTTCGTCGCAAGTTTTGCGCGACGCGTCGTTTCTTTTGTTTTCTTCTAATCTCCTGGCTTTACGCCCCTTCTTAAGAAAAGCTGAGAACAGACTAGGTTTTTTTTTATCAATGTTATCAAAGTTCAGAATTATGCGTAACAGTGATTTTTTCAGTATCGATTCCTAATAAAATGTTATGCAAACCAATTTTTTAAATAATCTTTGTGATGTTAGTATATTTACATTGTAAGTAAGTACTAAACCTACTTTTTGTAATTTGTACCTAAATAAACCCCTGTACATCTACCATCAGTTTTGACATTGACATATACTCTCACGTCTACGTAACTTACTTTCTATGCATCTCGCTCGTACTCGCATATTAGTGCAAGCGAGATGTACAGAAAGTAAATTACGTAGACGTGAGCGTTATGTCAATGTAAAAACTGGTGGTAGACGTCCTGGTTCGACTATTAATTTGACACATTTTTGTTTTAAATGACTTTTATTGATTTTTTTTTATAACTATTAGGTATCCTCTAATAGGTACCACGTTTTGACGTTGTTCTTACCTCTTGACACTCGTTGTGATCAGTTCCCATCAGTCACACATCGTGCCAAAACGTAATCACGTTTTACAGGGTACCTACTTACTACAAAGAGCGTTAAGCGACTGCAATACTGCAAGAAGGTGCTTGAGAAATTTATTAAATAAAATAATTGAATGCCACATGCTCAGAGCATGTCATTACCAAGGACCATATATGTACTAGGTATATAAGTATGATTTATTACAACACTATTAAATAAATATAAAACGTAAAATTAGCTTAAAAATAACAATAAATATACTATCTCTAAACTAAATAAACTTAAAATAAAACGCCTATAAATAAATAACGTCCCCCAAGTCACTGCCGATGGGCAGTGTGCCCAGAAGGCTGGCCGCATTGCCACGTTGTATGGCAATACTAACGCGTTGAGCAAAATACAGGCCAGCCCTCTGGTCCCCTGCGTATATAAGTGTATATGGTCCTTGTCATTACTCTGTAATGTACTCCAGTCTCCTGTCAACCAGTTTTAGGGGCTGTTCTAGTTTACGTAGAGGTAACTAATGTTGAAGCTGTCATAACAAGCTTTTTTTGGCAATTATCTCTGCCCAAAACATATCGGGAAATTCTCTCCACAGCTGCGCAGTACGCGAACCATTACTTAAATATATGCATATTACATATTTTGCTCTTAATCTAAGTTACTCTAATAGATAGTAGGTTCTAAAAAAGCATGTTATAATATGTAGGTACCTACGGCCAAGTTAACATAGGTCAAGTAGTAGTAGTTAGTGGAAGGTTTACAATCGCGGTGAAAACGGTTTATGAATTGGGAAGTTGTACGGTTACTTATGAATAATAGGAATGGTCTGTTGTCCACAATACACAGTGTCGAATGGTTTCCAATCTTAAGATTTGCATAATAAGCTGATACTTTTGAATGAATGGCTTCGATGTCAACTTTTTATTATTAGCCCAAATGCAGATAGAATTGATGTCGATGCGAAGGCAATATAATAAAATATAAGATTTGAATTGTTAACTACTTTGATAATAGTCGGATGGGGGCAAACAGACAAATGGAAAAAGAATTTTACTGAGTGTATAGATGCTTATAAATGCGATTAAATGGTGGGATGCTTTTTACACTCAATTAAAGACACTAATTACTAATTAGTGCTCATGGAATGGTAGCACTAGTACGTAAATCGGTAACGGCCTCGGGCTTGACATGCGCACGGCTATGACTTATTCAGATGTTTTCGCTAATACGAGCTATTTAATATATTTGAGATACGAAGCATAGTTAATTAAATAAGTACATAATATTCTCAACCTCCTTCTACAAAAGCATTCACTAAGGGCCTACTTACTTTACTTTCGCAGCATGACATATATACTTTTTTTAATCCAAGAGATAATGACATAATGATATAAATGCTATAGCATTCGATGGTATAAAATATGAAGGGGTTGGTTATTTTTCAGATAGTCCCTGGCGGCAGTCGCTGGGCCGCTCCGCACGCGCCCGGCCTTCTCGACTCATGGTTTCAGATGCAGATGCAGGTCAGTTCAGCTAATCTTCTTCTTGCCTCTACTCTCTGGAGACCTATTTGTATTTGATAGGGGTGTATTTTCAACAAGTTTAGTCTACAGCAGAAGTGGCTAACTAGGTGGCTAGGTAGGTAGGTTGGTAGGTATGTGGTATCCACTACATGTGAACATAAAAAAAATATAATAAAAAAGATACATAAAACAAATCTGCATTCAATTGAGTTGTATTTTATAACAATCTCAATATTGCGTTGTCAGGAAAACATTATAAGGCATTTAAAATAAAGCTCGGCTGATTAACTGATTAAATATTATATAAGCCTGTGATTAAAATTTATAAGTGTTACTCGTATTATTATAGTTTATAGATATAATGTATAAAAAAATCTTAAGTACATTATTTTATTTTAAATAATCCACTTAAAAAATTACATTTGTATAATTGATATTAACAATCTAAACCCAAACAATAAAACAATGTTGGTTAATGTAAAAAAAATTAAAAACAAATACAGTATTTTTTTTATAGTCAAAATCATGTAAAACTATAAAAAAAATTAAACCCCGATTTCAGCCTATATTATAATAAACACATTTATTACGGAGGACTAAAAAACGAAACTAAGTATCACGAGTAACTCTACTTCATTTGTTCTATACCTATTTAAAATCCCCACCTGAACTGCACGGGGGGTGAGAAGTCCAGAACGGAGGGTCGCGCTTTCGACGGCCACGGTACCACTTATAAAATAACTATAGTAATTAGTTTGAGTAGACTGTAACAAAATAATATACTTAGGTACCATATTTTGTTATTCTTAACCTTTATTTTAAATTATTGAGGGTTATCGAGATTTGAGCTATCGAGTTCTAACGTACAAACCGCAACACTCTTAACTGTCCATCGGTGGACCTTATGCCGTCTCGAACGAGCGAGCGAAGCGAAGCGAAGCGAAGCGAAGTTCTTACATTCAACTTAGAACACACGACTGGCTGGGGCACTCCCGGCATTTCGATGTTTTTAACCTGAGCTATCAGAGGATAGTTTGATGGACAATAACTTAAGTAAATTTGTACTAATTTAGATGATATTGGGTAAACGTATAGTTGAGAGCATTATATTTTAGTCATTAAATTATGAGCAGGCTCGATCAAGGGGTCTTGCTATTCTGGTCTTCTTATTTGCAAGAAATAATGGTCGAGTTTGGTATCAAATGAAAGTGCTCGGCTTACATATCTATAATATTGTTTTAAATTTACCTGTTTTTAAATAATTAGAAAGATAAAAACGAAATATAATAAACATAATACCTATAGGTATTTGATATTTGACAAGAAACATTACGGCTTACTACAGATATACAGTTTATTTTAATCTCTATGGTGACACATATCTATTAGTTAAGGGCTCCACAGACCTTGTAATAAATCGCACGTGATTTTCGATCCATTGCCGACCTACTTAGTGCAACTAAATTAATCGCCCTTAATAGTTTTTAGCAAACAGCGAGTTCCCAGTTTGGGGCGAACTACTAGTGTAATAAGGTTTACGAACTGTCATTGAACAGTGTGGGCGAAGGTACCTCTTATTTAAAACCTATCCTAAAATACCTACACACTCGAAAAAGTTGAGTTTTGTCGGTTACCCATATAACTTTCCACCTTACCTGTATAATCTCTAACGGCACGTAACTTGAGATTAAAAACCTTTTCGATTGGCAGTTACAGCTACAACAAAACACTATCTTTATTTGCATTACTAATTTCTGATTGCACTTATAACAAGTGCAAACCTAAATAAAAGAACGCACTTGGTTTTTGTTTCAGCAATTTGTTCATAATACTTACATTATGAACAAATTGTATAGTACGCTAGATTGGAAATCGATTGTTTTATACCTACTATATGGGCCATTTTATTTAAAGTAGTCCCCTACACTTTTCTTTTCTTTTCACGAGCTCTTTCTATCCTAATAGGAGAAAAAAAGTGTCCCAAGGTTTTTATTTCCATTCCGTTACCATTTTTCATAGACTTTGTATGGTGGTCACGGAATGGAAACATCGAAAATTGTGTGGAAATTTTGGGACACTTTTTTTCTCCTATTAGGATAAAGAGCTCATGATTCTGAGTAGAAATAACATAAAAAATCCCAAATTTGTACAGGGACAACTTTAAATAAAATGGCCCATATATATCTAGACGATTTGCTAATGTTATGGATTTAATTTTAAAATGCAACTTTATAAACATAGTATAGCTGCCCAATTCAGGTATTTAAAAAAAAAACCTGCCAAGTGTGAGTCAGAGAACAAAACAGGAAAAATAACATTCCTCATTAGTACCTTAGGCGAACTTATCCCTTTAAGTTAAGGGATCCCTTCCAGTTAACCTTCAAATCAAGGGGAGTGGGGTTTTTTTTGGATTTTCGAAACGCGTTTTATTTAGTTACATTTCGATATAGTAGAGGTCAATCAAATAGCCACAATAAATAAATAACATCGTAACTACTAAACTAACCCATACGCGCCCTGTTCTCCAAGCTCTTATGAGTTCAGGACGTTTCATTCGATTTTCTATTGTAACTGTACTTAATAGCATCAGACAAATTTGGTGTTACTGAAAGTTGACGTAGGACGAGTTAACAATATCAATAGATATTTAAATTCTAGTTTCCGGGTAAAATTGCTGTGACATGATCCGAGAGACGGGCGTGAATATATTATAAGGGCACCATTTTTGACGTTTTAGCTATGGAACCCTAAAAAGAAGGGATCATAGCGTGATTGGTCATTTGAATCTGATGCGATATGTTCAGCAGGAGTCGCGCGTCACGGCACACAACCTAATAACGATAAAAATGTTGGCTTCCTTCGCACACTTCAATGATTCTCGTGCTCATTGTTGCTATTTAGATTTATAAAAACAAAGTTAAAAAGTACGTATATCATTTAGGAGATATGAGAAACAATGTGTCTATAGAATCCGGTAGCGCACGTGTATTTCGTTAGGAGGATTCACCAATTTATGCCGCGTAAGAGACAAATATGTAATAAAAGAGTCAAATAAGTAAGCTACCTACTGTTTATCGGTTTCCAATATATTCGGGTAATTCGGGGAATATAGAGTTGTAGTGGTAGTAAGAGAGACGTATCGTGTGGCGTCATTATATTTAGAAAAAAATAACCTCCTGTATATGGATTTATGATATTTTCAAATCTCTGGAAGTGTAAAAAGACTTTTAATCGAAATTTATTTGAAGTTTGATCGATATAATTTTCACCTAAGTATAGCGATCTGGATATTTTCATAGTAACTCGTGCATGCGAACTGTTTTATGAATTTTGATCTTTATTTCATTAGATTATTAAATGTCTCTAAATACGTTTTTAGGTTAAAATGATTCGTTATACATTAAAAAAAAATGTTATGGGTAGCATGAATACTTATACGTCGAAATTTACATAAATTGGTATCAGCATTAAATTGATAGTGCCTGCATTGTGCCTCTAATCTAAACTAAAGTGAGTTTCGTAAATGTACGGGAACTAGGCACGTAGGAATGTTTTCCCGTGCGTGCGTGTAGCGTGTAAAATAATATTAAACGCACCATTAGAGCCGCGCGCACTGTGACATCGGCCATTGTTCGCTTCCTCCACATCCACGTTACGTCACGGTAGCCGGTGACCGGGGGACTACTTACATATGAGAATTAAACTAATAGCTACTAACGCACTTAATTGAGTTATTAATTCCTACGTGATCTACTATATAAGTAGGTGCAAACGTAAAGAAAATAAACATATATAAACCTGCATATATGTACATTTATGATGAATGCTTTGCCACATTTCGATAAGTACAATTTATTTAAAGCTAATTTTAAAATTACGCGGTGCAATTGTTAATAAATGGTAAGGTATTATTAAATATAAATAAATAATAAATATCAGGGGACATCTTACACAGATCAAATCAACCTAGCCCCAAACTAAACAAAGCTTGTAATATGGGTAGTGCTAGGCGACGATATACATACTTAGGGTCGGTTGCACCAAACTGTATCGTTAAAGAGTTCGCTAAATATTTTTTTTGGAAAGTTTCATAGTAAAGCGCCGGCGCGCCGACTGACGTTGATCAGTCTGTCAAATGTGGTTGGTGCAACTGGCCCTTATATAGATAAATACATACTTATATACATGACTCAGGAACAAATATTTGTATTCATCACACAAATAAATGCCCTTACCGGGATTCGAACCCAAGACCATCGGCTTCACAGGCAGGGTCACTACCCGGTAGGCCAGACCGGTCGTCAAAATATACTTTTCTTACTGCATTCTTTGAATAAGTAACAACAAACCTACCTACTATTTATCGGTATCTTCATTACATCAAGTTTCTTTTATTTGTACATTTTGGTCACCCTACTTCAAAATTCGCGCTTATCATAAAATTAAAGAAAATAATTGACATCTAATGAAGTTTAATGCTTCTAAATTATCTAATAATACGCTCTGCATTGATATTGGGCATTGCGCCCTTAGTTTCAATTAGCATTATACACTTCGGTGACTTTACTCAGTTGCGTAAGCACAAACGTAAATGAGATTCATAATATGAACGGGGAGAGGGGCGAGGGGCGGGAGTATAGTGACAGGATTCACGGTCCAACTGACGAACACAATGATCGCACTCAATACCGATCGATTATGCCTTTATATGTATCTACACAGTATCTCTACAAAGTACATACCATTAGCTACATATATTAGTAAAGTTTGTTGGTTCCTCTGCGCTGTGCTGCGACGTAATCTGGCTAAAAAGTCCCAAGATCACCGAAAACGGAAGTGTTTCGGAACTTAGGTACTTATAATAAAATATTAATGTATAATGTATGTAAACCTAAACCCTATGTTAGTACCTTAAATACTTGCTTATAATTAAAATGTATCTCGTCAAGTTATGTCCACAATATTTTGGCATTCACTTTTACACCCACTGCACTACTTGTCCGTAGGTATTAGGTGTTACTTTGACGATAAGAAATCAATGGGTCAATTGATTATCTGTAAAATAAACCGCAAAATCTTACTGACGTATTTAGCTGCAATATATTTTTGTACAGATAGGTGTCCTCGTATCAGACTACTATCACAAAGTAAATGTAAGTTTTAAACATTAAGGACTCTGATAAAGTTAAAATCCGCGAATGGTGTTAGATACCATGTTCAAACAGCGCTGAAGACTAATATTGCCCCGTAACTTTATCAGATTATCGATAAGTAAATGCGCCGCGACTGTTCCCTCACACTGTACAATTTAGTGTCGTATATGCTATTCAATACGTAAAATTTGTAAGCGTTCATAATAAGCTGATAACTAACTTTTACTTGAATACAAATTTGCATGCACCTAATACTAGTCTAGATTAGTATGTGTATAAATATTTGGTATGAACATTTGCTACTAAATAGCACGGCAGAATAAAATATGCGATGTGAATAAAATTTCATGTCCATTTACGTAGTGCAAAATCGATTCCAGGCGGCGATCTTAGAGCTATAACACGGGCCGAGCGCAGACAATCTGGGTTAGGGCGACGCGACCCTAAATCGAACTTGTAATCTCCGTCTGACGGTGTACGAGGGAGCGAGACAGGGCGACGCGAGGCTGACCTAGAGTAGCAGGTTGGGAATCCGGAAGGTATGAAGGAACCGGCTCCGCAGTGCATTTTTCCATTCAATGGAAAGCGCGCTTAGACTTCGCAACGATGAGCCCTGCGGCTTTTTCGAGTTACCTACAGGCCTATTCGGATTTCGAGATAATCACAAGATCTTGAGACGATTTAGAGATCAACTAGATCTACATTAGATATCGACTAGATGTGACTTGGATATCAGTCATAACTTGTCGAAATCGTTCAAGAGGACCTCCAGAATCGCGGAAACGTCAAATTTGACATATCTATCTTACAAATATCTTTAAATTATCCGTATCGTAACTTGTTGAAGTCTAGTAGAATTCTAATTCATTTTCCGAATTGAGCCGCTATTCTTTGTTATAATTTATCATAACATAGGTAACGAAAGATTGTATGTACCTATGTAAGCTCGAACATGTTGATAGATAATAATTGGTAGGTATTTACTACTGATTTATTAACATTCGTAGAATATTTCATTTCAATTGAATTTCAATACTCAGATGCATACCTACTTGATGCCTGCACACTTATTACCTATTTCATAGTCAATTTACTTTTTTGCATTGAAAATAGTAGAAAACTTATAATTGATTTATTTATCAGATACCTAAAAAGGTAATAAATTAATAATTTAAGGAGGACTCACGTTAGACCGGGCCGGAGCCCCCGGAGCTTTGTTTTCTATGGAAAGCACCACACCAGCACCGATCAGCCGTCATATAAAAAGACGTCGGACGTCGGACGTTATCCTTTATGTCAAATTCCTAAATACCTACTTAAACACAACAATGTCGGGAGTTATCAAAGGTGCATAATCCAATGAGGATTTCAATAACAATCGAAAAATGGTAGAGTTAGACCATGATACGGTTTTGATAGCACACGCAGCGCAAGTGTTATTTTAAACGTCAAAGTTCTATGAAATTATGACGTATAAACAACACTTGCACTGCGTATGCTATCAAAATCGTTGCAGACTTTTCTTGGACTAGCTCTAGTTACTGTAGTTAGCTGAAATCTTACCTACATTATATTATTTTCTTTAAGAGTGTTTTTGATTTGTTCGCCTACTTACTTACTTACGGCGCCGTAAGTACTTCGTGGTTCATGCAGAGGTCGGCGCCGGTTTGTCTATGCTGCCATCACTTGTCAAATCTTGTTAGGGCGCGTGTACACGGTGCCGTCTTCGCGCCGACACCGCACTGCTGCCGCAGGGGCTCGTGTACACGGTACCGCCTCCGCGCCGACACCGCACCGCCGCCGCACCTCCGCACTATGTACACGAGACGCGTAAAGCCCGCCTCCGCGCCGACACCGCACCGCCGCCGCGCCGCCGCCGCACCTTCGCGCTATGTACACGAGACGCGTAAAGCCCGCCTCCACGCCGACACCGCACCGCCGCCGCGCCGCCTCCGCGCCGACACCGCACATAGCGCGGAGGTGCGGCGGCGGTGCGGTGTCGGCGCGAAGACGGCACCGTGTACAGGCGCCCTTACGTTTCCCTTTATTAATGGAATTTGTTTTAAGTGTTGAAGGTGCACCAGGCACGATGCATTATACCAATTGCCATCGAAACCGGCATCTCTTTAAAAGGTAGATCTTGTCTTTCACATGTAAGTACTTTCTTCTGTGTTATTGTGATTGTGATTACTGCTACAGTTCAAAATACTTCAACACGGTCATTAATATTTTTTTTTGACTTGGTATTGATTGACGCTGATTGACTCCAATATGGAACTGTAATTCAAGAAACTGATAATCTCTTTTGTGAACAATCTTTGGTGAACATTTAACATTTTGACGAATCGGTGATGAAGCCCGCCGATGAAGGCAGACGTGCCTAATGCCTTGCCTAGCAGCGCACACCCTCGAGCTAGCCCAGGCCCCGAATCCACGGGTTTCGTTATCGAACTGTAGTTTAGTTACTAGTAGAGGTACATTGGGTATCTACCAAAGAAGAAAACCCTGTGTGGGGGCTTTAAAATATACTAGCTCCTGGCCAGAGTAAAGGTTAAGCCCGCTGCCGGGCCGACGAATTCGCGATCTCGAAGTGCAACAAATTTCAAAGGGCATGTGGCCCAATTACCGGCGTGTCAGCGCGACGCTGCGCGGCTTTCTACCCCGCGGCCACGCTGCGCAGCGCCGCCGTCGCGCGCATTCCGCTCCCGCGCACGCTGCCTCTGCCCATCGTATTTGCACTACCATTATTTGAAACAGGCTACACAAATAGTACACAACTAGCACCCATTTTGAGCTGAATTAGGTAGCCTTTCTTTTACTTAGAGCGACTAAATCATTTTAATTTATCCTCCAGCGCATTTTCTTCGAGGCAAATAAAAAAAGCTCGTAGGTACTAGAAATATGTAGTATAATAGTATTTAATCTAACTTTTGACAATATTAGCCAAAGTAAACTATCTGTAATCGAACTTACGAGACTCTAGTCTGAAATATTACACAAAGTTTCGGCGGGAAATTTTAAAAAATCTTGGGCTGGTCACACTGTGTGTAGTAGGAATTATAGTTTTGATACTAGAAAATATTATTGATTTTCTGTGCACACGTAAGGTACCTAAGGACATACCTATACAACATACGTTGACGTGCACTCAAAGTCAGCTCACATTAATTTCTCCAATATGTAAAGTAGGTACAGTCAACGTCAAACACATATGATTACGTTCCAATGTTTTGATTTTATTGATATTGTCCAGGCGGCGTAACACGGTCGCGTTTTTATCCCTTGTCACCATGCCTGTCACGTTCTAACAAGTATGTAAGTGCGAAAGGGACGCGCATAGTGATAGACGATAAAAATGGAACCGTGCTGCGCCCACAGAACTTCTAGTTTATCCGTTTCTTTACACACTTGTCCTGTTTATGAGATTCACGTATTAATAAATTCACGTACTTAATCAAAGTTATAGGCAAATGTTAGAACTAGTACTTAAAGTATCAAAATATTAATACAGCACCAACCTACTAAATTGTTTACGACTTGTAAACATTGCAGTTTTTCGTTACACAACGCTTCACGTCGACTTCGCACATTGTCATAATTATTTACAAGCTTAAATAATAGTTTGCGGACCTCACTCGGTATAGTCATTATTAATATTATTTAAAATAGACCCCTTATAAACTGCGAACAATTTGAACGAATGACATAAATTGACAACAGACTTTTAGCTTTTTTTTAAATCATAGACAATAGGCCTGTTGCAAGTAACAATGAATCATGGAAATAATGGTTTCAACGAAACATATATGTTAATATGATTCTAAAAAATGGTCCAATCTCAGTATAAACTGAAGGATTGTTAATATATTCAATAAAATAAAAGTGCAAAATTCTCCAATCGGCCATTTTTACTGAAACGCCAATCAGAAGCGTTCTAAACAGTGACGTCATCAATCCATAACATATTTCTTAGAGCAACATAGACAACCTCATTGACCGAAATCTATACGTGGGCACCAAAGAGTTCGAAAGGTGCAAAAAAAATGTTATTTCGCCACTAAACATTTATTACGTCCAAAAAATATTATTACACGATATAAAGTAGATATCTATTTGTTATTATACTTACTATTTAAATAAAATGCTAAATAATACGATATTTCAACAACAAACTTTTTTTAATTATTTGGCTGAATGGAACTATCATTGCCATGTTGGCTGTCGTAACTAGAAAAAATGAAAAATTAAAAAGTAAAACCGGCGTTCGGTGATTTTCACTCAAAATTTACATGTATCTAAATAATTCATCTTATACTGCAACCGTGTGAGAGTTTTTGTGTAAAATGAGTTATTGTGATAACTTTTTGTAATGTATTTATCATCTCTAATCGTAATATATGGTGCTGAATTAACAATATCATTCGGATTCAAGGGAAATTCGTAACTGTAAGTATGTAAACAATATCTACCACCCTACCACCAACTAAATGATGACGTCACAAATGGCATGCGAGGCGTTTTCGCGCGAAGTTTAAACTAGCTATAATAAAATGCAATTATCTATGTTAAATCTTATGAGTATAACTGAAATATAGTGTTTTTCGGAACTAATACAAGTGTACCGACGATATTAAAAGGGTTTTCAAAATTTGTCATCAGGCCTATTGGTTATACAACAAGGAAATATCTGTCAACAATATTTGGCTAGCCAGACTCTATATCGTAACATAAGTAGGCAGGTAAAATAAAACGTTGATTCAAATTTTGTGTCTAAAATTTTGATTGTTGAAATTAAATTGGTTGAAATTTGGCGTACTTTCGTAAGTTTGATGACAATGTAATAAATACTAACAGTGAGCTGTTCTGATGATGTAGTCGGAAGGTGACCAAAGGAACTCCTCAATGGAAAAACACAAACGCAACGGTCTCAATAAGTACTTGATCGACATACAAAGGATAGCAAGTACAGTCAGCAATAAAAAGTGTATAAAAAAAGTTTACATACCTACTCGTATTGCACTGAGTCGCCGACGAGCGTGTCGGTGGAGCAGCATCGCATCGCGAGCCGCGCGGTATCGCGACAACACTGCAGACGCATTAAGTACGTTCCAAGTTGTAAACCATTTTCTAGACTACTATACTTCTGGCAGTCCTAGTAATACTAATTTACGCAATATTACTTATCAGATTAATTTATTCATCTATTTGTATTACTTGCTTACATGCCGTGAAATTCTACAGCCCGGTTTACATTAACTAGCTACTTAGGGCTACTCATTTAAACTATCGATTAGTAGTAGGTAACTAAGTAGTACTTTGTTTAAATATTATGGCCCAAAATATTAAATAAAGCTGGCATACAACCGAAATTAGGCTGGTGTCCGGCCACGTTCGAAAAAAAAGTCATGTAGTAGGTACATTTTGTAGGTTGGTACATATTTCTAATTTATATTGTCAAAATTGTCAACTTGGCACAATTAAGTAGGTGATTTAATAAAAGAGACCATAGGTACCTAAATTAGGTACCTAATATGATAACTTTTTGCAGAGGCGCCTACCTATATAAAACCTGGAAAACTTTTACATGAACAATGGCTTTAGTTTAGATCGTGATCCTTAATTAAAAGTAGGTACTTAACTGAAAGAAAACGAGTTCGTGTGAATTAGTGACATGGATTTAGCGTTAAGTTATATGTATAGCAAGTTTAAGTTAATCCAGGTTGGCGTGCTAACAAACATATGCAGTAATCGCAGTTGAATAGTCATGCAATTGTTTATCTTGTTCTCTTAGAATAAGTTCTCTATTTAAACGATGCTTTTCATGCAAGTACTGCATGCACATACCTACGATAAGCAGGGCTATTAGGTATGTGTTCTTCTGCATGTTAGTTTTAAAGTACTTTTTTTATTTTATTAGCCTGTTATAGTGTCCCACTGCTGGGCAAACGCCTCTTCCCTTGATTTCCACAACTCCCGTTGTAGTGCATTTCCGGCCAGTTACTGATGAAGGCGTCTAAGTCGTCCCGCCATCTCCGTCTGGGCCTGCCACGTCCGCGCTTCTTTTGCGGCATCCACTTGCCTATTAATATAAATAAAATAGAATCTCACCTAGATACAGAAAAAGGTGAACAAGAACAATTATATCAGCCTGATACGTTCCACTGCTGGGCCCAAGCCTTTTGTTATAAAATGTTGAAACATTCAGTTCACGATAAGTTAATTTCGTCCAAATTACCTTAAAGGTATATCATTGAGTCCATCCATGCTTGCTCGACTATTTACATATGTTATCTCTTATTGACACGTCCGAACGACTTATCGGTCGCTTCGGTCTGGATGTGCTTAATGCACGGCGCTCGAGGTCCAAATTATAAAAAAGACGCATTTAAAAATGATTTGTATGCTTGTATTTAGGCGTGTTCCAAGATAACTGAAAATACTTCCAAACTTTGACCAAACAGAAATAAGATCTGTGACTAATAAACGCTATTCTATAAATTACAATATATGTAGGTACGGTATTATATAAATAAATGAGAATATTTTAAATTATACATTTAAAACCCAAAGAACTTTAGTCATAACGTATCATAATCAGGTCAATTATTTAAAACTGGACTTTTATATTAAGCAATAAAGCTCAATGTTCTAATCTTGTATGGGCTGAAATACGATGATATCACAGTTACATTCTAACTTTATATCACTCCAATATAATTCAATAAAGCTACATCTTGATGAAAATGCTAATAAAAATGAACTCTAGTACTGGTAAATAAAACTCAAAATAGCATGACCAAATATATTTAGATGCGAGGTCTGCAAGGTAACTTTACAATTTCTATTCGAATTTTAAACAATTAACGCTACAAATTTAAGCTCACTGGCCAGCAATTTCGGAACTAAAGTTTTTCAATAGAAAGGAGGATGGGTCAATTATACATAGTGCTGCAGACATTTTGGACTAAACATTGAGTTTTCACTTCTGTCGGCACTCCCGGAGTGCAACCCGTTGTTTTTTTTTCTGTTCTATACACCACCACCGAGGTAAAAACCTATGTTTTACGACCACCAGACCATATCAATGGTTAAATAATAAATTAGCGCCTGTACACCATTATAGCTACTTATGTAATTTATCAATAAATAACGTTACAGTGAAAATTATCCTGAAATGTGGTTGGAATGGTTGGATGAAGGTAAATGAAGTCATTTAATTCATTAAAACGCTATCCTTCCATTGGAGCCAAAGTTACCTACGCGAATTAGCATAACCGTTACCCACAATTTATTCTTTACCTCAATGGGTCGATTACGAAAAGAAGTGTAAGAAAAAAGCTCTAAAACTTTTATTGGCATCGTAAGTGTTGACAGAAAAACCCAGCTAAATACATAGGTTTAACTGATTATTGAATGATTTATTGAGTGAAGCGCACATTTAGAAAAGTACAATGTGTGTGTTGACTTTTCTTAACAAAACACACCGTTAGTTTGCCGGCGTCGGGGCAGGAGGGGTGAGGGGACACCTGCGCGCGCGTCGACGAAAGTGATCGGCGGCGGCAGATCTTAAGGTACGCAGAAACGCTACTTCTCTGGTCAATATTCCGAGATAAACAATCAATGTTATTCGTTGCATGTTTGAAATAAGTACTAAAAAAAATTCAAGCTATCGATATAGGTATAATTTCATTTAACCAAGAAATTCTTAACGTTCTTACAACTTGATTTGTGTTTATAGAGATTATCTATTTTCATTAAATTCTGAAATATTCAAGACACTATTATAGCTCAGTCATAAATCATTCTCAAAGCTCTGACTGAACATATAAGAGACGATACAACAACTTCTGCCGCTTCTGAGTATGGCGTATTCGTACCAAATGTTGGTCACTGTGACCGCACACGGCAGGTTATGCCCGATAAACGCCGCGATCGTAATGCCATTCAAGTCTTAACAGCCTTTTTGAAATCGCCGTACAACCAATAACTCAGGCGTCCGATATGGGCCCTTTTTCGTAAAGCACCTAAACAGTTGCCCAACTGCAAAATAATCGTGCCGAGTGGGTGTCGCCAAGATAGCAGTAGACTTATAGTGATGCGTTTCGGAACGTCACTTAGTTGACTCGGTAAAGATTATGTGCAAGTTAGTTGTTAGCTTTAAACGGGAACATAAGTAGGTACCTATGTAACTATGCTGTAAAGGGCGAGACAGCACCAGAAAGTCATTTTGGCATGAACTTTGTAGGTACTATCATAACTACCTACAATTAACTCACGTCTAGGTAAAATACTAACATCCTACACCCTATTATTAAATATATTGTGTTGAGGCTCTTTCAATACAAACAATACGCGGCCTCGAAACTTATAATCCTCCAGTTCAAACTATTTCATGAGTACGAGAAGAGTACAAGAATGTATGTAACATAATATTAATTACCTACTTTGTTACTAAGTTACTAAGTTGAATGTTATTTGATTTAAAAGGGGGCAAAGTGATTGTTTAACCCCTCGTGCCTAATACCTATTTATATTCAAGCAAATGAAAGATTCCAAAATTGAACCACGGGCGTACCGAGTGGTTAGAAAAGTGGAATTTTGAATTTCTGCACGAAGAATGACGAGAAAACTTTAAATTTTGGAATTAGCTTTTGGAAATTAAATTGGCCTGCCAACCAGACCAGAGCAAATTAGTTAGGTACGTAGGTAATAGGCATGTACATATTGTGTATTGTTAATTATCATCTTAAGAGAACCGATTAAAGATAATTAGTGTATACGTAGCAAGTAGACTGGAGTCGGTATAAATGTAGGCTCTGGCTTTGCGAACTCGGGCACCGGCAGAGTTTTAGATATGTTGGTATAGGTAATGTCGTGACAATGGTTGGAATTCACGCAGAGTCGTCGGTGGCGCACTGCGGATACTGGGCGGTCTTGACGCCGGGTCAAACATTCTAAATGTTCCATTTGTATGACGCAATGTGCCTCGAACTGGATTTGCACTCGTCTCACAGGCACCCGACCTATGCATGTGTGCGGTAGTGTGTAACCATAACTTAAACGCAAACCTATTCTGACAATTTACCTTTCAAACTAGCAAGTAAGGTATTAATTATGCTATAGTCTAAATAATAATTAGGTCCCTCGTCCCTTCTCGAAGTGACATCATTGATATCGTAGTTTAAAAGGATAGTAAGTACCTATACTGTCCACAGTATATCTCCTCTCTAGTGAATGGTATAGAAGCTACGTGTCGCTGTTTTTCCGGCAACCCTATCCATCGCTGCATCGATGCGCTCGATCTTATGGTTCGTTCCTTCTATGCGATTAACGTAAACATGACATTGTAAAAGTTGTTATATCCGATGAGACGTCGTCGCCGGCCACTTCACTGGTAGCAGACAGCTTGGCGCGCCACTTTTTTAACTATAATTCTTTTAACATACAAAAGTCGAACGTTAATGCTGGTGGGGACTGCGGCGGAAACCGCTTTCTTTTTTTACAGTATCTAATATGAGATGTGATCTAATATGCTACATTTGTTATACCCGTGTAATTAACTACATACCTATACAATAAATCTATATATCTAATTAGTACTCGAATCAAGATATATATATAGTTAACACCTTCTCATGGTTATTTGAATCGGAACATTTTATAGCACCGTGATAGTTGTGACAATAACAATTATCTTTACGTAATACTGATTTCTCAAAAACATATCCAAATTAACACACTTCCCTCAATTGTATCAGGATCCCGTTATCACCATCAAAATGATGAAAACAGAAAATGGACGCCTTTCAAACAAAACAGAAGTTTCCAAATTGGTCCAGCCGTTCTCGAGAAACTAGAAAAATATTAGTCAATCAGTGAATTTGATATCTCCGGCTCTCAGGTAAATAAGTAGTTGATCCCATTATATTCTATAAAGCACCGAATTAACCGCACACTGAACCATAGGTACCTACTTAACGTAAAACATGGCGGGCGTAGCTTAAAGTTAAAAAACAAAAGGAAAAATGCACGCGTATACTGGGTGTTGTGTACCTGCAATAAGTATAATGACACAATGAAAAGTCAATTATTGATGAATGGGTCAGATATTTTTGCCTAACGCCTGCCTCTATTTCAGTGTTGATTGAATGGATTTTTCCCTGTCCCACTGAAAAAAAAAATGGAAACTAAACTAACTTTTTGAAAACATGTTATAGTTATACAGAAGTTTTAAAACTAAAACAATGTCATGCAATGGGCATTTAAAATGTTTGCATCCATACAGAATATCATACTCGTAACTTTAAAAACCCAAAGATTTGGATTTTTCGATATAGTTCATCTCCAAACGATTGTAGTATTTCATGCGCCAATTTCATTGGTCTTCGTTTGACTCTAGGGGGTCATCCATTAATTACGTCACACGAAATTCTGGGTTTTTTACCCCTCCCCCCGTCCTTGTCACACTTGGTCACATTTGGCAAACCCCTCCCCCCCTGGTGTGACGTGACATTTCTTCAACGAAATCGGCAAATATTTATTTAATATTTTATCAAAATATTTTTTACAAAAGAAATATTAGTAATTTTATAACCCAAAACTGATTAAGAAATAACATTAAACGAATGAAAACGATTATCGTTTCAAACCCTTGTTATTTAAATGATAATTAGCGTATAAAATAATTTAAATACATTTTCAGTTACTGATGAAGTTAAAGTGACGTCACAAAGTTTATGACTCCCCCCTCCCCCTTGTCACAACATGTCACATTTTCTTGACCCCCTTCCTCCCCCTAAACGTGTGATGTAATTAATGGATGACCCCTAGGGGGTGATCGGTAGAAAATGCCGTTTGTCAATTCCCTTACTTGTAGAGTTAGACCATGCATGGTTGGCAGAGATTTTGATAACACAGACTGTGTTATTTTAAACGTCAAACTTCTATGAATTTATGACGTCTAAAATAACACCTTCACAGTCTGTGCTATTAAAACAGCTGCCAACCATGCTTGGTCTAACTCTATAGAGATAGGAAAAACGAAGATTTAAATAATAATAAATAACAACAACCTTCTCAGCAATCAATTTAACAAAAGATGATTCACACAGCTTAATATATACTTTGGATTATTTAATCAATTTGATTAGAAATATATTATAATTGTGCTCGTATTACAATATTTTGGATGGTGAGTCATTTTACTCCTAGTAGGTATTACGCAATGCCCATTACTAGTTTGTCTTAATAGCCTCGGGCAATAATATAGTGTGACTCATCTATAACATCACACGTGGCACTGCAAAAACCTTCCTGTATGTTAATAAGGCAATATATTTTATAGATATAATAGTTGGCAAAAAAACGTTAATCAAAAATAGTCACATTGAAAGCAAGGAGTAAAACTGTCGGTCATTCTGCCTAAGTAAAATAACGGAAACATACGCTCGTGGAACCATGTCGCGCGTAGAGTGACTGAAAATACGAGTGAACTGTAAAACTTGAATTCAGTTTTATTCACTCTTTAGTCTCGCCTGCAAAAAAGACATCGTTATGTGGCTAATATTTTTTTTTCAGAACATTTTTCGTAATCTCACTCCTCACTGTTTGCAGCAACGTAATAAACTTTTAGTACTTACTCTAATTAATGTACTGCGCCAAGTATGATCTTGCATTAAAGAGAGAGGCAAATGAAACGAATGATAAATTAGGTAAAGACAACTATCATCACTGTTTTTAGTGAAATCCTTCTTCTTCCTCGCGTTATGCCGGCATTTTGCCACGGCTCATGGGAGCCTGGGGTCCGCTTGACAACTAATCCCAAGAATTGACGTAGGCACTAGTTTTTACGAAAGCGACTGCCATCTGACCTTCCATCCCAGAGAGGAAACTAGGCCTTAATTAGGATTAGTCCGGTTTCCTCACGATGTTTTCCTTCACCGACTGACTGACTGACTGACTGATTGACCGACTGTTTTTAGTGAAATATTGTAAAATATTAGTTAAAATTAAGTACAACCTATCCCGAACTGATCGGGATTTTTCCTGATCTGACCGTGGCATGGTGTATACGTAAGTGCAGTAATAAACCGATAGGCAGGTGTCTGCTAGATAATGAAATTGCAATTGATAAGCGGCTCACTGCAGTTTCACTTTATATGCTCAAATACAAGCTTGGGACCCGTTCTACTTGTAATGTAGATAGCTACAAGGCTTTCTTGTATCATAATCGCCTCTAATGTAATCGTAACATAATCTAAAGAAAATCTTGATGAAAAGAAAAATACTTCGTGACTTTAAATAAAACTTGCTGCAATAAGCAAGTTAATTGTTGTCGTATTTAGTCACG
Organism: Cydia splendana; assembly: GCF_910591565.1. Classification (NCBI taxonomy): domain Eukaryota; kingdom Metazoa; phylum Arthropoda; class Insecta; order Lepidoptera; family Tortricidae; genus Cydia; species Cydia splendana. Next base: position 32,816,953 of record NC_085987.1, read on the forward strand.
AGGTATTTAGTTAATAAACGTACAGTTTGATTAATTAGGGGTGCATCATATAGGTAATAAGAGATTCGGCCGCCAACTGCGCATCGACGTTATAGAGCTTTAATTTTTGGGACAACAACAAGTGAATATTTCACACAGATTACCCTTGTACCTATTTTAAACCATACCTCGAAACATTACTAAGAACTATGGTTGACTTTTCACAAATCCTTTAAATAAAACCGCATTTATTTATTTAAGGACGTTTAGAAATTATTTAGGTACGTAATCTGCGAATTGTCAACAGTTCTGAAGCACTGCTCGAGGTGAAAGGTGACCATGGTCTATGAATGTAATTTCAATTCGATAAGTCAGAAACTGTAATATTTACCCAGATTCAGTCATTAACTACTAAAAAGCTACTTTATAATATTCAAGGTACCCGAATCGAGTCGAAATCGGTTTTTTAACATAGTGGAGTAAGCTCTCAAGCAAGTCAAAAACTAATGTTAGTTGCTATGTTAAGTTATTCAAACTTCAAAGTACCTACATACTTGACAATACTCCTACTAAGTAATTAAACATTAATTCAATATAAATAATAACTACCTAACCTACAAAGATCGTATATCCCGTCATTATTACAAAATCAAACCGTTATAGCTTATGTTCATTGGCGAAATTATGGGCCTCTAACCGAATCGTAGAAACATATTGTATGCAATTTATATTTACACACATATTTTATCTAACAATGTACTACGTATCTTATCAGTATTTCTGCTATGTAGATACCTACTAAAAAAAGATAAACTGGAAAACATAGTATTTTGCGAACCCCACCTTTGTTTGGTGACCTATATTTGTTTTTTTACTTAAGGTGCAATTCTACCGATGTACCTACACGCAATGTGCAATAGAAAAATTTCGTTAAATTGTACGAATACCTATTTGCACAAGGGAATGTGGGGAAAAACTAGGACATAAGGACATTATTTATTAAAAACTTAAAACAACTCGAATACCTACCTATTTTCATATTTTATAATTAGATAAGCATCAGTCATGATTGTTATATAGATTTAATAGCATGTAAGATGTTCGTTATTCGATATTCGTTAATTTTAATCCTTACATATTGATTGAACAATATCATAGTTTTTATAAATGTATATACGCTTTTATAAGCTTATGAAGATATTATCCACGTCGGGCACAAAACTGCGTTAATTAGCATTAATAGCGGAATTAATAGAACTCGTCAAGTTCTTCTGGTTCCCACCAGTAAGTTTGCACATTGCAGTCTGTTATTTTAATTGTTTGTGGATAAAAGTTAGTACTTACCTAAGCATTAAACCTGGGGTTTGGACTGATTTCTCCTACAGGAGACTTAACAGTGACAAAGTGTATCCGTATGTAGTGTCAGTGCTATTAGATATAAAAGAATTTTGACGTTTTTAGTGGCACTACAACACTTTTTCACTTCAAAGTCGGTTCACAGTTAGCTCAGACTGATTCTATATAATTACATAGCTACTTAACTTATTTGTTATGTAAACTGAAATGGATTATATATAGGTAGTAGCGTCACTACTTAAAATCACAAGTCAATATTATTTGAAAATAATATATTGATTTGTCCCAACGTTGTAATTTGTTTTGTTAACAAATATTGCGTGAATTTTCACACGTTTAAATCAAGCTCAAATGCCATGAAATTCACATGGAAACTAGACTAGGTAGGTAGACTCCAACCAAAACCTTAAAGGTTAAAGTTGGCTTTATAGAAAAAAAAACGTAAACATGTCTAAGTTTCATTTATTTTCAATTGTATGTACATGGTAGGCATATAGTGTAGTAAATAAAGGTAGTGGACCTCGCAGTAATTCCTCAGCCAGAAAAAACTTTACAGTATGATAAAGTATCAATAAATAAAAAGTATTGTATAAATTTCCAAAGAATAATAATAATAATAGAATTAAAGTAAATACCTAAAGTCTAAAATCGTTAATATCTTTTTACGGAAAAATGCTCCGTTCAAACTTTCTTCACCAGACATATTCATGTAACGTATTGGAACAATATATGAAATATCAAAAAAATATCCCAGCAGAAATACCAGTATTAATAAAATAAAAAATTTTGGCGTGTCTTGGACCGGAAAATTGCTCAGCCTAATTTTTTCACTGGAATGCCATTTTATTGCCGTTTTATACCTACAAAATGAAAATCTAAAAATTTTCAACTCACAGTTTTTAATAGTTCTATAATAGGGGATATTACTGCAATGTTCTGCCGCCAGAGTGCAGCACTACCGACTCAGTAAATTCATAGACTAACTTATACATACTGTGTCTTAAACTGTTTTTTGACAAGTTTTCACAGACAATAAAATATGACATTGATGCATCAAGGCGGTTTGTTAACAAGGGCCTACCGGTAAACGCGAAAATGAAATTTAGTTATCTGCCTCTTTATCGTTCCAATATGCAAGAGTGATAGAGAGATTAGATAACGAAATTTCGATTTTCTTGTTTCGCGGTAGGCCATGTGTCAATGTGGTTTGTTTACTGTATGTGCCACAAAGGTGCCACCTACGCAGAGCTTTGCCTAATATTCCCTATACATATATTTCGATACGCATTTTTTTTGGATTTTTTTACCCATTGCGCCAAATTATATTCTAAGATCATATAAGAAGAAAAAAATGACAGAGCAATTTTCCGATGAAAATGAGCGTCAAAAAAAGGAAGTATCATAAAAAATATTCTCATGTTTGACAAAACTTTTAGATCTTTTTCTAGTATCACATACTGATACAAATAACTTATTTTGTAAAATAATTTTGGACTGAGGAATTACTCGGTTCAATATATAATCAGATTTGTGTTTTTACCTAACTTAGGAGTGTTTTTTTTTTGGATATTTATATGTTAGTCTCGGCTCATACTATACAATAACCAAGCTAAATTTCATCGACTGAGAAATTAATGCATGGGTCTCCATACAACAACTTGCTTCATTTACTACACTAATAGCATTGTAGTCTTCTTCAGTCGGTCCCTCAGTGCTGAGGATCATGACATCATGTCCTTCTGTTGAAGACCAGGTTCCTCCATAGGCTTAGCTTATCTTGCCTGCTTATTCTATCTTGCCATAGCATAGCAGTATAATATAATATAAATACTACTACTAGCGAAATAGCTAGTGATATTGCTCTCTGTCGAGCAAAATTTTACACAGAAGTATTTTTTCAGAGAAATTAAAGAAAAGATTAAAGATTACATTTTTCCCCTAGTGTATGTATTCCCCTTCTAATTTCTTGGCATTACGCCTCTTAAAAATCACTAATTGCAATATGATGGTCAATTTCACTATTGAATCAATCAGATAATATTGATGTACGGCTATATCTATTTCTCCATGAATAAAAATATTAGCAAACCTAATTGAATACACAGGTTACGTATATTGGCTACATGTATCGTATCTACTAGTTTATTGTCTCGATTTGTGGATGCAATTTGTTATCACACTTATCTTCTACCTACGCGAGTATACCGATATTTTATTTATTAGATTATAACAATTTACAGTTTCAGATTACTTTTTGTTTACCTAAACTTAGGTAACTGAATTTTACATCGGAAAAGGATCTTTGGTGGAGACTGTATTTTACGTATGTAAATACGAATAAGAATAATTGGTAAACAGGTAAACACACTAAAGTGGATTTCTAATTCTCACAAATTGTATAGTTATTAAGCGAATCTCCTTTGAATATTTAGTGTAAATAATCACGATGGTCTACGAGTTTATTGTGTACAATTTTATAACTTAGGTAGGTATAGTTAATTATGCATTTGACCATATTTTATACAATAATTGGCTTATTTCTTTTGAACGTATCACATTTCTAAAGATGGTAGTTCCTCGAGGTTTCCAAATGTAATATAGTTCTGGACATGAAAATTGTTTTTAAGATTTCCACCTTATACCTATCTCAATCGTATTAATTTCCTAAAAAAGAATAAGAAGAGTCGTGAAATGTATTGGGTCCAATACATTCCACGATTCAGACTTTATGCCATTCAGTTTCCTTAAATGTACTTAGCCATACACCGTGTCAGTATTTTTTTGCAAAAGAAAAAGGCCTTGCTAAAAGTAAAACTTACACAGTTACAATGCGAAATATTTCTGTAATCATTGTTAAAAATTTTAGCTATCTTCTGTTCGCCTTTCAACGTCGTTTTATTAACAAACAGTGACAGCTTGTCTGCTAAATCTACTAACAATATGATAATTAGATTTAGATTCGTCATAACTAAATACTTCCCTGGTGAAAAATCATGCATTATTAAACCATAACGTCATGTCATATAATCACCCGCTGCGATAATAGTTCTTTACTTAATTATTTCATTTTATTTATATTTTAGTTTTGATATATACCTACATACACATAATATGTATACCTACCTCCTGCCTGCGAAACTATCGGGATCTAACATGTTGGCATAACGGATCTACTTTAAGCCTTATATGGAATCGTAAAGAGTCTTGTTTGCATTGTTAATGTTACTAGCATTTCACTATCGATAATTCTATCTCTGTCTGATGTTGGAGGCGTGATTCGCCATTTTGAGTGGAATGACGGAGCGTAACTGTGAAATGTATACCTGTCCTATTCTTGCTTGTTGGCAACCTTTGACCTAAAGAATCGATTTAAGTGAATGCGGTCGGTGTCGTTGTGAGTCGATTAATTAGCCAAAGTAGCGAGACCGAATAACTAATCGCGATACTGCCATTCAGATTGCATTATGTCCGATGATTTTCACGATTTCCCAGATTTATGGGACTATTCGTTTAGATGCTCGTTTGTTTTAAACGTCTCGGACTTTTACTGCGCTACACAATCAAACACATGACCATGAAATTTCCTACCCCAGGAGAGTAAGTGGTGAATATTATTTATACATTTTCAAGGTAAGTCGTACTAATTATTTTTGTCAGTATTATAGATGAATACAGTCTATCATACTGGTCAAATTACCTATAGTTATATCAGTTATCACGCACGTGTCAATCGAATAAGAGTTGCCGGTTTACACTTAACTAAAAGACTTTAACTAAAACATACACCACCACAAGGAAACTATGAGTGCGTATTACTCAGTGACAGCACAAAGGTTTATATTCTGCAGTAATGTTTATAAATAGATCGTTGTATATTCTGGATAACTTAACAAGAAGAAAATATTACCCATTGTCGATTCGACGAACATTGACTATTATCTTTCCGATGACAAATGAGCTCAAAACTCTGTGCATATAGCATTAAGGAACGCCGAAGCCAGTACAAGGAACTTTGCTCTTGCACGTCATACATTACCGTGGCTACAAGACTTTATGAGATTATAAATGGAAGTCACTCCGCATTGTATGTTGTTGCATTGTCCTCTCGATCAAACTTGCATCGTCAGTGTATAGGAGTAAGCCGATTTAGATTGGAACAGATAGACGGCGCGTGATGCTAATTCTAAATTTAAATTTGTGTTGGTTTAGGTACCTACACTGCACACAATCAGAATTCCATAAGAATGGAATCTCTACGCTGACAATGTGCATTGTCATTTGACAGGTGACGTATGAGCAGGTTATCAAAACATCGAGGTGACGATTTAGTTAAAGCCAGATTCTCTTGCGACTTGCACTAAAGGCTCATGGATGGTTTGAGGATGGTTTAGAACTTCTTGGGGTGTTTGGAATTATGGAAAACATAAGATTTATTTATATCGTACATTTTGGGTTTATACTATTTTATTATCAATTATAAAGATTTTTTCCAATGACGATGCTTCAAATTATTCGGAGTCGAAGTTTATGATTTCTATTATTCCAAACAGCGTAAGTGCAGTTCCTATTATCCACAGCCCACCTACTAATATTTTCTTTACCTTCATTTTACTTCATCTCGGACTCCCATTACCAGCTCTAAATTACCTGGGTACCTAGTTTCTTTTATAGCATACGCCACCATATACCACGCGTGCGTAATTTAGAGCTTAATTTTCGTAACACAGTGGAATCAATAAGCTTAAGACAAGTAACAGGTACTTAACTGTCCTTAACTACGCATGTCCTTAACAATATTCACCCGTGAAACTAAACACCGCTTTTAGGTAGGTACTCGGAATTTAAAGCAAGTACTTCATCGCTAAATAAAAGCATAGTTACCTAAAAGAAAGGACGCTTGCTCGCTCGTGCTAGCACGTGGAATTTCGTACATTGACTCGCCTGTTCCTATCTCTAAGGTATAAAGGATTTTCGTCCAATTATGTGTATGTATTAGGTATACCCAATCGTATTATCGTATACTGTAGGTATGTATACAAGGTACATAGTCGTACATTGCCATACCATTGTCGCGTTTTAATAGTGACTGATCTGTGGCAATAGAAAAATTACTTTCCTATTTAAATAATTTCATATACAAGTCTAGCAACCTCAGCTGTAAGTTTATTTTGTTGCTATCGGGACGAGTTCGCCTTTCAGCCTTATCTCCTGTGCCAGATAGATCTAAGTGACCAAGCCTAAGGTATATACTACCTAAGGGTCTCGTAAAGACCACACAGGTTTTTTGCGCACGCAGTGTAATAAGTGAAATTATCTGGGCACATCGATTGTGGTCAGACCGCATAGAAAGTAGCGCGCCGGCTCGCCGCGGGCGACGAGCCCGCGCCCGCGGCCCCGGACAGCGTCGCGCGGTGCGGCGCGTTGCGCGACGACGCCGCCGTACGCCTAATAAATTCAATAACATTATTATAGGTAGATAAATGACATGACTACAATTGAATAACATTACCCTAGTACCTTCCTACTATAACGGATGGGTAAATTTGTACAGTTTTCATCGATATATATAATCTTTAATAGTTGCTTGTTTCGTCTAGTAACTTACTTAAACCTAATAGATGGATATCTTATCCATGGTAATCCCTTGTATTCATTACATACTAAGTACATTTAAAAAAGCCCTTATAAAAATAGGTCAAATTGTGACAAGTGTGACCACATTGCGCATTATTGGCGAAACTAGAGCGCAGTGGACAGGTGGCCCGCCACCGCACGCTGCGCCCGGAGGCACGAGACCCGGGCCCGTGCGCGTCTTCTCCTCTAAGACTTGATAAGGATAACCAATGGTACCATTTCTTACAAGTTTGTTCAAACTTACCAACAATAAAATATGAGTACCTACATGTGGGTGTAAATATTTTTAAACACTTTGTAAATATTTTCTTTCACTAGGTTTAAAAATATAATAAAAGAAAAAATTAAATAAAAATTACTTTGGAATTGGATATCAATTTGTACATAAACAAAATTAACGACCCTATCTCATTAAAGCTCTATCAAAACTTAAATTTTTCGGATAAAAAATGTATTCTAATAGAATTTGTTACCTTTACCACCAAAACTAGAAAAGTAGCTTCACCGTATATCTAAGCATGAATGGAAATATCTTTGCTCGTATGACTCATCCAAGCTCAAAATTTATTCACGAGAGTGACTGGAAATTTTAGCACCGACCAGCCGTTATACATCGGTGTAATCGGCGCCGTTGTAGCAATTTTACATACTAAAGTCCGACAGATAAGACAGCTTAAACAATCTTTTGTAGATCATTGAGAAGAAATCGGAAACTATAAAAATATAGTTTCTGTTGGGAGTTAAGTACGTCGATGTCGTCGATCTTACTAATATGTATTATAAATGTTATGTGAAAGTTTAATTGTATGTTTGGTTATTCGTTATTTGTTAATAATGGAAGATGATAGGATTGGCACATTTTAACCTGAAATGTTAACCTTTTGGGCGCCACCGACCGATATATACGCACCGCAGGTTCAACGCCAAAAACTGATTAATCTGTCACAGACCACAGAGCAACATAGACCTACGTGCATATGCATAAAGTTCAATTTCAGTTTTGACACTTCGGTGACGTGGCGTCCGCGTGACAGCTTTTGTGTTTGACACGGCGTCGAAAAGGTTAAGGCGAAGCAGTTCAACGATTTCTACGCAGACTAAGGGCTCGGTTACACGTACCGAGTAGAGTGGCGAGACAGTAAAACGAAGTATGGAATTTTTACTCGGCCGAGTAACAATTTCATACTTCGTTTTACTGTCTCGCCACACTACTCGGTACGTGCGATCCTGGCATAAGGGCTCGGTGCACGTACCGAGTAGAGTGGCGAGACAGTAAAACGAGGTATGGATTTTTACTCGGCCGAGTAACAATTTCATACTTCGTTTTACTGTCTCGCCACTCTACTCGGTACGTGCGATCCTGGCATAAGTCTCGGGAAGATGCTATTTAGTTTTAATATAAAGAAAAAATATGTTTTTTTTATAAAACCTCATGCACCTATTTTGACTAAGTACCTATTACGCTTGTGAATTATTTGTTCGGACATAAGTTGTCAAATTATTTTATATATGATCAAAAAAACACAGTTTATAAAAATATATAAATTTGATTAATTGGAGTAAACCGCGCAAGATATATGCGAGATTAGGAACACTAAAAACAAATACTAAAATAAAGTTAAGAAATAACAAACATGCAATAGGGATGATTCCTGTATTTACTTATTAGAAATTATTTCACACCATGCACGAAATAAAGCATCAGATAATTATTAGAAAACATAAATAAGTAGCAGTTATTTTTAAACACAATATTATATTTAATAAATCGGATATACACGGTGTAACATGAGAAAACCGAATAATTATAACCGCGCATTTCTGAGGTCAAAAGAAGGAAAAAATGTAATATGAGTTTAGGTCAATTTCGCCAAAAAAATATTTTTTGTTTGTTTTGTTTTTTCAATTTTTTGAATGTATTTGTACATAAACAATAAATGTTATTGGTAAACTTGTCACTTAAAATTGATTTTTACATATTTTTTTTCGTAAAACCCACTTTTTGCAAAGTGTTATTTGTCACTTTTTGACATCTACCAATAAGGATATTTAGACTACGTCCCATAGCAGCAACATCACCATCAAAAAGGCCTTTTACACTATGTAACAATAAAAACTAGTTTTTTTTAATCAATATTATCTCTGAAACTAGGCGAATTTAAAAAAAGTTTATAGGACATTTTTGTCTCTAAATATGATCAGGAATACGCTGTTAAAATTATTCGGATTCCTCATGTTACACCGTGTATATTTAAAAATTAAGTAGGTAAGTTGACCGTGACGTCACTAGATACCTATTAGTTTTCATATAAAAATAAGCAAATCGCTTTCACAGTTCTAAAAAAAGAAACGGATTTGATTAGTAGGGAGAATAAGCTATTCATCTAGGTATTATTAAATTTACATGCGTATATGTATGTAAAAACTTTGATCAGTGTTGAAAACTTGTTAAGCATGAGTGGATCATAATTTTAAAGATACGCCTGTGAACCGTCTGGCTGAACAAAGTAAACCAGTCCGTTTATCGACATAACTGCTTTATCTCCCGATCAATCTCGCCACCTGTTCAGTTCAGTCGTAAATCTTCATTATTGTCCATTTTTTACCATTTTACAGTTACACAGACCACTCATATCGTCATATCGCAGCTCGACGGACGGAGCGCGCGCGAACGTTTATGGCAATTTCCGATTTTGTCTTATCACAATGGTTACTTATTGGTATTTACAAATAGTTTTAACCCAAACTACACACAAAACAGCAGTGAATAGGGAGTCAGACTGGAAACACACAATTAGATTTGTTTCTATGAAGTTATTATTACGCTTTCCTAAATTTCTCCTCTTAGTAACTTAGTTGTCTATAAAACTGTAGGTAAGTATACTAGAAACAACCGACAACTTCATCAGTGAGATGATCATAAATCAAAGTTAAAAGTATTCCAGCGAACATAAATCGTATTCAATAAAACATTAGAAAAAAATATTTCCGACGGCCATGTCAATTTGAACGTGCACCTGACATCAAACCGACATTAGAATGATATTGGAACCATATAAGTTAGCAGTCATTCGCGCGGATCTCGCTAATACTAATACAAGTACCTACCTACGGACAGGTCAGAGCGAAATGAACGCGCGAATGACAGCTAATTGATTCTAATCTCATTCAAATTTAATATTGGTGTGATGTCAGCGCACGTTCGAATTGGCCTGTAAGTTTTTTGTACTGAACTGGAAGTCGCCTATGTTACGCGGACCACAAATAATGCAATAACACTTCATTCGATCAAAATCGGCTTGTCGCTGCGGGTAGAACACACGCCATATCATACCTACACACTACGACTACGCCAAAGCCAGAAGGAAAACAGTATGCATACGCGCAATATATGTAGGTGCAATCAGCTGCAGAGATCGTTGACCTCCCTGAAAACAAATTTCTATGCAGGCTATGGCTATGGCGGTCAGTTATCTCTGAAGTTGACTGTACATAAGTATTCTTTTTTCTTTGGCGTAGTCGAACTAAAAAAAGCTGTTAGGTACACGTCACTAGAATGAAAAATTTTCAGTCGATTCGGAAAATATAATCGTAATAATCGAATGGTAGGAAAGCTTAAATTAACGCATTCATTTAAATGGCACTAGCCACATTCCGCTGCAGCGCGGTGCGCGATTACTGTCCCACTGCTTTAAATCAGCCATTAACTAATAGTCAGATCTCCAGTTTTCTCGTACAAGTGATTAGTTCTCAAGCTATCTACTGCAATGCACAAAACATCAAGTTACTTCCATCAAACTGAGTATATGGTAAGACAGAGTCGGTACGTCATTAAATGTGACCGAAAAGGATTTACTCGAGTCTTAATAAGGAATGGTTTGACCAACAGCGGTAAAAGTACTACAGGTGACGTTTGCGGTACTGGTCCCCACATTATTAGTGTGTTGTTGCCGTCGCGTCGTCACGAGATAAGTTTTATTTACTTGTTATCATGTTGCAACCAGACACACGAAACCACTAGTTCGTTAATTAAAAAGTACTTTCATAAATTAGAAATAACGAATGTAACGATTGTCGCGTTCAAAACAAACTACCTTAAACATATTTCACCATTGTCAGGTAATGTTATTTACTGAGAAACCTTTATAAAATACCTTAAGTATGACGGTATAAATCTGAGATTAATTATCATTTTAGCAAACCTATAAAACTTTAAAGATTGTAAGCAAGTAAGATGTTAGTAGATAACGCAAGGATTAGGAAAACGCGTAAGTGGCATAAAAATATTCCCTTGTTTAGCCTTATCCCTCTAGTTGGGATTGTAGTAGGTAATTACAATGATTTTTAGACCCCAGGCAAAACTAAATTTGCTACAGGATTTTTTGACTACTTACAAAAGACTATGTATTGTTACACGTATGGTATGGTAGTAAATAATGTGTAGCTTTGAACATAGTCTAATAAAACATGGTCTTCTCTTCCCAGAGTGACACAAGGCTACGTCACAATAACATTGCCAATTTATATAGCGCTATTGCATATTATCATATATGATGACGTAGGCTTGTGCTAGTCACGTGGTCGGAAGAGAATACCAGGCGGCGGAGTATATTATTATACCAGGGGCCTATTTCTCGTACGTTACAAGTTCACAAGTCTACAAGTATACATTTAAAATTTCATTGTACAAGTGTGTTTTAATTCTGTTTCTCGTAGGAATGATTACTACAAGTGCTACAAGGCGGCTGTCTAAAGTTAGAAAATAGGTTTGTTTACTATGCAAAAAGGAAATGCAATGGCCATTATAAATGTTATCTTAATGTCAATGTCACTGTTATGTATCATAATCTTAATAAGAGGAAAATAAAATGGCTGACTTGTGTTTTCGGAATATACAAGCGTATAATAATACAAGTAGTAATGAAAAGCGTTTCTCAAAATTATCAATTACAAGTGTAAAATCAAACTCAGTTTCGTCAGTCACTCTATGAATGTTTACAAGCTTCAGGGTGGGTCAGTTTTTTTTTATAATACGGGTGAATTCGTTACAAAATTATTATGTTATTTGTCATTTACTGGTTCTTTCCCAATTATAATAATTTCATAGGAATGAGTTTACTGTTTTTTTTTTTGGAGGATAAAAGCTAAATTTAAATAATATTACTGATTTTAACGAAATGCATTCAAAACTTACACGTTTGAGATCTTAAAAATGCAATATCTTCATTTATTTATTAATCGATTTTTACCAAAAACGCATATTAGCAGTTTATAGAGACTCCTCGTTATTTCGTGATAAGTCACAAGCTACAAATATAAAGTACAGCTTTTGAGAAACGAAATTACTATTTTAGTATATAATATCTACTAGTCTTTGTCAACTTGTGAAACAACAACACTTGTGAAAACTCTTTTATCCCCGCTCTTGTAACAATTATACATTTACGTGAAACGGAAACTTATAATAAATATTGAAATACAAGCGTTACCATAGATACACACTTGTATTACAAGACTTGTAACGTACGAGAAATAGGCCCCAGGGCTTTGAACGTAGCTTATGCCCGCGCATCAGTAGGTGCGATGTCAAGTGCAAGGTGCCGCCGTCGGCGTCGCAGGGCCGCGCAGCGCGTGGGCGGGCTGCCACCGCCGATTCCCATGTCCAATGCGCGCAAACCGACAGTTATGTCAATATGCGACTTACCACTTACATATTAATGTTATCCTCATTTAAACACCCGACAGGATTGTTCTTAACTCTCACAAAATATTAACTACATCAACAAATAAGAGAGAGCTCTGAGGGCCTACCGCGAACACCGATGTTCGCAATTTGCTAGCATCTTTTCTTTTACTCCAATAAAGGCGTAATTAAAGTAACGGACTATAGGTATTCGTAAGTAGCTTAGGTAGTAGATTTGTCGATAGTTGATAGACTAATCAATGACGCGTAGGTAACTAATGAAACAACCCATACAATACCTATTTAGCGAACGGTTTAACGGTGAAAGAGGCTTTGGTGCAACATATCAGAATCCAATATGATTTTAGTTCACTACCCTTTTTCGTTAACCAGAGTAAAGAACAATTGCCACTCGAACCAAATATTTTAATCCCCAATTTGCTATATCAACACTCGATCAATATACCTAAGTAAGTATACATATATTCTTTTTAAAATCATAAAATGGCTTTGGCTATGCCTATATTGTATGTACTATTAAGTATGTTGGAATGTTTATTCTCAATACTTTATTATAAAAATACAACGAACGAAAGGGTAGGTATAGCAAAAACAAATTATAATGGAATTAATATCAATATTATTTACGATATTATTATTCAGGGAGAAATAAATGGCACTACGTTGGTATAAAGAAATAGCCGTCCAAAATCCATTACGGATGTGCCAAAAGCATTGCACTGCTGCTTGTTCTTGGTTTACTTAACAGCTGCGGCAATTCGGCTCGGCTGACGAATGTCTGGTCGAAAAAGCGGGGCTGCGGAATAGAAAATACCGCATTGTCCGTTAACGGTGACATCATCGCGAAGCCATCTCAATTTCTGAGCCCGATACCAGACACATAAGTATACAAAATACGTATTATCATAAAATCACCATTGCAAATTTAAACCTACCTATACAGCTGAGAGTCCTGTAAGTACTGTAATTAAAGCGAGAAGATTCATCGCTCGCGATCCTTGATGGTACCTAAATATCAACTCTACTACTGCCCGTCACAAACTTTATTGATCTGCTTTTCTTAATTAAATATGAACTTTTAACGCAATACGAGACTCTTCGATATTTGACAAAAATTAAACATACTACTCAATGGTAGTAATCTTAATCCGCCATGTATTGTCCAATACAGCTTAAAGCCATAAAGCCTCCGAATTTAGAAGCTCGCAGCGTATTTATGATCTGATGCTAATGGGGTATCAATAGCGAAGGTACCGTTATATACTGACATCGATTCTACTCCATTCATTAAACTTCTCTGTATTAGGAAAATTGTATAAGATATAACTTAGGACCCTTACGAGTACTAGCTACAATTAGACAGTTTGCATTATTTTATTTTTTAATGTACTTTTTAACTCTTCCATTTTCTATTATCTCCATTCGAAAGTTTCTTCCATTTGTAACTAAAGCTTAACCTTTCTTCATTTCATTAAGGCGCTATAAATTAGTACATTACGATACAAGTGCGAAAAGTAGGAAGTTCGCACGTGTATCGTACAACGTTTTACAATACATATGGCCCATAAAAAATTTGACATAGGCACGTATTGTCCTTAATCCCGCCCTAGGGCGGTAAAGTAGCACCATATGTATGTACTGTAATACATTATGATACAAGTGACAAAAGTAGGAAATTCGCAACGAGTGGCGATAAATTGAAACACGACCGAAGGGAGTGTTTTGAATCGACACGAGTTGCGAAGTACCTTTTCGCACGTGTATTGTACAGTCAACTGTAAAAATATGGGTATAGCCAACTTATTCAAAAATATGTACATAGTTCTTAATTCGCTGACATAAGAGCTATGGGACATATTTTTGAGATGATTTGTGCACCCATATTTTTACAGTTGACTGTACAACGTTATACAGTACATATAGCCCTTTAATATTTTGACATAGGCACGTATTGTCCTTAATCGCGCCCTAGGGCGGTAAAGTAGCACCATATGCACTGTAAACAAATACCTAAACCACCAAACTGAGCGGCCATTCCTAACTCTACCCGCTATATGCAAATCCATGCCCCGAAATTTAAATATTAAATAAATATAAGTGAATTTGTTAACAGACAAAAGTGGCTGAAGTTGGTTTAAACTAAGGTCCCTAAGCATGTTAACAAAGTTGGTTTAAACTGTGGTTCCTAAACATGTTAAAAAGTTTGGACAAAAATCAAATGGGAGTTTACTCAATCACGGCGGGTATAGTAGAGCTACGTTGTTGTACGCGTTGACTTAAATATACAGTATACACGGTGTGGCCTGTAACACGAGCAAATAATTAAAACATAGATTGTACACTGAGAGAAAAAACTAACAAAAACACACTTAGAATTACAAAAATAAAACTTAATCCGGGGACAAGGAGAGTCAACTAATAGGAACAAATTGACTTTTGCAATTTCCATTTAGTAGGAAATACAACTTCTATATTTGTAATTTGAAGTATGCTAGAGTAATTTCAGAAATTTGGTTTTGTTATTCCGAGAGGTGCTTTAGCAATATCGGAGGTGATGACGTCATGGGTAAAAACTAACCGTTTTGTAATTCTAAGCGTGCTTTAGCAATATCGGAGACGATGACGTCATAGGTTTTACTAAACTGTACTGCGATTCCAAGCTAGCTGTTGTTATTCTAGAGATAATGACGTCACAGGCAAAAACTAAACTGTTTGCAATTCCTCCGCCCCTAGCAAACGGGCGCCGCGAGAGCATGTCGCGCGCGTGGTAGCTACCCGTCTCTATTTCTGTCTGTATGAATAAAAAAGCATTTGGTAGTATATCTCTGTACTAAAGAGGCACTATAAAAGCCTGTCGAGATATTCTACCCATTCCTTTCTTATTCATACAGTCAGAAAGAGACTAGTAGTTATTACGCGCGCAACATGCTCTCGCGGCGCACCTGTGCTAGGGAGGTTGGAATTGCAAACAGTTTAGATTTACCTTTGATGTCATTATCACTAGAATAACAACAGCTAGCTCGAAGTTGCAGAACAATATATTCCTGTAGACCCCAACTACACAGCAGGTCGCGGGTTAATATGTCCATGGCCCACAATATATCCTAAATTTATTATTTCACTTAAGTATGTTTTAAACAAAGAAGACACGAGACACGCCCGCCCGACATCCGACACAATACTAACTCTAACCAAATGAACGTAGCAAGTAGCTGTGTTGGTATTACAAAACTCGTTTAGTGATTGGTACAACAATGAACATAAACACAACAAGTCTATCTACTAAATACCAGTAAACTTTGTAATGTCGCTATAGTAACAACTGAATTGTTATTTTAAATGGGGTAATGTTATTCCCGCGAACTCGTTTTTTAGATATTACAAAACTATGTAAGTGAGACATTTACTAAAATCATAACTTGAAATCACAGATGCTTTTTTCCAAAAATCACAAACTTTACTAGTAAAAATCGGAGAATTTTAGTAGTAATAAAAATGGATTGTAACAAATACTGAACTTTGTTTAATGCTCCATTTACTAAAGTCTGTTTGCTGAAATTAGATTTAGTATTACTGAGCTGTTTGTAGAAATAAATAAATTTTACAGAAATAGTGAAACTTCCATGATTACTACTAAAACTTCATTTTTTCCCCCAGTACAGAACTGTTTATTAATTCCTGGTGGTGATTTTTCTCTCAGTGTACTCCTCAAACGGTGACACTTTTGTTTAACAACTTTTAAAAATTATGAAGTATTCAGGCTCCCTATTTTTCATACAAAATAAATATTATCTTCAATGGACGCCATCGCCACGCCATATCATTGTGACTGACGTTGCTTGTCACGCCTTAAACATAACAAAATTCGCAATACATTGTGTCTTAGAATAAACTTTAAAGTGTATTAAAAATCAAACCACAAGTTATTTTTAAAAGTCGCTGAACAAATGTTGGTCAGTATGAGGAGTACAGCCTACTTTTTAATTTTTTGCTCATATTACAGGCCACACCCGGTATATATATCAATAAATAAAATAAAAAAATTATAAAATAGGCATAGAATTTACCCAATGTAATCATGAATTAAGAAGTTTTTTGAAGTTACACTTAATTATGACCCGTAATTAATTTTTAAAAATTTACCGAGCAGCAGTAGTTGCAGTACCTAAATAGATGCAGCAATATTACAGCATCTAAACCATGTATTTTAAGAACACGTAAGAATGGAATACTTAGACAACAATTTAATTGTGAATTAACATATCAAGAGGTGGTCGTGATACAGCGATTTCACTATAAAGTGACAGACAGGCGAACATGCTCCTGACGCGTTTTAATTTTATGTAAATTATATTTCTGTTCCCTGTTGTAAGAATGTCGACTATTGTTTAGATTAAGATGAATGACGCTGGTCGTATGTACAGTCACCTGCAATAATATGTTACTCTTCGAAGGCCGCAAAAATATGTGACACGCTCTTATGGCTCTACCAATACGATCGTGTCAGATGTTTTTGCGGCCTTCGTTGTGTAACATGTTATTGCAGGTGACTGTACATACTATAGTTGACCAAGTTCAATCATATCACAAACAAATTCCAACCAAAATGAAATTGGTTGGGATTTATTTCTAGGGTAACAATAACAAATGTGCATTACGATATAGGTACCTATCTATTTGGCCGTCGTCACTATCTATTTGTTGCAGACTCTACCAGTCATTATTCTAAAGTTTCAAGTAGGTATGAGGTTTTATTTCAAAATTCGTCAAAGCCGAAAAGTAAATCCTTTCTAGAAGACCACCGCGTCCGTCCAAAATGTTAGTTATTCTTCTGGCTTAAACATTTACCAGGTGGGTGAATGTCTTTCTTGTTTAGTTTAGACCTTATCATAATTCAACTTCCTTTCTTGAAATCCAAAAAATGCGCAATCCTTACTAATGACGGAATCGTGAGTAGTATACCTACTCTGCGACGATAGGATCGTGAGTGACGATGTTTCCGGCAGCGCGTGGGCGGCGCGAGTTCGTATCCCGGTCTTAAACGGTTTGAAAGATAACTTCGCACACTCTCAACCACCTCACTTCCTCTTGACATGGGGTCATAATCTTTAATCTATAAACATGACGCTTCGTGCGAACTTTTAAATTTAAACCTAATGTCTCACAAAAATAAGCATCATTTTGTGCTACAAGAATAATGTTTAAGGCTTTTGGGCATCATTGAAAGAGGCACCATTCATTGAGAGAAGTAACGGGCAAATAGTATGCCCGCGTCTCAACGACACCGTTCAAGCGGCTGAGTACAATCGAACACTGAAGTCATAAATATGTAAGGATAAAAAATAAAAAAAACTAAACACCGTTCCGCCTTTGTTTTCAACGTGTGTTTAATTAAATATGTAGGTGAGGTAAGCCAATTCTCTTATTTAGTTATACCAATTACTCCTCAATTAGTATGTCCTTTACAAGCAAAAGATTTAAAATTGGAATCCTGAGCGTTGTGAGGGTTGAAACACAAAGTTTTTCATCACACCAACGCGAGGAAAATACTGACTGTAAAACATCAATCAAAATGAAACCAAATCAAATCGAAATGAACGTTGTTAAATATTTATCATTCAAAGTCATCATTTAAAAGTCGAATCTACCAGCAAGGATACTTAGTCAAAATTTGCATCGAACTACTTGTGGATAAAAGCAACTTTCTTATCAGTTTTTGAACAAGCAAGAGAGCCTTTACGAGCTGGTGTGGTGAAAAAATATCATCATCATAACGTTATCAGTACTGTCTTTACCATAAGGGAACACCGGGCCCGTGCCCAGGGCCCCCATCCTCAGGGGGCCCCGAAGGACAGACAGTAACAGTATATTTGATTACCTACCCAAAATAAATAGAAGATCGCTTAGTGAAATGTTAGTTTAATTCGCTTTCTTTACTTTCCAAAAGGGCCCCAAATTCTTATGTGCCCAAGGGCCCCAGCATAGTTTAATACGGCCCTTGAGCGTTATATGTACTGACTTCTTACTGTCAACAGTTTTACTGTAAACGGAGGTGCGTTGATCATTTTTAACTTCATGACGCTCTGTGCACATTATATTGTACTGTGCTAGGTATACATATTCAACATTTTATTTGTATATTTATACAAGGCTCTTAATACAAAAACAAAATATTTACCTAGTTCTGGAACTTAGGATGTTAAATATGAGTTTGAGAATACGAAATAGGAAAAACATTGTAGTTCCATTAAATCCTGTATTCATCATAGCAAAAAAGTATTAACTTAACTAAAAAATATTATCTAAACCTAAAGAGACCTAACGTACTCTAGGTGGATAGCTACATTACTACTTAATGTAGTGATAGTACCAAAAAGTGTATAAGTATGAGAGCCCACATAGAGTAGTAATGTATCTGTGTGTGTGCTCAAAATAACTTGTTTGGCTGTCAATGTCCGTGTCAATCTGCGTACACACACAACACGTGTGTGCGAGGCGCGTGCGCCGCATTCCAGCGCGTACTCATTCATACTCATACATATACACGCACGCATAAGCGACGGTCTTTTTGTTTTAAGATTTTTCTTTATTAGGATTGTCGCACTAAAATTGTAATGTTACGAAGTTCCGATTACAAAAATCGCACAAAAGACATCAAGCAAAGAGATGTACCTAACCACGAATATTTTAGAAAAACTGTGTAGTGAATATAATAAGCGTCATTAAAAATTGTCGAAGTGTGTCGGGCCATGCTAAGGATACATTCCTTAGTTGCCGTTTGTTACAATAATAATGTTCTTTGCTACACTTAGATACGTTTTTAGGGTTCCGTACCCAAAGGGTAAAAACGGGACCCTATTACTAGACTCTACTGTCCGTCTATCAGTCACTAGGATGTAATGAACCGTGATAGGAACCGGTATAGACAGTATAACAACAAATGCTAAAGTACGAAAAGTCCGACTCGTACATGTCCGGTTATTTTTACAAAAAAGGGGAAGATTAATAGAAACACAAAAACGGCTCAATCACATGAAAATAATCAAATAGTGGTTTATAAGAATTGTTGACTGGTAGAGAATGCCTTAAAGCATTAAGTAGGTACGTCTTTTGTACGATTGTATTTGCTATTATGCAATAAAGCTTACCTACATATATAAACAAGTGGGTATGTGTTCGTTTTTTTAGCATTAGAAAAAAGGTAAACAATCTTGACGTGTCTTTTTATTGAAAAACAGTTTTATAAAATAAGTCACGGCAAATATGTATGTAACAATTATGAATCATATACGATTATTTACATTATTTTGCTTTCATAAGTACCTAATAGGTAGTTGCTGATTTTTAAAAAGCGTTTTGCAAATTAGTCTTTTTCTAATTCTAAATAACGAACTATAGTTATTACAACAAAGTTTAGGCTAAATGCAAATATTTGATTTGCGTCAACAATAATATTAATAAGATCGTTTCGGCACAACGTAACCCCAAAATATTGCATAAAGCATAATGTTTTAACTGGATTGTTACAATTAGTCTGTTCGAGAAACGGAAAACGGTGAAAAATAGAGATACTCGTAATACGCCTAAAAGTACTTGTGATACCTCATTAGATTCGTAATGATGTCTAGAAAAATGTATTCGAAGCGCGTATTAGCACACAAAAAATATCAAAAGTTATTAACAAAAAAAGGGAGTAAGAAGTAGATTTTTCTTATTTCCCAAATATCTCAAAAAGTATTAATATTTAAGAAACCAAAATTAATATTATAAAAGAGGAAGATAATTCCAATCAAACATTCCATACTTCCAGAACTGTATCTCCATTATTTATACTTTTTATTCAACGCTGAACACAGCCCTCCGCGCCTCATTTTCGGGAAAAGCGCGCGGCGTGAAAAAGCGATTACGTAACATTAAATATAATTTAAAAAGTATTAAATATTCACTGAAAATTTAAAAAAAAATGGTGTATTTACAATAGTTATTTATACATTTTTTTTCGTTTTCAATAAAGAAGGATGGTCGTGAAAATATTGTTGATTAACAATTGCATAACTTATTGAAAAAATAACTTTAAGATAAATTTATACAAGTAGTACATTTGATAACATGTTTTAAATACACCATCATTTTTTAAAATTTTTCAATCAATATTTAATATCTTTAAAATTATATTTAATGTTACGTAATCGTATTTTCACGTCGCGCACGTTTCTCGAAAATGAGGCGCGGAGGGCTGTGTTCAGCGTTGAATAAAAAGTATAAATAATGGAGATACAGTTCTGGAAGTATGGAATGTTTGATTGGAAATATCCTCCTCTTTTATAATATTAATTTTGGTTTCTTAAATATTAATACTTTTTGAGATATTTGGGAAATAAGAACAATCTACCTTTTTCTCCCTTTTTTTGTTAATAACTTTTGTTATTTTTTGTGTGCTAATACACGCTTCGATTACACGTTTTTCTAGACATCATTACGAATCTAATGAGGTATCACACGTATTTTTAGGAGTATTATCTCTATTTTTCACCGTTTTCCGTTTCTCGAACAGACTAAATTATTAAAATCATACAATGATGTAACAAAAATACACAGAAATACCTAAATCTATCCAAATTTGTCCAATTCGAGAAATGCTACTTAAATCGGAGGACTGCGGTAACTAAGGAAGTTAGGTAATACATAATCGTGTAAATTATTCACGAGCGCATTAATTTTTCACCATTTTCCCGAACCGGCCCAATCAGTGCTAGGGGCGGGCGCGCTCGATACTTGCGCGCGCATTGAGACCACAGCACACTGTTCATGGGGTTGACTACATACTCGTATTTGTTTCTACTATTCCTACTGTCATAAAATATATATATATACATATATACAAGTATACCTATGTACTTTGTAAAAAAATCTTTCCCCGGGAACAGATAGACTCGGTTCATATGAAGGATTTTTTTTCCTAAAACGAATGTGTTTACGAATTCGTTTAAATTATTAATTCGATTGATAACGACATTAACTACCTCCTAGCCTAGTCGGTAGGTAGTGACCCTGCCTACGAAGCAGGAGGTTCCGGGTTCGAATCCTGGCAAGGCCATTTATTTGTGTGTTCATCAAGAATACTTGTTCCTGAATTTATGGATGTTGTCCATATACGTATGTACGTATTTATCTATATAAAGTTTTGACGACCGGTTAGGCCTGGTGGTGACCATGCCTATAAAGCCGGCGGTCCTGGTAGCGAATCCTGGTAAGGTCATTTATTTGTGTGACGAGCAAAGATATTTGTTCCTGAGTTGTGGGTGTTTCCTATGTATTTAAGTATTTGTTTATTTCGAGTATATATATATCGTTGCCTGAGTACCCACAAGACAAGCCTCCTTGACCTAATGTGGGGCTGGGGAATAATGTAACGTTAGGTTGTCTGTGACTTTTAGCTTTAACTAGTCAGTTACCTAAATATGTATTAAGTAAGTACCTACGGATGTAGATGTAGGTACATAAATTACTACAACTACTGAATTAATTATTTGGCTTAGGTACTTTACTTCACAGTCATATATACATATAGTAAAAATATACCATCGTAATTTATTTTCGTTAGTATACAAAACCAGGATATCGAACAGTAAGTTGGAACCATTAGCATCAAGGCAGCGTAACGTTCGCCTCCATTTGCTAGCTACAGTTATTCCACTACCCCGTACAAGTGGAACAGTCCACCGGGTGAGCAATTTTGAAACTTCAGTAGTTTGCCTAGGGTTTATTAATGCGACTATATGTTGTGTCCAACTTTTCCCTTCCCGACTTCATTCAATTTGCGGCGGGTGAGAAGTTATGCGTTTTTTATTGTCCTCGACTATAAAAGTGACGACTGGCTCGCGATGGACAATTATTTTGAATGATGCTCGATGTTCAAATAATATCTCCTTACTTCAGGAGATACAAAAAAAAATATATTAAAGGTTCGTAATCAGCCATTTATTTCAGATACCAATCAATAATCGATAGTTATTGCCCACAAACTATGGTTCGGGTTATATCCCATAAGTTCCTTGCACATAAATCACTTTAACTTTTATTAAATCCCAGGCAAGTTGACGCGCTTTTTCTTAGGGAAGGATCACTCCAATCCGACTGCGCCTCCATCAAGGAACGTTATTGGTAACGTTAAGCTTATAATGAGGATGACGCCTGTGACTATGACGCCAGGAGGCTATGTGGGCAGCAGGAAAAATTAGGCTACCCTTGGAGCGAATACCCAATCCGCTTAATCAGAATAAAATTATCAAAATATTAATTAATTCGCCTTAGAGAAATTAAAGCTTTATTATTTATTAGAATATTTTTGGTATAGTACCTAATTAGCTGCATTTCAGAATTTTCGGACTGTATGACTAATAATCTAAGGCCAGCAAAAAATAACATTGCTCTACATTTGTCGCCTTGAAAAAATCTTACGGTATTCATGGACAAACATTACGGAATAAAATTTCATTAAATTATTATGAAAGTCTCAAGATTTCAGTATCAAAGTAGAAATGCAAATATTTTTCGGTTCACTGTTTTATAATTATAACAGGGTGATTTCTGGGTCGTGATCCAGAACCACTTTTTCTGACTCTGTAAATGATCCACATTATCATATGGTAGTATATGATTAAAAGATAATTACTTTAATTATTCTTATTTTTCAAGTAAAATTAATGTTATACTAAGTATGTAATTATGGTCACCCTATGACTTTTGACATACGCTGTATGGAAAGCGACAAGACGTCACATTGAGTAGGGTTACAGGGCAATAGTAGATTGTTAACCAAGGGTTGAAAGGTACCCATTTCTGTCGAGGTAGTTTGGCGCTCGAACGCAGTGAGAGCGCCAATAATCCGAGACGGAAATGGTGCCTTTCACCCGAGTTAAACACTCTACTTTTCATATCGAATGCGAGGAAACCAAACAAGACAAGGCAATTTAGCAAAATCAGTAATTGAAGTACCTAATAGACCTACGGCCATAATTTTTTTCCTTGGACTTACTTGCAATCGGAGACTTTACATGTGTGGAGATTAATAATCCCTAGCGAAAATCATTTAGATTGAAATATTTACGAAAACACACATTTTTTAACAAACTGCAGTAATTTTTAAATTATTTGTTCATTATAATATGAAAATCAGCGGGATTGCCTCTTATTTTTTAATTTTATACTTTTTCGTTCTAAAAGCCGCAATAGACTACCGGACCGCACCGCGACCTTGGTGCGCCGCACCAGGTAATAACATAATAAAAGTATTTTAAATATTAAATAACAATTTAATTAATAATATAAGAATTTTTTATCTTGTATTTTATTTTATTTTCATGAATATAGTGCTAAATAACTTTAAAAACCAATTTAATATCGTACAAAAGTTTTACTGTGGCTGTATAAGATTCTGCCTTTGCTCATTTACGCAAGTGTAAGGTTTAAAAAAATATTTTTGGTGTATTCATTTTGGTTCCCGCATTATGAAATCGAGTAAATAGAATTCAACGAAAGAAATCAAGAATAATTTGTTTTTAACAATTTACCTACATATTTTTTATAAAAAAAGGATCAACGTGGGATTAGTAAAATTAAACAATTACCAATTGTTCCAGGCGAGGAAATAAAGACACTATTTTTCCATTTTGTTTCCACCCAGTTGTTCGTGGGACGGGGGAAAAGTGGAGTACACCACTTTTCTGCGCTAGAGCATAAACGTATCACTTTCTGCGCACCTTTTAGAACAACAACGACCAACTTTCAGAGCATGAGATATGAAAAAATGTTTTTTCCTACTTGTCATCTGGAAAATAATCATCATTATTGGTAATTAACAACATCATTAGGCTCATCTTTGGATTCTGTATGATGTCTGGCTCTCTTGCTCCACGACCCCGAAATCACCCTGTATAATATAATATATTAATACGGTTAATTAGCTGTTGCTAATTCACTACTTTTGCTTATCATAATTATTTCCCAAAGATTAACTTTACTATTAAACCAATTAATAGAGCGAGGCAATTCAGTTAATTGGCCATATTCCATCTCAGCGGCGACAATACGAGTGAATGATAGCATTACCGCAGTAAAATTGATGATTATTGTTCGCCTTATAGCCAACTAATCACTTTTATTACCGGGCTAGAAGGAAACGCACTCATACAACTCTTACGTTTGTACCTACGAGGATAATGTTTAAAAGTATATAATTTCGCAATGTGGTTACAGGTAAAAGTAAAATGACGAAAGTGAGTTAAGTATTAAAGAGGGCTTATTCACAGGCACCTGATGTTGATGGTTGGAAGGGCAGCGAAATCCGAGATGTGGTGTACGAGCGTGCCACAATCCATTACCAGCTCGGCGGCGCCGGCGGCGGGGGCGCTTCCATTAGCTAATTAGCTACCAGTCGCCACCGACCCCTTTCTTGGCCAGATTGTTGCCGAGCCGTCTTTGCTTGCTAATTGATTTTGATAATAATTTAGGACAGGTATCTTACCGCGCTTATTTTTTCGCATTGAGTTTAATAAACGTTGTCCAGTACCAACAGGAGCAATGCATGTAATGTGAATTTATGTCTGAGTATATCATAGGTACATGTGTCATAATCTCAATACCTAGTTAAAATCTTAATTCTTCATACTGAAAATAGAAAATAATTTATTTCAATAAATTAATATAGTTGCATTTAGTATGAATTTGTGACGTAAGCTATTGACTTTTTAAGCATGCTGTAAAATTGTACGACATTGACTCTCATTTCAGGCGTTTTTATTGCTTCGATGCATTAGGTACCAATACCATGTCCTTATACAATCCTCATAAATTATAGGATAGATTGACATGCAAGAAGTTTTCATTTCACAACGCATAATGACTCACTACTCACAACAACTGATTGACTTGCTAATGTTTATTCAAAACATTATGTCCCAATTTTTGTGTGTAAAAAAAACCTTTCAGGATGACTTAGAACAGCTTTACGTCGCATGGCACTTATAAGAAGGAATCTGAATATCTTCGGATCTTAAAACTTATTTCAAGCGCCTTCCTGACGATAATAAATAAGCCATGTGACGAAACTTTTAGACGTCAATGGAGAAACCTTTTGATTAACAACGCTCTATAACTACATATGTATGTATTTTGTAAACGAATAATCAAAACATTATTAAAATTAATATGATCGAATGACGGTTATTGTGGATTGTTACATTTATTTTGGACCATTAATTTCTATATGATGACTATCCGTCTTCTAAATACATACCTTCTTGGAGTAGGAGAGATAAGCTAAATAGATTTGCTAACCCCGGGCCAGGCTTTAAGCAAAAGTAGGATAAGCCGGGATGTCGTTATTAAAAAAAGTTTATTTTAGTGTATTTCCATTCTCATATTTTATCACTTTCACTTCTGTCAGTTCATGTGTAGGTATAGGCACTTGCATAGATACAACAACAGTAACGGCTCGGCCACGACATCGAGCGACTTGCGACGGCGGGAGCGATAACCATAGGTCGGAGCGTGACACAGCGATCGGACCTTTCGCTCCAACCTATGGTTATCGCTCCCGCCGTCGCAATCGCTCGATGTCGTGGCCGAGCCGTAAGAGAGGATGATTTAGAGTCAGAGTCGAGACTATTCAGATTCATAATTATTGAGAATCAAAATCAAAAGTCAAAGGCAAGTCTGATTTTATCAACAGTTACTTAACACAAACTTAAGTGGCATGCTGACGTGTTTGTCGTGCCGTAGGCCATAGCCAAGGAAAAAAACCTATCCCAATGTCATAATTATGCATATTTATACAACAGCACCCTACGTTAAATACGCAATCTTCATTTAAACAATGTCAAATCACACCCCTCCTTTTCGTCGCGACTGTCAAATTAAAAAGTTAAACTCTCCCCTCGAGCCGATGGTTGTCTAATGGGATAATAGCGTCGCGTGCGCCGCACGCACGCGCGCCACACGGCCGTGCACCTATGCGGTAATTTCATTATAATAAAATGGAGTCAAACGTGTAAACGATGGCCCCAACTCGTGTCGTGTCAATTCGACCCCTATCAGACAACATTTAGCCTTATTAACTAGAGAGTGACGAGGTGCTTATTCATTTTTCATTTAGTTGAGCGGCGTTGGCAACTTAAAAACAAGACAATTTTTTATTCTGCGCGATCGTTTGCTTGGTTCACAGAATAAAATAGGTAATGTAATAAGGACAGGTATTGGATTAAAATAAAGTCAGACTGTAAATAGGTATGCTTGTGCAATAACCGAAAAACCAAAATCGTAAAACTGATAGTGATAAACTAACACGCGGTTAATTTATAAAATGATGAGTTAGAAGCATTACCTAAAAAGTGCTCAGCGGGCACAATAAACATTATGGGCGCATTCATTAATAAATAGCTGACCGCTGACAAACGGTGTCTTTGCCCCCCGCTGCTCCTCTTTGCCCCGTTATCCCTATAAAGCCCCTTGGCCTCCCCCTCATCCTCCTGCCCCCTATCTCCCCATCTGCCAGGTGTAAAACTGCCCGGTCACGGAAAGACAGACATGCGATGCGGCTAATATGTTTTTATTATTAAAACTGTACGTATTGCTCATCCCCTCGTGTCAGGGGGATGACCCATGAATATGTATGCGGTGATTTGTTTATAGCTCTAAACATTGTGGCACAGGGATCTATAGGATATATTTATGTGGCGATTTTATTTCTTATAGATATAGTCAAAATGTATTTAACTGATAGGGAATGCCACTGTCAAAACGACAGTGCCAACAATGATCCGGAAAAAGCTAAACTTGTATAGCGGAAAGTAGCTTTTAATGAATCGTTAAGAATTTCCCATATACTTACTCTAAAATAAAAAGATAGTGGATTCGGGCTAAGGAAAGATTTTGCTTATGAAAAGCCTTTTAAGTCTACATTTATGATTCAAACTTCTTTAAAATAATTTATTGCCAGACCATGATAAGTAGGTACAGAAATAATAATAGGGTAACAATAGGTACAAACAATAACACAGGGCAGCTAGAGCTTGTGGCGAGCTGTTGGGGAGTAGCGACCCCACGTACCCGAGGGCTCCTGAGGAGTTCTGTCACCCAAAGGTGGGTGTGTGGGACAGGATTATCTGCCACTGGCTTGCCTTGACCAGCCGTCCAGAGTGGATTCGCTAGAGCTGCATTCTCGAGGGCAGATATGGAAACATACGTGGCGAGCTGGCTATATGTTTAAAGTCCAGTGACACCTGACTACCCCCAGTCCTCACAGCGGTGTTGCACTTGAGCCATCTTCGATTTTTGTGGGAGCCTATCTTATGGGGACGAGTCACCGACTACCGGAAATAAAATTGTACACCATTCCACGCCAAGACGCTAGTGCTGTCCCTACAATTCCCGCACGCTCCCTTGCGCGTAGTAGGGTCTACCATCTTTGTAGTTTACATCGGAAATTTAAACTTGACTTATACAATTCGACCCATTAGGTAAACAAGCGGATCGTGTGCTGTCCCCTACAGTTACCTACAGTTCATGCACGCTCCCTATTCATAATTATCGCAGGTAATCCTAAAGTAAAGTAAGGTTCTCTAGGTGGTCTGTCAAAGCCCTAGAAAAAGACATCATTTCGGTCTAAACCTGAATTAACCTTATCTTAAACCTGAAACATAAATATAATGCTTTATATTTAATGGCTTAATGGTACACCCGAACCTTTATTTACAGAACGGTCTAGTACCCAAATCAGATTTATAATAAAAGAACCTAACCGCAAGCTAAACGAAAAGTATGTCACAAGCCACGAACACGGTACGGCGCGGCGCGGTGCTGTGATGTGACTAAGTGCACATTACTTCCGTTTCTTTATATGTTAGTGAGCCTTCGCGTATCACGTAATTTGTTGAAAGCTCCTAACGTGAGTAATGTAGAGGAAAAGACGTGCGCCACCAGTAATGTCAACTCTATGGCGGACCTATGCGTTGAGTTATCTTTAGCTGCTATCGCGGCACCATTGCTACCTACTTCAATACGGGAAACGATTGCTAAAAAGATAGCGTTGCCATCAATTTATATAAGTAAATACCTATAGGCCATTACCGCCTATTATCGTAAAACACAATTTGGGATTGCTTTTAACGTTATAAAGAAACATTTTAGAGGAAAACTGATTAAAGTTAGATTTTCATACCTACTTAATTTAGATGAGATAATGTCGCTGATAAATAAATTGATACACATAACTTTATTAATCATGTTTTCATCCATAAATCGTTCACGCTAACTCATGGTTCCTCCACACTACACACCCCACCCCTCAGCCTCGGTTCGGCGTTTACGGAAAATTATGGGAAACGCAAACAGAACTCGAATTACAATGTCTTTATTTTTTCATTTTAGCCGCCGTGGGACTGGTGATGGCGCCGTAATGACCTCAATGTGTACACACACTTCCAGCCATGAGGATATATGGGGAAGTTGGAATTATACACCGAATATTTGCGTACCCCCATCAAGTATAACCACGTATTACCCGTATTATTTTAACTTGAACTTTAAAGAAATTGAAGTGAAAGTATTACCTTTTCAGATTCAGATACCTATTAAAACCGATTTGGAACAATAAATGTCAGCGAATAGTTAGACGTAACTAGTGGATTGGAAGCTATGCGTAATAATGGTTAAATTGACATGTATTGTACAATCGAGTGTAACTGACAATAAATGTGTAATAGTACATTACGATACTAGTACGAAAAGTAGGAAATTAGCAACGAGTGACGATAAATTATAACACGACCGAAGGGAGTGTTTTAAATCGACACGAGTTGCGAATTACCTTTTCGCACGTGTATTGTACAACGTTTTACAGTACATATGGCCCTTTAAATGTTCGACATAGGCACTTATTGTGCTAATTACCGCACTAGGGCAGTAAAGTACACCAGAAATATATACTGTAGATACATTTTTGGAGCGTTGGCTTGTAAACATGTTCGTGAACTAGACCGTAAAATAAATAATATACTTAGCTACTTAACAATATATCAATATATCAATATACCAATATATATCTCATATATCAATACAGGTACCAAAACATTGTCGAAAGTGACATACATTTTTTTCATGAATCTAGAGGTAGGTCGGTAGGAGGCACTGTAAATTATAGTTTAAATTCAACTCAACTATTAATAGTACATTATTGTCGAGGCTCGGAAGTAGCTACTTGCAGGCTGAGGATTCGTTTTAAACGGACGACCTTGGGAGTCCGTTTAATTGAATCCGAAGCCAGCAAGTAGCCTTCCAGCCGAGTCATATATAGTGCTTTTCTCAAAAATGGTGCAATAAATATAAATATAATAGGAATATTTTACAGAAGCAACGTTCTTACGTATATATTTTCACAGAAAAAAGTAGAAACAATTGAAAAAGTTTGCTTTGCCGCCTTTTTATTTTTTAAATTTTAAAATAGAAGTGTGTTTTTCTGCAGAAAATACGCCAACCTATTTGAGGCAGCTAAATAGTCGCGGTACCAACATTATAACAATAAGTATTAATCATCTGTTTGGCTGTCTAATGGGCCTGTGCCTTCATTTGATATGGCCATTTAAACTTTTAAAAAGTTTGGAACTCGACAAATAATGGAATTTGTATGCAACATTGCAGTCCCAAAATCGAGACTGCAATGTTTTTAACTTTTTAATTTTTGTCTGACCATAAACTCCGCACTTCGCGACCTATTTTTTAAACGGCAGCCGTCCATTTTTGAGAAAAAAAATCTGTTGGCTTGAATAAAAAAAAACATATTATCATCAGACACGAGTGACCCCCGCCCCCAGCCGTGGGCGGCGTTCTATTATCGACCCGCCGTCCGCCCGCCCAGCGCCGCCCCCCGCACTTGTCATATCTAACACATCGATGCCAATGTGTGTTCACTGCCTATAAAATGTTATTGCTATTGGTTATTATTGCCACTATTTGAAAGTAGTGACACTATTGCTACAATTAGGTACAAACACATGGGAAAAAAATAAAAAAGCATACCTACTTAAAAAATATAACTTACTTTACCATATATCATATATATCAATATCATACAATATAATAGTACATTGTAGGAGAGGACGGAAAACCGCTAAAAGATGAACGAGTGCGTTTGAGGGCCGACACGTCAGAGGAGTCCATCTTTAGCGTTTCCGGCCGAGGCATTACATAGTGCTTTTCACGACTACTGCGAGGAAATAAGAAAACATTTGCATAACTACACTACTAGCCCGCGATTTCTCTGGTAGCAAATTACTAGCCACTGCCTGTGCTGTCTCTTGAATTTCGGTAGGCGTCAGCGTAAGAATATCATTTTCTTCACTAGAAGAACTCATTTTTATAGCGAGCGTAATACGTGTTTCTTGTATTTTTAGTCAAACACAATTTACACTATCCAATTCAGTAAGTATTTTCAGATCCCGCCTTTTTTACATTTTTTATCACTTTTATTTCCTCGATCGTATTGCAGTTCAATTAGTAACCTTAAGACGATAGTGGACCGCCGCTTCTCCATACAAATGTAGAGCCCATTTTCTTCCCTGGATATTAACCATAACTTCGTTTGAATTTATTAGATTTTATTTGATTATGTAGTAAGAGTTACAAGCGAAAAAAAATGGAAAGGGCGTAGCTGTGGTTAATATACCTACATCAAATTGCGTAAACATATTTTCTATAATGGTAATATCCAGAGAGGACAATGGGGACTACAAATTATATGGAGAAGCGGTCAGCCCCTTTTCTGTTAAGCAAATTTGTTTAATATCATAATATCACTTTAAAAAATCATCAGTAGTTAGGTACATTTGTAACATACTTACCTAAGTCATCAGTGCCACAATTCTTTATAAAACAAAAGTATTTAGTGTGGTATTTAAATTAATCAGCGTAACGTTTAATCATTATTTTTTATGCCTATTATAACAATTACTAGAACAGGGCCAGGGCCGGGAACCTCAAATGTCGAATTATGGTTTAATTTTCTCTCTATCACTCGATTATGCGAGAGCGATAGAGGACAAATAGACTCAAGAAGGAACGATATGACGACGAAAGTATGTAACAACAGGCTGGATCGAAATACCTATTAATAAATTAATAAACAAGGGTAATCTGGTGTTAGTATTATATATTTTGGAATAAATATACAAAGATTTACTATTATATATATTATATGTATTCACCTAACAGCGACTATCTATTTATAACAGGGTAACAAAGCGTTGTTTTACCTATGTAGATCCCCTTACTATTTTTCTCTATGCTAAAGACTTAAACAGATTATTTAAAAAAATACTACCGTGCCTCTAAGGACGACTCACGTTAGACCGGGCCGTGTCCGGGCCGGAGCTTCCGGCGCGGCGCTTACTTTACTATGACATGCAGGCGATCACGTGATGCTTTCCATAGAAAACGATGCGCCCAAAACTCCGGGTCGGACACGGCCCGGTCTAACGTGATCATCCTTAAAGTCCAAGTACACTTAACCAACGGTTACGGACTAATTATGTGTATGAGTATTAATAACCTCTCATTTATGTAAGATCTCTTTTTGTGGAAATGCATCACCGGTAAAGATTTTCCAAGCAACCCCACATTCGCACCTAATTTTTGAACGGGTATCTTCTTAAACGCGTTTTACATAAGTTTTACTTACGAATATTTCGGACTTTGAGCCTAAAAATAATAAAACTCTGGTCTTATAATTTATAAAAAGAATAACTAATGGCGGCCGCTGGACACGGGTATATTTTGCATATGATATATTGAATTGAAGCACCCCCCTAAAACCTAATTAGTACCCACAGTCCCTCGGGCGGTATAAGTACAAACATGAACTGTGACCCCGTTTGACTACAGCTAGCTAGGTGTGGTCACCAATTATAGTTTATGAATCTCGACTATTTTCAAAATACACTATACTACTACAGATATAATACCTACCTACTGTAGTTAGGTTTTAACATATTTATATGATATTTATTTATGATGGTATCTTGACATGTCAATTTCAAGTGTTACTGACTACTTACTTTATTCACTTCTAAAGCTACAAAAATGTATTAACCTACTAAGTATCTACATTTTAAACAAAACGTTGTTGCAATACAATACCTACATCTTGATGATTGGTACGGCATTCGCTTTATTCTCTGCTTAATCGAAATAAAATATAGCAACAACTGCTAACCGACTTACCTTTACTTAGAGCGGTGTAATAAGTTACCTACTTTAAATTTAAGATAAAATCTATAAGTGTAAGTCCGTCTTTCTTCACTCGCAGGTACAAATCTGCGGGAGGTTCTACATTTCACAATAGCTGTCGGTCGGCATAAGCCGACTGATTTAGCAGGCTCGTGAATGAGTCGAACTGAAGCGAAATAAAGCACCTAACAGGTCGCCTTTGGCATAGACTACCAACACTCCGTAACGCTTAAGTACCCCATGCCACATAGCGGTTGGGTGTCCCACAGGAGCCTAACTATAATCTGCTTGCACTGAGAGAACAGTTGAACCGTTACGTTACGTATAAACCATTGAGATATAAGTACACCTTCTTATATGTTGTCGAGTAGCTTTTGCTCGACTACAATTTATAAATAAATAAATAAATAAAATAAAATAAAAAAAATAAAAATAAAAAGCCTTTTATTTCCTTTTGTTATACATAAGTTTGTTAATATATTTTTGTTGATTTAATTTGTAGGAACCCGTTAGGTGAAGGCCTCTTCCAAAGATATCCATTTTTCACGGTCTTGTGCTATTCTTTTCCAATTTGGACCAGCAATTCTTTTCATGTCTTCCTCCCAGCGCATGTTTGGTTTGCCTTTTCGGCGCTTACCGTCTGGGCCTTTCCAGTTCGTGACTATGGCTGTCCATTTGTGGTCTTTAAGTCTACAATTTATACGATAATTTAAATATCGTTCAGTCTCCTAATCACGATCTACTAGTTCCCTACGTATTTTATGTCATGAGCATTATAAGTATGCATATTGCAGTTTTGTAAACATTTCATCGATGATGAAAAAATATCTTGTAGACATTCTGCACGGATATTATGGTTGTGACAGCGTGATAAAAACTGTGTCCGTCTCTTTCAATCACGTGGTGTTAAAAAGTGACACTTATTTTATCACGTGGATAAAGCCATCCATAATAGGCTACCTGAATAGCCTGAAGTGTGGCCGATCTACGGCAGTTAATCTGTGCGCTAGTTGCTTAAGCTCGTCTAGCCGCGCTGGAGGAGCCGCTTGCGCAATCGTTCGATCCGCAAAGGTCATGGAAGGAATTCGCGCGGTCCGGCGTTCTTGCGACACGGCACACTGTTCCACAGTTTCCACTCAGTGCAGCGACCAGGGCATATAATGGCGAAACGATTTCATGAAGGGTCGCGGCGCTGGCTCGGCTCGACTACGGAATCTGTTGTGTCTGATATTGAACGCCTTTTATAATTGACTTATTTGGACCCAATAACAATATTGCTACATTTGCTACAACCTTTCTCCAATGAAGAGTTTTATAATGCGAACTCGGATCCCGTATATTATAATTATTGTCGAAGTTTTTAAACAAAAAAACCACGTAAAGGGGCATAACGTAATCTGTAACTATGGAGTTATGTTGTTCGCTGAACGTCTGAGTCACGTGGTGTCTTGTTTACAATAATAATTATAAGTTCCATAATATAAAAGTTACAAAAATGTCCACGGGAAAGACGGTCGTATGTAGGTTCAGGAAAAAGTTTTCCTGAAAGTTTCTGACTCAGCCCAGGTAAGTATAAGTATAATTAAACAACTTTATATAAATGACAAACTGGAAAGTGCTTCGGTATATTTAAGCCTAGCTAGAGCATCTGTCAACAGCCATTATGTTTTTATATGGTCATATATTTTGTAAAAAGAATGCGTTATTAGTATTAGTAGTTTTTTTATGAATGAAAGCACGAGACCCTAGTTGAATTTACCTTTTCATAACTTCATGAGAGACTTTTAGCTAGAACGTACTATTTAGTTAGAAAGATGATTAGACTTAATTGTAGCTGCTAGCATAGATGACATATACATATACCGGGTGTGGCCTGTAACATGAGCAAAAAATTAAACTGTAGGCTGTACTCCTCATACTGACCAACATTTGTTCAGCGACTTTTAAAAATAACTTGTGGTTTGATTTTTAATACACTTTAAAGTTTATTCTAAGACACAATGTATTGCGAATTTTGTTATGTTTAAGGCGTGACAAGCAACGTCAATCACAATAATATGGCGTGGCGATGGCGTCCATTGAAGATAATATTTATTTTGTATGAAAAATAGGGAGTCTAAATACTTCATAATTTTTAAAAGTTGTTGAACAAAAGTGTCACCGTTTGAGGAGTACAATCTATGTTTTAATTCTTTGCTCATGTTACAGGCCACACCGTGTATATAAAGTAGCGCTGAGGTTAAGAATCATCAATCAGCGTGCAGCTTGTTTCCAGGATCGATTGGTAGATAAGGTAAAAGTACTAGTGCTCGACATGCTAATGCCCAATAGATGACACCTTGCTGTCACCTCTAGTGACAATGACTTAAGTTTCAAGATGACATGTACTGATGGGACCGCGTCGAGCACCAGTACGTTTACCTTACTTAAGTCACATGCACATAAATACTTACATGTGTAGGTACCACCTATGATAACTAACGCACTCGATAAGAAAAGTGTGTTACGGTCCCACCCACTTACTTCTGATAAACAATAGAAAAGTAAACAGCGATTAAGCATGGTGCTAAAAGATTAGTAATACATATCTGTATCTACATTTATTTACATACAATTATTCAACATTGACACCTAAATCATGCGAAATCCTTATCACTCGATAGTCGATAGTACCTATACATACTAATTAAATAGGTACCTATTACAAATTAATGTTATCTACGTATGTAGGTACTAGTATAGTTGAGGAGCTATGTATGCGTTTCATATAAACAACGCTAAAATAAATGTGATACCTAAACGCTTGTTATAGTAGGTACCATAGACTGGGGTTACTTTGATTCGTGAGGTAACATTGTCCAACAATTTTTTTTAAACTAGAAAACGTAGGACTTTTTACGCGAGGTAGCTATTAGGGTTCCGTACCCAAAGGGTAAAACGGGACCCTATTACTAAGACTCCGCTGTCCGTCCGTCCGTCCGTCCGTCCGTCTGTCCGTCCGTCCGTCCGTCTGTCACCAGGCTGTATCTCACGAACCGTGATAGCTAGACAGTTGAAATTTTCACAGATGATGTATTTCTATTGCCGCTATAACAACAAATACTAAAAACAGAATAAATAAATATTTAAGTGGGGCTCCCATACAACAAACGTGATTTTTGACCGAAGTTAAGCAACGTCGGGCGGGGTCAGTACTTGGATGGGTGACCGTTTTTTTTTTTTGCTTTTTTTTTGCATTATGGTACGGAACCCTTCGTGCGCGAGTCCGACTCGCACTTGCCCGGTTTTTTAGTAGCTACCCGCTCTGGCCGGTGGATTTACCCTTGGTCAAAAAGATTTAAGAGAGAGAGTCTAAAGGTTGACTCACACTCATCTCACGCTAGACCGGGCCGTGCCCGAGCCGAGGCGCCGACAAGTCAAATTCTATCACGGCTGATCGGTGATCACGTGGTGCTTTCCATAGAAAACGAAGCTCCGGAAGCTCCGGCCCGGCCACGGCCCAGTCTAACGTGAGTCATCCTTAATGCTTGAACTTTTATTGTTTTATACTTACACCATCCCACTAATCCGGGGTTAACCGGTTATACCTGGAGTGACCATGGTTACCAGAACAATATGACACTGATGGGTTAACGGTTTAACCGCTTAACCCCGGGTTAGTGGGAAGGTGCAAGTGTCTCAATCTCTTACAAACGATAAAAATGGAACCATATTTTAATTATTATATTACGAATTTCAAAATTTCATTGGGCAATGCGGCCAGCCTTCTGGGCACCCTACCTACGGACCACGATTTAGGACATTTTTTTTATTTATAAGCTTTCGTAGTGTTTTTATTTTGTCGTAAAAGTCCTGAAATAAATTTCTTTACAGGTATATATCCCAATAAATAAATAATCATTTAAAAAATAATTTCATTTAATTCTGTCTACTTTACCCCCAATATTAAGCTAATCAATACCTATAGTTAGATTTGACCCTCACAGCCCGATTTGAATTACTCACCGTGTATTTTTGATTATGATACGGGAAAAGCTATAGCTATTTAATACCTATACTACATAGTTGATTTGGATTGGTTATCAGACTAATTTGAGAGGCGGCTAAATCCATTCCTGGGGCGATTTTTACATAAGTAGGTATATCTATCGAGTAGAGAGTACTCGCGCCGTCACCTGCGCGGCGTGGCGCGTGGGCGCTATTGTATGCTAATCCGATTTACTGGCAAAAACGACTTCAGTGTAAATGTAGCTTTATTACACATACGCCTTATTGTATGCGCTCTGAACTAATGGGATACTGAGCAAAATATTATGTGCGCGTGCTGCAAGAGAAGATGTTATAAATAAAATTAAGTTAAAAAAGTTTTAAGCTAAACGGTTTTATTTTAATCAGAAAGTGTACCAAAAAATAGAAAATAAAAATTATTATACTAATCGGAGTTATAGAACTATCGGAGTTATAGAATTATAGAAATAGATATGTACTACCTATGTTTCCTTTCTGGACAGTAATCATGCAAGACGTGTAGCAAAATGTAGTTTTCTCGAGTCTGATTCTAAACGCCACTTTTCGACGCTATGTCAGTGAATTAATAAGTATTAATCGGATTTTTTTCTCAGACTAAAATAAAAACGTGGGGCGTTAGTATTTAAAAATGTTGAGTAAGATCTAAAAAAGTAAAAATATACAATGAAATGTGGAGCTTTCTGAGGTAGGTATGACGTAGGTAAAATTGTGTTATAATATAATGATTTCTAGTTATGTTTACTAATATTTTCTTTTCCAAATATATGAATGTATTATATTTTTCAACGTATTTTTATTCACGCACTAACCTGCCGGACACTTCGGGCCTTCGGCCCTACGCGGAGTTCGGCCTTCGGCCTTTGCGAACCTTACTGCACCAACGCAAAGAAAATAAGTACTTACTGTAAATCAAATGCAATTTTGCCCCCTAGTAAAACAAATAACTATTGTCATCTTGCAGCGGAAGCGCAATCGAGTATGTTTATTTACTAGTAATGCAATTAAAAACCTGTGCTCGAACAGAGCACAATGGTTGAGGTGTCTTAATTGCGAAGGCCGAAGGCCGAGCTCCGCGTAGGGCCGAAGGCCCGAAGCGTCTGGCAGGATAGTGCTCGAACAGAGAACAATGGTTCAAGTGTCTAAAGGCTTGAAGCGTCTGGGAGGTTAATACTCAAACACAGAACTTATAAGTGTATAAATGCGAAGGCCGAAAGCCGAGCATCGCGTAAGGTCGAAGGCCCGAAGCGTCTAGAAGGTTAGTCCTAAAACACGGAACTTAAGTTTCTTCGGCACCCTCATACTAAAATGATTACTTGGGACTTCGCATATTTTCCAAGCCAGGGGTTTCCAGGCCACACCTCGCATCATCACGAGTGAGGAGTTGGAGGTCATTTTTAAATGCTAATGCCCCTACTGCCTAATACTTCAAATCTTACTTTGAAATCAGAATTTTATTAATCTTGGTGGTTAAGGCAGGCAGCAACCCTGCAGCATCAGAACTGAAGAGTTGGGAGGACAATATGAAACGTAAATGCCTCTACCCAAAACATAGAGCACTACTTTAAAATTGACACATTCTCCAACTGGTCGGTTATGGCAGGCAGTAACCTTGCATCATCAAGATTGAGGAGTTGGAGGTCATTATGAAATGCAAGTGCTCCTGCCCAATACTTAAAATCCTATTCTAGAATCAGAACTTTATCAATCCTGGTCGTTAAGGCAGGCAGTAACCGTGCAGCATCAGAATTGAAGAGTTGGAGGTCATTATTAAATGCAAGTACGCCTGTCCAATACCTTAAATCCTACTTTAAAATCAGAATTTTGTCAATCTCGGCCGCTAAGGCAGGCAGTAGGTAACCCTGCAGGATCAGAACTGATAAATGGAGGTCATTATGAAACGTAAACACCTCTACTTAAAACTTAGAGCACTACTTCAAAAGTGGCATATACTCTAACCTATCGGTTACGGCAGGCAGGTACCTTTCATCATCACGACTGAGGAGTTGGAGGTCATTATGAAATGCAAGTGCTCCTGCCCAATACTTAAAATCCTATTCTAGAATCAGAACTGTATCAATCCTGGTGGTTAAGGCAGGCAGTAACCGTGCAGCATCAGAACTGAAGAGTTGGAGGTCAGTAATAAGTCACTAAGGATTTGTTTCATAGCAACAATAACATAGTTAAACTAGCGAGTCTGTAATACTCTCGGTTAAGGTAAGCAGTGTTTCTGCAGCATCAGGATTTGAAGGTCCAGGGTTGAAAATATTATAAAAACTAAAAGACATTGTCACGGGGACTCGATACGGATGCCAAATTTCATCGAAATCGGTTAAGTAGAAGTGGTCGAAAAATCGCTGCAAGATTTGAAGCACATATATATATGTATGTAGATATACCGGGTGTGGCCTGTAACACGAGCAAAGAATTAAAACATAGATTGTACTCCTCAAACGGTGACACTTTTGTTCAACATCTTTTAAAAATTATGAAGTATTTAGACTCCCTATTTTTCATACAATATAAATATTATCTTCAATGGACGCCATCACCACGCCATATCATTGTGATTGACGTTGCTTGTCACACGTTAAACATAACAAAATTCGCAATACATTGCGTCTTAGAAACAACTTTAAAGTGTATTAAAAATCAAACCACAAGTTATTATTAAAAGTCGCTGAACAAATGTTGGTCAGTATGAGGAGTACAGCCTACAGTTTAATTTTTTGCTCATGTTACAGGCCACACCCGGTATACAAAGAAGATACGGGGTCAAGCTAAATTAACTACACGTATCAATTTAATAAAATCATTAGTAGGTACATGACTACAATCGAACTACGAGTAAGGTCGAAACCAAAACCGAAATAAAAATATGTTTATTGTCAAGTTGGCCTAGTAACAAGCACGTTTAAAAATTGTCTTATACAAACACCATCATAGTCTAATTATCAGATCAAAATCTTGATTAATTATAGGGATGTCAAACTTCATAATAAGAATTACACAATGAGATCGTCATACACTAATAAAAACCGGGCAAGTGCGAGTCGGACTCGCGCACGAAGGGTTCCGTACCATAATGCAAAAAAAAAACAAAAAAAAGCAAAAAGAAAACGGTCACCCATCCAAATACTGACCACTCCCGACGTTGCTTAACTTTGGTCAAAAATCACGTTTGTTGTATGGGAGCCCCATTTAAATCTTTATTTTATTCTGTTTTTAGTATTTGTTGTTATAGCGGCAACAGAAATACATCATCTGTGAAAATTTCAACTGTCTAGCTATCACGGTTCGTGAGATACAGCCTGGTGACAGACGGACGGACGGACGGACGGACGGACGGACGGACGGACAGCGAAGTCTTAGTAATAGGGTCCCGTTTTACCCTTTGGGTACGGAACCCTAAAAATTACATAAAATACTAGCCTAAAAAGTTTCTAGATTAAGGTGCAGTAGGCTCAGCGAGCGGAGTTTATTGAAAAGTCGTAGCACTTTTATGGATCACAATACGGTTGCCAAAAATTTTATTAGCAATATTGAGGCCTTTCTCTAGGGACTTCATCGATTGGAATCCCGAGTTTTTGACTTTCGCTCGATAGAAAAAAAATAACGAATATAAGTTTTAGGTCAAAAATGCACTTAAAACAATTATGATACATTTTGTACAAAAACTAAAAATAAGTATGAAAATTATTTCTAAAACTGAGCAATAATATGCTCGAGGGAACTCAGCGTACCTATACTTTTTTTTATTATTAAAACACAAAATAATTTAAAATTCAAAAACACCATAATAATTAATAAGTCAAAATTCACAAATCCACGGTCTCGAGCCCGCACATCCATCTCGCTCACGCTTACGCTCAGTGAAAGTGAACACGAACCTACTGGATTTAAAAAAAAACAAACGTCTAAAAAAACGCAAGTAATATATGTATACCTACATTGAAATATCAATTTCATCATTAGGTATAATAAATAATTAATTACTTATTTCCATTTACACTTAATCCCACGACATTTGGTACTTATGTATGTTTATGTGTAAAGATATCCTATTTTTATGTTCCGAGAAGGATAACCATACAGCGAGTTACAATGTACTTAAGCTCATAACTGGCTGTAATGTTATGTCATTAAAAATAGAAAAGACAAGACTCGAGAATAGAAAAGACGTTCAAGCGGTCGGTCTCACAGCGGCATCACAAGCACTGACTGGAAACACCATGCGACTCAACGCACTCTAATTTGTAATGTGTTAATCATTTCAGACATCTGACTTCGAGTCGCTGCTTTGCAAGCAGGAGGGCGCCTCGCTAGCGCCCGCCCACATGGACCTTTTTGATGGCGGCACTTCTTCTCGCGACGATGCGTTCCTGCGGCCCGCTCTCTGGGAGGACATCGCCTCCTCGATCAGGAACATCGATCCCGAAAATGCAAACATGCTCGCTCCACTCGGAGCGACGCACGTCAAGCTGGAAGCGGATGATCCACTGCTTGAAGAATGCGCTACGCCGCTACTCAGTCCTCTCGAGATCAAGACGGAAAGACTGTGCGGACCGCCGACGTACGCGCAGCCGCAGCCGCCGCAGCACACGCCGCAGCCGCTGCCGCAACCGGTCAGCTCATTTGCCAAGTATCCGCCAGCACGCCTGGTGTACATGTCTCCGCTGACGCCGCCCGGTTCCGACCAGGGCAGTCCAGGCAATTCGATGCAGGTAAAACTCCCTTATTATCTTCTCATCTTAGAACGCCAGGGACAGAACCATTCACCACCACCGTAATACATGTTACAATCGATTCAAAATTTCCTAATGGTGGCTGGGTTCGATATTTTGCTGGCTTTGTGAGATGAAACTACTTTACTCATCAATTTCGTATAAAGCTTTGCGATTGCTTGCCATGCGACGGATAATGGTACCACGCTGCTTGTGCTGATGCGATCGTATTGTTACATCCGGGCTCCGCAACTATAAACATAAATATAATTATAGCGATAGATAAATCATCACTTGGACGCTTCACAAAGCAGAATACCCAAAGTCAATGCTGTTGTCATATATTTAATATGACGCTACTTGGAAATGTTAAAGTAAGAAATCACAAAGAGAATAGAACAATATATTATAGAAGTAAAGAGTAGAAGCAAGTAACGTTGTTGTTGCAGGGCGCGGGGCGCCGGACGCCGCCGCCGCCGTACCACCCGCCGCCTCTGTTGCGCGCGCCGCACCCGCCTCCGCCCCTCCCGCACCATCACCAACACCATCACCAACAGGTAAAGAGTAGAAGCAAGTAACGTTGTTGTTGCAGGGCGCGGGGCGCCGGACGCCGCCGCTGCCGTACCACCCGCCGCCTCTGTTGCGCGCGCGGCACCCGCCTCCGCCCCTCCCAGACCATCACCAACACCATCACCAACAGGTAAAGAGTAGAAGCAAGTAACGTTGTTGTTGCAGGGCGCGGGGCGCCGGACGCCGCCGCCGCCGTACCACCCGCCGCCTTTGTTGCGCGCGCCGCACCCGCCTCCGCCCCTCCCGCACCATTACCAACACCATCACCAACAGGTAAAGAGTAGAAGCAAGTAACGTTGTTGTTGCAGGGCGCGGGGCGCCGGACGCCGCCGCCGCCGTACCACCCGCCGCCTCTGTTGCGCGCGCCGCACCCGCCTCCGCCCCTCCCGCACCATCACCAACACCATCACCAACAGGTAAAGAGTAGAAGCAAGTAACGTTGTTGTTGCAGGGCGCGGGGCGCCGGACGCCGCCGCCGCCGTACCACCCGCCGCCTCTGTTGCGCGCGCCGCACCCGCCTCCGCCCCTCCCGCACCATCACCAACACCATCACCAACAGGTAAAGAGTAGAAGCAAGTAACGTTGTTGTTGCAGGGCGCGGGGCGCCGGACGCCGCCGCCGCCGTACCACCCGCCGCCTCTGTTGCGCGCGCCGCACCCGCCTCCGCCCCTCCCGCACCATCACCAACACCATCACCAACAGGTAAAGAGTAGAAGCAAGTAACGTTGTTGTTGCAGGGCGCGGGGCGCCGGACGCCGCCGCCGCCGTACCACCCGCCGCCTCTGTTGCGCGCGCCGCACCCGCCTCCGCCCCTCCCGCACCATCACCAACACCATCACCAACAGGTAAAGAGTAGAAGCAAGTAACGTTGTTGTTGCAGGGCGCGGGGCGCCGGACGCCGCCGCCGCCGTACCACCCGCCGCCTCTGTTGCGCGCGCCGCACCCGCCTCCGCCCCTCCCGCACCATCACCAACACCATCACCAACAGGTAAAGAGTAGAAGCAAGTAACGTTGTTGTTGCAGGGCGCGGGGCGCCGGACGCCGCCGCCGCCGTACCACCCGCCGCCTCTGTTGCGCGCGCCGCACCCGCCTCCGCCCCTCCCGCACCATCACCAACACCATCACCAACAGGTAAAGAGTAGAAGCAAGTAACGTTGTTGTTGCAGGGCGCGGGGCGCCGGACGCCGCCGCCGCCGTACCACCCGCCGCCTCTGCTGCGCGCGCCGCACCCGCCCCCGCCCCTCCCGCACCATCACCAACACCATCACCAACAGGTAAACGTAGCATTATAATATACTTCAAAGTAAGTAGTAACAAAGAAATCATGAAACCATTGTGTTTGGCAGGTTTAGAACGCATTAGTTGGACCATTCTATTATCATTGAAGTCAAACGTACCTACCTAAGTATTTTTTGTCTAAACGATAAAAATGCGAGTATAGATCATTATGTTAGCTCAGTGGTTTCCATATTTTCTATAGGTACCTATCCCTTTTCAGGCTTCCGTGAGTGTCAATAAGGAACCCTGAGTATACCTATATGTATACTTACAGTTCGTGTGAACGTCCATCCCGGCTTAGCTTGCCTCAAAACCATATTTCGGTTCCCTCCGATAT
Organism: Cydia splendana; assembly: GCF_910591565.1. Taxonomy (NCBI): domain Eukaryota; kingdom Metazoa; phylum Arthropoda; class Insecta; order Lepidoptera; family Tortricidae; genus Cydia; species Cydia splendana. The sequence continues at coordinate 32,860,841 of NC_085987.1, forward strand.
CTGCTTGCGTAATATTATAATATGGAGCTAAACGTTGAGCATTGTGTTGGACAGCAGGCAATGGCACAGGTGCCGCCAATGGGCGCACAGCTGCCAGCGCCGGCGCAGCAGCACCACGCGCCGCACCACGCTCCCATGCTGCACTCGAGGCTGGGCCCCGCCTCTGTCAAGTACAACCGGCGGAACAACCCTGAATTAGAAAAAAGAAGAGTACACCACTGCGACTTCATGGGTGAGTTAATTGACACATACAACAATTCAACTACTAATATATTATGTCGACGATTGCGAAATATTAGAGGAGACCGGGGTCAGTTGAAACAAGCTCGATAAGTCCCAAACGGATAGTGCCAACCAGAGCATCAGCTAGCAAAACGTGTAGCGTCTTGAAGCACGCCTGAATTTTATGGGGCAACAGTACTTTTCTGACACCATGTAAATATGTTTTACTTATTACTTTTAATAACGATTATGCAGCTTTATGCAGTTTGCATTGCATTGTAAATTTTCATTAATTTAGCAGTTTATTTTTTTTCTCCTTTTACATTAGTTTTTTTATATGACGTAATAATTGAATTAGGTACATTACGAACTAAAATAAGTCAGCATTGATAACGATTTCCTATAAGCACACATGCGGTCGCCATGTGCGCAATGCGAAGCCAGATAAACGTATACATATAATAATATCACAATTTACTGTATCGAGTTTAGTACTATTGTGCGATCGTATTAATGTAAGAATAAGTATGAAAAAAATGGAACCCTCTCCAATGTCAATGGACGAGCCGATGGCTGAACTAAATACTATTAATACTTCGTACTTTTGTTATTTTTGATGTTCATTTTCAATGTCTCCTGTAAATCTCTAAATCTGTTTCTATTTCTATATGCATTATTTCAGGTTGCTCGAAGGTGTACACGAAGAGCTCTCACCTGAAAGCACATCAGAGGATACATACAGGTATGTTTTTTCCTATAACTATAATTTAACTATAATTTGCATCTGCGAACAAAGCGTCATGCGAAAGTATAATTTGCTATAAAACAAATGACGGGGATGCAAACAGCCAAAGCATTTTAGTTGAATGTGGGTGGCAATAATCGTAGTAAATAAGTAGAGTCTGTTCGGAAAGAGAATAGTCGTGGAATGTATTGGGTCCCATACATTCCACGACTCCAGAACTAACCGCTTAAAGTTCAAAGTTGGTATATACCTTGATCATCTTGGCTGTTTGTACCATTCAACTGAGAATACACAAATTGTTTCGTATCCTCCATCAGGAGAACTAGTATCTAACATGCGCTTGCTTACCCATGCGACGTTTTAGCATTTGCCATCAGATAGGTACTCTTATCACTGTTTTAGTGCAAGTAGGGTACATGTACAACTAAAACAGTGGTAGGGGGTAGTAGGGTTTGATGTGATGTTTTTATTGTGTTGACTTAGGAGAGAAACCTTACACTTGCCAATGGCCGGAGTGCGAGTGGAGGTTCGCGCGGTCGGACGAGCTGACGCGGCACTACCGCAAGCACACGGGCGCGAAGCCCTTCAAGTGCGCGGTCTGCGAGCGCTCGTTCGCCAGGTCCGACCACCTCGCACTTCATATGAAGCGCCACCTACCCAAGACCTCCAAATGACACGCGCGGAGGGGCGGGGACCAGCCTCCCGCGCCCCAATCTACACCGGTAAACAAATCTACCATTTATAATACTGCCATACCTACACCTCGTTTAAAAATTAAAATAAACGTTTGTTAGGTGTCGTCAGATTTCTAGAAAAACATTTCTAAACTACCGTTTGCATTTTTTACGTACGTATGCATACAAACGTAGTTCCCTGTCTGGATAACAGTCATTATGTAAAATTAGGATAAAATAGGTATTAAGTAACCATAGCCTAGAATCGGGATCTACTAAGTCCCTGAATTAAAAAAAACTACATATGAGTGACATGCGTGAAAACATTTTCATTTACCGCCATTTGCCGTTCAGTTATTCTTTTAATTAGGTTATAAACAAAACTATAGCAACAATGTTCGTGTCAAATGAGCGTTAAAGATATTTCGGAGACGCCACTTCATATATCAGCGAGTTCCGCGAAAGAGCAACGATGCCCCAACGCCGGCCGTAACATGCCGTTCCTGAATACATCATAGAGAGCTTATAATATGTTTGTAGATAAAGCAGTGTATGTAACTGTACATAATTAGGCATCTGAACACTCGTGTGATCCTCGTGAAACCCACACTCGTATATTAATGCCCTTAATTATGTAGCAGTCGCATAAACCACTAAATTAAACGTTATTTTATTTGCTTCTGCATATAAATACTTAACTGGATTAATATTGTTGTAGGAGGAATGCAGTGACACCATCTTCTTGGAGTGCGACCTCGACACAAGCCTTATGGAGACGTTCTACGGCGCGCTGTGACGTGCCAAGCGCGCGCGCAGCTGAACAATCGCGAACCCAAACGCGACTGCCCTACTGAATACTAGTATTCTCTTTCAATAAGAAATTGACAAAATACGTATGTTGCTGTATCGATATCTTAAAGTAAAGATTAGATGCCACTTATTGTGAAGTCTAAATGTTCTTGTAAATATATAAAAAATAATGTATGTTATTCAACATCATTACCAAGAAAACTTGCTTTAAACATAAAATCGTAGGTACATTAATCAAATGTATGATTATTGGGTAGACAAGAGATAATGAAATGCAATCACAATCAATACTTATTTCAAGTTTAATAAAATTGTTGATCGTAATTATGATTTTATGAAGGCATATTTTTTCAAACATTATTTAAAGAGCGAATATTGTATAGATAGCAGAATTTTAGTTACTTGATGGAAATGAGTGTCTACCTTTCCAATTGGGGTGTATAGTTTACCTTAGGTGTATCGTTTTAAATGAAAACAGAACAGTAATTACTGCTAAATATTTCTTACTATTGTATTCAATAATATGAAAACTGCTCGCTCAATGAAATCAAGTATACATATTTAATTACCAATCATTTAGGCCTTCGGATTTGATTGAGCCGAGTCGGTAATTGAAAAACATATTTTAAAAAGCAACACTTAAACCATGTTGAACTATTCTAATAACTAGATTTGAATAGTGTATTCATGAATTTATTTAAACCATTAATTTGTGTACCTACTTGAATGTACAGCCTACGAGTAGCGGTGTATGTTTGTATAGAAGAGTTGCTCACTGCAATAGCAATGAAGTCGCTGTTGAAGCTTCGAAACGTAAAAGCTCTAAGTATTCTTTAGATATTATTATGATTATTGATTAGTTAAATTATAATAAGTTATTAACTAAGAGAGCAAGGAATATCCAAGATATTACAGTTATCTTTATATTATTATAAAAGGTCGTATAGTTCGTAGGTACTTGATAGTTATAAGCGTAGAATACATAGTCGCGTTATTGAATGTAACGACCTGAGATAGCGCAGTGGACTTTGAAAACCTTATACAAAATAATGATACCTACATAGTTTAAATCATAAATACTTCACTCAAAAGTATTGTAGTAAGGACATGCATTACCATTAGACTAAGAAGAGAGACGTCAGGTAAGATTAAGACGTCTGAGACACGTAACTAAATACTTAAGAGTAAAAACATATCAGATCGAGTATACCAAAAGTAAACGTGGCATCTTAAATAACGAGCCTTTTTTGCTGTTACTACAAGTAACTCTAGTTCGTAAAAAAATTTTTTTTGTGGGTCCACACTGCCTATGTTTGATATTTTATGGCTTGAAAATCATAAAATGTTTTATAGGTATTAATTGTTACCCAGTGGGGGATTTGCAGTCTTTGCCGCCATTTGCCGCCCTAGGCCTCAGGCCCGGTAGTCGCCCCTTTCTCAGCACCCATCATATTGAATACATTTTCATTTATTTCTTGGTATCGTCAGCGAATTTTTTGTCACAATTTGCCGCCCCTAAATATCTTGCCGCCCTAGCCCTGGGCCTACTGGGCCTTAGGGCAAATCCACCACTGTTTTTACCTCTCGTGCTAATATTGAGATAAAAGCAAATGAAATAGAACTAAACTCTAGAGGGCAGAGCTTATTGAAGAGGTGGAATTTTGAGCGTTGCGAGGGTTCAAGGCATGAAAGGTGAAGAAACTTTGCTGCCGAGTGAATACCTCATACACATAGCGTTTGCGACACATCTAGATTTTTATAATGTATGACCTGATTCTAAAAAAATCTAGATTTGTGTTTCTTTTGTAACTTAAGTTTCAGTTCTTTATTAGTATATATTTAAATGTCAACAAATATCAAACATTAGAATAGAAGTGCATACCCAAGCAAAATAACTTGTATATAATATATATATATATATATATATATATATATATATATGTATAATGTATGTAGAGTTAGATCAAGGGTTATTTAAACGTCATAATCTCATAGAAGTTTGACGTTTAAAATAACACTTGCACCGTCTGGGCTATCAAAATCGCTGCCAACTTAGCTTGGTCTAACTCTGTTTGCATGATAACAGCATCATTATAAGATTTAAATATGAGTTAACGCGGACGGATTCTGTCTTTCCGTTTTTCACCCGCAGATGGGCGATGTAGGCGTCAAAGTCATGTTAGGTACTTCTACAAAAAACGTTTATTTGTTGCCTATATTCAGGTCGTTACATTCGTACACGCTGTTTTACACTTTCTAGTCTCGATTTATTAAAGACAAGTTAATCAAAAGTACATCACAGTAAACATCTCGGTACGTCTGACGTATATTCACGTCTTATTCAGTACGACTAACATGTTTTACAGACACACAAATGCACATGAAGTCATAATGATGCACTATTGTATGTACCTAATTATAATTATATGGAGCGAGATACTTAAGGTCCAATAATGTAGATAACAATGTAAATTATGAGCCTTATTGCTTCCGTCCAATTAAATATTCTAAACATTTAATACTGTCCTGGAATATGCGTTAAGGCATACCTGTCCAAGAAAACCATCGCGAGACTACTTTACTAATCGCCGTTGGTACAGTAGTTAACCTACGGTCTACGGTTACTTAAAGCTAAAATAGTCTATTTTTTTTTCTAGATAACCGGTCAAGAGCTTATTGGGCTAGGCTAGGTGTAGGATTCCAAAGCCGCTTCTGATACAATAGATTAACAGAATTTCGTCCACATAGTAGGTAGGAGAGATAACTATATTCTAAAAACTTTGCCACTTGACTGTTTCCAAACTTCAGCTTTATAGTAGGGCACTGAGCTAAACCGCGGGCAGACGGACGGGCAGACAGATACACGAACGGCGGTATTCGAACAATGATTTATTGAAGTTATTGACACTGTCGTATCGGTATCGTATCACTGTGACATCTTATAAGAATTGTTCGAATACGGCCGGGACATGGCGAAACCAAATCGATTCCTTAGGGACTACGGAAACTTTATCAATTATGGAGATCCAGATTTCAATTTTTATGTTTCAATAGTGAAAGTGAATAAACCTAATGAAATATGAAATAATTATCAGGTTTAACAAACCTCGTACCCCGTAAGGTGTTACCCAAATAAAATTTCAATTACTTAGTGGTCTGTGCATAGTCGAATGATACTCGATGAGAAAAATGATGCAACACTTACTTAAGTACCTATTAGGTATTAGGAATTTAATCTTATGTATGTAAGACAGTTTTCTGTGGCTCTCAGTTTTGGAATAACTTAGTTGCAAGGTTGTAACTAGCAGTTATAGCTCGAAAACTCAAAATGCCATATTTAATAGTCACTAGAATTTGTATCATCTATAAACTAAGAAATATTTACTATTGTTAACAATGTTTTTTTTTACAGGTGCCTTTTCAAGACAAGAAATTTCCCTATGAGCATTTACTTAGAACTTAAAAGTAGAAACCTACGATGGAATGACATATTTATACATTCTCGTACACAGTGACATTTATATGAAAAGACGTGCCTTAATATCTTGCCTATAATTTACGATAGGTGCTAGAACTCATTTCTTTCTTTAATGATATAACTAGGTTCGATTAGTAATATATTAAAAGATATCGATTTACAATATGGTAGAGGAGAGGGGGTATAAGGTTTCAAGTCCAATAAAACTGAAAATGCAACTATTTTTAAGGTTTTGTTATTTTTATTTTTATCTTTGGTTATTAGTCTTTCATACTCAACACTGAGTAGGAACTCTAGTTCGTTAATTAAATTAAAAAAAAAGATGTCAAAAGGTCCCTTCCCTCCATCTTGTCCCCTAGGTAGGGTAAGATGGGATTATAGGAATGTTTCATATAAACAGTATCTTTAGGGTCTAAACAAAACTTCAATTGATGGCTATTGGAATCGTCGTCTAATAACTTCTCACGAACTGGTTTTACTTTTATTTCTTAGCCGTCTGCGGGACAGAAAATGTTTTTGCAGCTAAGATGTACCGCATCTTCCCTTCTATAACACCATCCACCGCTTTTTTCAATGCCTCCGCTGACCATTCTCCTCTATTTGACTTTCTTTTCATGCGTTTTCACCATTCTACGAGAGTAGAAATAAATATATTCAAATCTGCAATTTCATCACTTTAAAACTACGGAGGGGCAATGTACCCCATCTTGCCCCCCAGTGGCTGATGAAATTTGATTTTTTTTTTGTAAAAAAAGCCATAACGTATTTGAAACTAAACATGTCCTTAGCTGCTGGCGCGATTGCTGGAATAAATTAACACTGTATTTGTGCTGGTGATATTAAGGCAACAAACACAAACCAAAAAAAAACATTAAAATAACAAGGAATATGACAACAACCGTTTTTTTGCTAATAATAATTAACGACACCTTTTGTCTAGCCGGTCACTGTGCGAACTGATTGCCATGATGGCGACGCATCGTCATGCACTAACAGGATTCTGGTTGGTCAGTCGTATCGCCAAATAAAGCCCCTACCCCGTCTTACCCGCCACCCCGTCTTATCCCGCTCTCCCCTACCTACTCTGCAAAGAAGAAAACTCTCAGTTCTTGTTCAGCCGTCAGTCGATACATTCATGATTGCTATACTGCTGCTACCTATTAGGTACTATTTAATTTAATCAAAATCAGAAAAAATACGTTGACAAAAATACATCATTTAACAAAATGTATTAAAAATTAACACTACTTACAATAATTTAAAACTAAAACTATTATCTTCAAAATATTGTCCTTTAGTTTTGACACACAAATGCAAATGTTTGTTAAAATTATGAACACTAGGTATTTAAAATATTGTCAATGTATACTTGTGCCATCCTGTACAATATCCCGCTGGCACTTGTCAAATTGTAATAGGTATAAATAATTCACATTGAAATAATTTTCTCGTCTAGGTATGCAAGATACTTATGCACTTACACTCTGCTCTAAGATTGAGTGTTGCCGAATAGCAATTGGTGTGCACGTTCGTCCGGGCTCTATATGAACGGGCCTAATTAGTATGTTTACTTTTGATATCTTTGCAATCAAGAGGGCCCTCTTTACGAGTTGGTTTGATGAAGATATTATTTTTACATTTCAGTTACTTGCGTATGAAAACTGCCACCCTACTGGTATTTATAATATCAGTGCACTTGAGTGACCATACGTAGGTATAGTTAATAAAGAAGATTTAAACGACAAAATACCTAAAGCAATATCCCTTACAAAAAGTTAGAAAATGTTATTAAAATTGGATGGCGTCTTTAAATAAGAATATACCTAAAATGCTTTTATAATTTTACTTTTGTGCATATGACTGCGGCCACGAAAGTAGGACTTTACGTTTGAAAGTTATAAATATATAGCAGTAGGTGACAGATTTTATACGTATATGTAAGTACATTTTTTTCCCAAATAGTTTATTTTGATACAAGCTTTTATCGCTGACGGTACTTTTCTTTCAACAGGTAATCTCTCACCTCATCGAGACAAAAACTATTTCACAATTAGAGCTGTCTCGGGCACATATAACGTATGTTAATACCTACACATAACTCAATAGTTATTTATTTAATTTAGTGATAAAGGGATAGATATAATTAGAGTTCTGCACTCCGGCCGGTTTATAATCCTAAAGGCTCGTAGGTACCTACTAAACCTTTGTTACCAAGGATTTGGCTCATACTAAAATGGGAAACATAAAAGCGAGTTCTTTGCGTTGTTCCTAACGTGGCTATAGTTATTTGTTTTACAAGGGGGCAAAGTTGTTGTTTAACCTCTCGTGCTAATATTGATACCCGAGCAAGCGAAAGGTTCCAAAATTGAACCACGACCGTAGCAAGTGGTTCGAAATTGGAATTTTGAGCGCTGCGAGGGTTTCAAGGCACGAGGGTTAAACAAATTTTGCCACCGAGTGAAACACAAAATTTTTCACGTTTTCCACAGTAACACAAAGGAAATAACTAACTGTAAAATATCAAACAAAATCAAAACCAAACAATTCAAAATGAATGTTATTAAATATTTATCGTTCAAAATCATCATTTAAAAGTGAATTCTACCAGCCAATATAAGGAAACAAGTCAAAATTTGGATTTCATTACTTTGCCCCACCCCACATGTGGATAAAATGCAACTTTCTCGTCAGTTTTTGAACAATCAAGAGACCCTTTACCAGCTGGCCTGGTGAATAAATAATTTCTCTAAAGTTTAGTGAAGTTTTTTCTTTATTTTAGGGCGTAGCTGTTGTGTGTCTAATATAATGTTGATTTATTGCCATACACGTGACTATAGATGCCATATTTTATATGAACACATAATATATAAATAAATTATTAGGTAGTACATTATGAGTTATGACCTTAGCCGAATAAGTTTTATTTCTCTTAAACCAATATTGTACCTCACTGTTTTCCGTTCTAACTTATTTCTTCTCGTTCTATTATACTTCACACGTAATAAATAAATGTATTTTTGTTTGTAATGAGTAGTTAGTTAAGAATATTGACTAAGTCACAAGATAATTTATTACCAATGACTTGTTTTTGAACTCTTTTTTATATTTTAATTGTTAAGTGTAAAAAGTTGATATATATATTTTGATGAGATAGCTATGGATTTGATGTATTTTTTGTATAATTGTAAAAGTTGCAAGATGTGTGACTGCCTAATTCCGTAATTTTATTTAAGGTGCACAATTTTATTTAACATACATACAAGTCTCAATAATATTGCGTGTCTCATTTCATAATTATTACGTATAATAATATGTCTAATTATGAGATAAGACGCGCTCTACCAATAGAAATAAAAACTGTGAATATTTTACCGCACATAATAAGTACTACCTATATTAAAGTTTAATACCGCCACCGAAGATATATATAATCATGACCAATGAACATACCTAATTAAATATGTCTACACATTTGTATCGTCTTATACTTGCTAAATCACTGTGCCATAACACTTTCTTTTATTGGATGTTACCCTACGTTAGTTGCATTATCATAGAACTTTTCGCCCGAGACATAACGACTTTTAGAAATAGACATAATTACCTTACCTGCCTATGAGTACTTAAATGTAGGAACTCATGAAATACGGGGAATTTTATATAATATTTTCAATTTCACCAATTCAGAAATACATATTTCTGAGGCTTTTGAAACAATTCTTATCTTGATTTACATAGGTAGAGATGTCAATTACTCATTACGTTACATCAACAACAAAGTATTAAAAGAAATAGCACAGCACAGCACAACAAAAGTAAGTAATGTAAGCTAACATGTTAATTTACAAAAATGATAATCTTAAAATAGTTATTTGTTTTACAAGGGAGCAAAGTTATTGTCTAACCCCTCATGCTAATATGATTACCGAGCGAAAGCTTCCAAAATTTAACCACGAGTGAGGGTTCCTAGGCACGAGGGTTAAACAAACTTTGCTACCGAGTGTAACATAACTTTTCACCACACCAAAACGTTACAATTTAAAGCCAAATTAACGCTAATAAATATTTATCATTCAAATACATCATTTAAAAATCAATTATATCAGCCAACATGAGGAAACAACTCAAACCCTGCATCAACTTACTTTGCCACTCTTGTGCACCTGTAAAATGCAAATTCTGTTTTTGAAGGATAAAGGGAGCCTTTACGAGCTGGTGTGGTGAAAATATATTTTCGTGAAGTAATCAAATTAGAAATCATCAGTATGTTTGAGTAATATTAATAACAAATACAGTAGGCGTCTCCATTGTGCATAGGTAGGTAGAAAAACAAAATTCTTGCCTTTAAGAGTGTCTTAAATTGACCCGTGTAAAGTGAGCATCTAGACTTATATTTACCCTTAGTCAACTGTATCTTAGGAAAGTAAGTTCTATCTCGGAAAGTGTGAAACGCTGTGATGTTTTCTGAAATCTGTTGAACTACCGGACCTACAGTTTGAGATAATTTAAACAAATGCTATTTTATTTTTTTTTCACGATGACGATGCGCTGTATTTTTTACATAAGTTGATAATGTGAGCTAGTGACTTTGTTTTACTTAAGACGAGGTATGTCCTGGACAGATATGTAGTATTTGCGATACCGTTGATGAAAAACATAACGAGCGAGTACTGTTGATGAAATATTAAATACTGATAAGATGTTCGAAATAACAGAACACCTGATTTACCTTCATAAAATTGCTCGACTACAAATGGAATCAAAAATATTACAAATTGTCTCGCTTTAAGATTTGGATTGAACGAAACAACAATTATGACTGACTATTAGGTATGGTTACCTACATATTAACAGATATCAGAAACGTCGTTGAGTGTTACAAACCTAAACGCTTATTTGATTGGCGATCAAAGCCCTCGAAACTAACATAAAACAAAGTATTGCAGCCAATAGATGTTAATAAGTATATTATTGTAATTTTCACATTTCAAAACAAATTAAATTTAGTCACATTTAATTTTGTATTACTTTATTACCATCACCACCATTATATGCTAATTGCAACCGTTTATCATCGAGGTTGTTCTGAGTCATACTGCATTTTTGGTTTGGTAGCCTTGGGTGTTGGTTGTAAACTCCAACAACGTCCTATAGCATCATTCCCTAATTAGCCTTACCAAGCCTTACCAATCGGCCTAACACGACACTATACAAATGTGTAAGAGAGCAACGCACTGATAATCGTTAAATTAATAATTACATTTCAATAGAAAGGTGTCAGTGATTCAAGCTAATAAGGCCATTTAAAAAAACTCATTATTAACTGTTGTTATCTACAAAAGCCACTAACCTTTTAAATTGTATTTTACACGCGAAAGTAAGATAGTTATATAGCTACTAACCGATGAATATAGTAAATAATGATTGCTTCACTGAGTAAGCCTGCAATGCAACTGACACCGAAAACGTGCCGAAAATAGCTCCGGTTTGGGGTCGATCCCACTGCCAACAATGGCTCTACAAGCCTCTACGACGGTTATCGAACATAACCTGAATCATAGGTGCTGCATGATAGTTAGGTACTGTTTTTTGTTTTGTTTTTATTGCATTATTAAAGTTACCCATGCAGATCGGTAACTATTTCCCTGGAAATAATTTTATACATAGTAGAAGAGCCGGCCGCAAACTTTCTAACCGACTTGATACCACGAAGAAATGCACAATGGTTTCCTATAAAAGTGATGCTAAGTCCGAATTCGATAGTCTGCCACGGCGGAACTTGCCGAAAGTACGAAAAAGAAGGCCACTTCCGGTGCGAAAAAAGGGGGCTGATTTAACCCATCTGATACCGAAATAATAGTTACGGCAGCAGTTAGAAGTTTACATGTAGACCCAGAAAAGCGAAATCTGCCAGTATTTTTTGCCGGAAGTGCTTGGCAGACACTCTCAAAGGTGGCCACCGGGACCCCTAATTTAACCCATCTGATACCACCATGATACCTACCGACTGGAATTGGTTTCATCGTGGTATCAGATGGGTTAGTGTACGGTAACCGATGGTCATCTTGCTTATAATCTCGTCTGCCAATGTGTTTCGGCAGGAATAACCTTGGCAGACTTATATAATATTCCTAAAATGGGGGTTCATACCTACCGACTGGAATTGGTTTCATGGTGGTATCAGATGGATTAGTGTAGGGTAACCGATGGTTACCTTGCTCACATAATCTCGTCTGCCAAGGTGTTTCGGCAGGAAAAGCCTTGGCAGACTTATATATTCCTGACATGAAGGTTCATACCTACCGACTGGAATTGGTTTCATGGTGGTATCAGATGGGTTAAATTAGGGGTCCCGGTGGCCACCTTTGAGAGTGTCTGCCAAGCACTTCCGGCAAAAAAAAATACTGGCAGACTTCGCTTTTCTGTGTCTACATGTAAATTTCTAACTGCTGCCATAACTATTATTTCGGTATCAGATGGGTTAAATCAGCCCCCTTTTTTCGCACCGGAAGTGGCCTTCTTTTTCGTACTTTCGGCAAGTTCCGCCGTGGCAGACTATCGAATTCGGACTTAGCATCACTTTTATGGGAAACCATTGTGCATTTCATCGTGGTATCAAGTCGGTTAGAAAATTTGCGGCCGGCTCTTCTACTAACACTTATTGACGACGCAAAAGACGCCTGATACTTTTCTTGTTTGTACTAATAACATACGCAGTTGGCATAGCATATTACAGTTGATAGAACTGCCATCAGCTCAGGATCTGATGATGGCTATCTGTAGAAATTATGGAAATTCTACAGTTATGTAGTAACTTGGGTATTTTTGTAACTGTTAGTGCATTTGCTCTTGGTTGCACCATTTTGGTATCGTGGAAATGCTGATAAAGACCATAACAATATGGCATTTTAACTTTGTAAGTAGTTATGCCAGTTTTTAACAACTGGTGTGCTAATGCTATGAAAAGACTTTGTCACTCTTGTGGATATAATGCAACTTTCTTAGGTATCAGTTTCTGAGCAATAAAGAGAACCATTATAAACTGGTGTGGTAAAAAAATAATGTACCATCTACCATGATTATTATGGCAAATACGGAAAAGGACTCACCATTAAATACGCCCTTAGCATTGGCAATGAAATTTGTGGCACATAAGGTTCACATGATTTAACAATTACCTGCTTAATGATGTGTGACATACCTTTCCTAGCAGTTGTAGACACGAAAGTAGTTCTCCAGGTCGGCGGGTGCTAACTGAAGAACGGTATCAACCCTAACACCTTGCACAAACACGGCAACCGTTATCACCTACATTATATATACATGATTGACAACTCCTTTACCATTTTGGCGACGGTTGTACGTAGGGCTTACACTCCTGAAATTGAAATTCAGCATAGTGGGGATCGTGCCTTGGTTAACAAAGAACTTCGCTAATATTTAATAATATTAATATTCTGGTTATTTTGCTAAGTGTTGTATACAGTGGTGGTAGCAGTTAAAAATGAGTTGCAAAGTTTTCTTAATGATACTGGGGTCTTCCTTAATCGCCGCTTTGGCTATATCCGTTAACTACGATGGTTCAGATGCGATAGGCGGCGTCAGCAACAGGGAGTGGAATTTTGATAAAGAGGAACTGGATTCCGAAGAAGCGGACGACAAAGGGTACAGAAAAGGAAAGATTTGTAAGTACACTGTATTTTACGGCCCTGCGAGATTTGTGTGATACAAGCGGATCTGTTTTAATTAGGTACCTAAATAAAAGACCATATATTTTACCTGACTACGGCAATGTGTGGAGAACGCACATACTATTTTCGTGAATGTGAGGAGGCCTGCCCAGCAGTGGTACATATGTACTTAAGCAAAATTATTTTATTATTACATTGGTATGTGTGTTGATATGTATGTACCCAAGTAGGTAGGTATGTATCCAAAACAATTTACTGAGTGAATTAGGTGTCAATCGATTCCTGATAACATTTACATAATATCTTAAATATCCGTAACAAATTAGGATGTTTTTAAAAAAAGCTTTAGAATCAAACATTTTAGAAGTATAGCTTTTTTATTACCTAAAATTTTAGGGTGGTTATTTATACACTCGACATTTTAGGTACTTACGTATTACTAAATTAATATGTTTCTTAAACTGATTCATATTTGAACAATACAAATTTAGTCGTTTATTTTCAAGCAGTAGGTAGTACATATTAACTACATATTAATATTAAGGTACCTAAGACCAATATTTTGCTTCTGCGTGCGCATTTCCGTAGCAATTAGTTGTTTTTACACCACCGCGGTAGTAGGTACAATGCGAATTGTAAAAGTGTTACATTTTTTGTGCATATGTAACTACTGACTGCCTACTCACCTAATTACACAATACAAAAACGTTGTTAAACAAGCGAATATCTAGGTCTCATTAGTTCCAAGTTAAATGACTTAAGAATTTTATTCAGTTATGGCTCGTTACTTTAGTCTTCACTAACGATCACAGGGCCGGTGTTAATATGCTTACAGATCGAGATAAATGTGAAATAAGCTTTTGACAAAAAGTCTCAATATCATACTCATACTGAAATAATATTGTCTTATCATCACATTTGTTTTATACATGCATGAAATATTGAATGACAGGAAACGGAAATAAAACCTTGTATATCACATAAGGAACCATCGGTAAAGTGAAGAGAAAGGTTACACCCGACTGCTGATTAAGTACAATTTATAGTAATATTATATTTATTTAGTGTATGAATGGGTCACATTATTATTTTTCTTTTCATTTATTCATTTTAACTACCGACGGACAAACAAGGTACATATGTTGAGTACTGTCTTTTGAGTAGGTACGTTTGGGTTTTGTATTAGTCCCCAACCCTAGAGTCCGGCGACCAGGGAGCAGGGAGAGAATTTCGACCACTCGATTTCGTGTATTTCGTTAATTAATATCTTCACTACTAGTCATTTAAATTCTACTAATAGAATTGAAAACGAGTGGTCAATACCACTCGATTCCCAATTTCTATCGCTCGTATTTAAAAAATTAGCATTTCGCTGTTTTCCACCGATTTTCGAGTGACGATATCGAGCGATCGAACTTCAAAAATCGCCCCCCAGCACCTGCGAATAAAGTGTAGACATAAGAGCGTTTTCACATTGTCTGATCCAATATCAGATGCCGGATACGACTACAAAGAATAAAAAAGTAAAGTGCCTTTTTATTAGTGTCCGACCGAAACATGTATTTTTGCCGAAACCGAAACCGAAACCGAATGTTCGGCTTTGGCTCTAGTTTCGGCCGAAACCGAAACCGAAACTTTTGTAGACTTGTTAAAATCGTTGAAAAAATGTAATAAAACCGCTTTTACACACATATTATGGGGCTGTTAACACCCAATGTCCTTGAAATAGATGTTACTTGAGCAGTTTTGTAAGAAAATTACTAGAGTTAGACCAAGATAATTCTGCAACGATTTTGATAACACACGCAGTGTTATTTTAAACGTCAAAACGTCTATGAAATTATGACGTTTAAATAACATTTGCACTAGTTGCACTGCATACCTAAGCTATCAAAATCATTGCAGATTGAGAGACCAAGAAGACTCTATTCATTCACCAGTCAAGCTAACATGTAGATACAGGGTCAACCAAAAAAGGCGAGCGCAGCGAACCCGAAATTTTTTGTTGACAATATCGCAAGGCCGGGTACCGATCTTCACCTGGGCCTAAAAGTCCGAAGTGCCCAATTGAGGCGAACTTTAGTTGAGCACAGACTCCAACCAATGTCCATTGTATTAAAAAGCGAGACCGCAGGCCGAGCATGGCGCAGCGAGACCAAAGGCTAAGCTAAGCTGAAGTAGAGGACATTGTGGAACACAAACCAATGGTAAATTGAGGTAAAAAGTGAGGCTAAGGTCGAGCATTCGTATGAAAAACTGGGGACACTTTTAACCTTTTGAACGCCAAACGGCGCATCCATTTGCCGTGCCACTGACGCCACGGGGGTAAAATTTAGTTTTGTGAATAAATAATGCCAACTTAATAGTGGGGTCTTTTTCAGTAGATTTTCATCAAAAAACGATCGACGTCAATTGCCCTCTTTGGCGTCGTTGTCACGATTTTGCGTTGACGTCAATTGCCGTCTGTGGCATTCAAAAAGTTAAGGGTTTTTTCTTCGTTTTAATCAATAGTCAGCTGTTCAGCCTCGCAAAATATTAACTATTGAGAAAATCAACTTTGCGGCTCTAGTAACATCGTGAGGAAGCCGGACTAGTCCTGATAACGCCTAGTTTACTCTCTGGGTTAGGTCAGTCTGATGGAAGTAGCTTTCGTAAAAACTAGTGCCTACGCCAATTCTTGGAATTAGTTGTCAATTGGACCCCAGGCTGCCATGAGCCGTGGCAAAAATTCCGGGATTACGCGAGGAAGATGATGAGTTTTCTTACTATTCTCTTGCCCAGGGCCCAGTAACATGCGACAGTGCTATCTCATTTACTTCGATACAATTAGACAGTGTGCGCGTTATAGGTATTGACAGCATCTTAAGACTGCGTCGACCGTCCAGTGGCGCCCTCATTAGTGGAATTGTGTTTTAAAATAAACCAATAATTTCTGTACCTATAAGTACATGAATCAGTATATGTAGGTATTAATATTGTTGTCCTACTTAATCCCCAGCTTTTGGTCTTTGTCACATAGTTTAGTTTCATAGTACGAAGTACCATTTCGTAAGTTTCGGCCCGACCGATAGGTTCGGCCGCTTTTTGGCCGAAACCGAAACTACAGCCGAAACATGATGCTATAGGGCAAATGCCCTATAGCATCTGTTTCATAAATCTAGCAGCTGTTTTTCTCCATTGGTCATCCGACATCCGAATCCGATATCGGATCGGGGGACCTAGGAGTTTACAAACTGTGCGCCGCGGCGTCCTAGTGCGCCGTGGACGGTAAAGAGGGGCACCGTAAGGCAATCCTCCTCACCATGCTACCTATCTATTTCGAATAGCCTAGCTAGGTTAGGGCGCCGAAGATTAAATTTTAAACTTGCAAGTGCGCCGCAAACTGAAAATGATTGGGAACACCTGCTCTAATCCCTCGTATTTCCAGTGTTTCCATTCGGCGGGAGCATCGTTCGCTTTGCGAATACTGAGTGCTCGACTTCCAACGTCATGACTGGCACATGCTTGGCGCGCCGGGAGTGTAATGACCTCAATGGGACCATCACTGGGACGTGCGCTTCAAGAAGAGGCCGATGCTGCGTAGGTAAGCATTTATACAAAGCACCTATAATATTATTGATTACCAACTTTCTTTTAAATCCTTTTTTAATCAGTTCTAATAAGTCAAGTACCAATGTTGAACGACCAGCTATACAAAAATTGCGTTTAAGCTTTGACCAAAAAGCTAATTTTAAAAAGACTGCCTTTCCTGAGCGCAACCTTGTACGCTGAATGGAGTAAGGACGTAGATTTAGGAAATATTTAGGTGACGTTTAAGTAGTAGTTTATGATTAGGTACGCGAAGGTAACGCAAAGATAACATTTTTTAAAGTATGGAGTTGAAAAGATACTTCTCAGCAGATACGAGTATAATCATATGCATACCTAAGTATTACAACACGACCGGTCTGGCCTAGTGGGTAGTGACCCTGCCTATGAAGCCGATGGTCCTGGGTTCGAATCCTGGTAAAAGCATTTATTTGTATGATGATACAGATATTTGTTCCTGAGTCGTGGTTGTTTTCTATGTATTTTAGTATATATTATATATATCGTTGTCCGAGTACCCACAACTAGGGCTTGCAATTCGATTATTCGAATATTCGAATATTCGGCCGCTCAGGTTTCGAATATTCGAATATTTTTTATTACTAGAAAAAAATCTATTTTCATCCGCTATAGTTACAGTTTCTGTGTGTTTTGCCAGGTATTCACAGTGAATGAGGAACCCAAGGTTTCCTCTCGATAGGCTTCGTGAATACAGTTAAACCTAACTCAATTTCAAAGAAACCAAATAAAAAATTATGTTTTATTACGATGCGGCTAGTGCTTTTTCTAGGGATAAGCAACGTTACGTCAGTTTTAGGATAAAGGGTCATTCTGTTTATTGAGTACAAACGTACCTTAAGCGAATATTCGAAGTCTAAACCTTGCCCTTTATCGCAATTCGCAAATTTGATAATACCAAACCTGCCGAAGTAGGTAATCTAACCATGCACCAGCTAAGGAATAATCCACCCAGTAGTCAGCCAACCTTTTCCCTTAAATATTCCAATACCTATTAAATAATTTATATAATAGCCGACCTAATATTAGGAATCAAACTAAACGTGCTAAGACAAATAAAGTCAATAAAGATTTAAAATACAATGGAATGCAAGGCCATTTTACAGACCTCTTAACGAGTAGAAGTTAATTAAAATCAGAAAATAATTACCAACTAAAATGTTTTTTCTCGTACGTACGTGTTTGGATGGTTAAAGTTATATTAATTCACGCGACGACACATTTATAAATATTTCTTATAAAACTTTTATTATAAATAATAAAAGTTTTTTATCTTCCTACTCTGAGGAGTAGGATGATAAAATCTAGTCAATCAAGTGGATTTCTGCAAAATATCATTAGTTTTAGCAGTATGTGAAAAAAGCTTTTGAATAAAACGATAATAAACCGATTTCTCGTTCCTTTTCTTATTTTTTTTAAATATTCGAATAATTATTCGAATATTCGAATATCTCGTCAGAAAAAGTCGAATATTCGAATATCTGAAAGTTTCGAATATTTGCAATCCCTACCCACAACACAAGCTTTCTTGAGCTTACCGTGGGGCTTAGTCAATTTGTGTAAAAATGTCCTATAATACTTATTTATTTATTACAACATCCCCGCGTGATCGAATAATCCGTTATTTTGTAATCAAGAACACTTTACGTTT
Organism: Cydia splendana; assembly: GCF_910591565.1. NCBI lineage: Eukaryota > Metazoa > Arthropoda > Insecta > Lepidoptera > Tortricidae > Cydia > Cydia splendana. Next base: position 32,879,718 of record NC_085987.1, read on the forward strand.
TAGTTATTAGGTAGTTATAATAAATAATTCGGCACTGCTTATAGTAAACTAAGATAAATTAAGTTAGACCAAGTAAACTGAGCATCGATTTTGATAGCACAAATTGTGCAAGTGTTATTATAAACGTCATACTTTCATAGAAGTTTGACGTTTAAAATAACACTTGCACATAATTAATGTCGTTAACGGGTCTAACGCGATTAAATTTCATTGTTTTACCTTTTTGTCGACGTTTCGACGTTCGAGTTTAATTGTGTACAAAACGCGAGAATTTAAAGTGTTATAACACTTGCACAGTCTGTGCTATCAAAATCGCTGCCGAGTTAGCTTGGCCTGAGTCCACACGTTTTTGTATGATTGTTGCCAGTGGCCCGCGGGTGCGGCGGCACCACCAACGTGAACAACACGTACTTCACGAGCCCGGGGTACCCGGCCGCGTACGCCGGCGGCGCCGCCTGCAGCATTATCGTCAACCGGTGCAGCAGTAACATATGTCAGGTAAACGTTATTGTTACTGTCCCAGCGGCCCGCGGGTGCGGCGGCACCACCAACGTGAACAACACGTACTTCACGAGCCCGGGGTACCCGGCCGCGTACGCCGGCGGCGCCGCCTGCAGCATTATCGTCAACCGGTGCAGCAGTAACATATGTCAGGTAAACGTTATTGTTACTGTCCCAGCGGCCCGCGGGTGCGGCGGCACCACCAACGTGAACAACACGTACTTCACGAGCCCGGGGTACCCGGCCGCGTACGCCGGCGGCGCCGCCTGCAGCATTATCGTCAACCGGTGCAGCAGTAACATATGTCAGGTAAACGTTATTGTTACTGTCCCAGCGGCCCGCGAGTGCGGCGGCACCACCAACGCGAACAACACGTACTTCACGAGCCCGGGGTACCCGGCCGCGTACGCCGGCGGCGCCGCCTGCAGCATTATAGTCAACCGGTGCAGCAGTAACATATGTCAGGTAAACGTTATTGTTACTGTCCCAGCCGCGAGTGCGGCGGCACCACCAACGCGAACATCACGTACTTCACGATCCCGGGGTACCCGGCCGCGTACGCCGGCGGCGCCGCCTGCAGCATTATCGTCAACCGGTGCAGCAGTAACATATGTGAGGTAAACGTTATTGTTACTGTCCCAGCGGCCCGCGAGTCCGGCAGCACCACCAACGCGAACAACACGTTGGTGGTGCTAAAGGTACAAAGGTAACAAAAAGGTACAAAAGGGACCCTTATGGTGCGACTCTGTCAGTCCGTCCGTCTCTCCCTTATCTCCCAAGTTTAGGTATACCAAAGAAAAATCATGAAATTTTTACATTTAACATTAATATAGATATTACAGGAAAAATATAATCACTACTCTATCTTGAAAACTTTTTTTAATAATATGATAAACCTTTTTCTAATTGAATTTTGAACACCTCACTTTTATACTCTTCTGTCTTGGCTTCTTGTCTTGTATATTTTTACTCTTGTAAAATACTCCGCCTCAAGTCGTACTTCTCAACGCCATCATTTTATTCTACTAGCATTGATATGCTTGTGCAACCAGCTGTATAACTAAAAAAGCTCACCAGCTCAGACTGAATTCCATGACAAAATTTAAGTAAATTTCCACAAAATTAACTGTCATCCACTTTTGTTTCATCTTCTTTGACCGTTCGAAAGATTAAAGACGACCATCAAACGCTGTAGCGAAAAGCGATTTAAAGTGACATTATTCCAGCTCCGTATCGACTTCCTGGACATGGTGCTCGCTCAACCGGACGGCGACGGCGTCTGCTCGACGGACTCCATCACTGTGACGGGCGGCAACACCATCGTGCCAACACTCTGCGGCGACAACACCGGTCAGACCATCTTCGTCGACTTCGACGGCGACACCGCCATCACAGTCACAATCACTGCTACCGCGAGTACCACATTCAGCAGACGGTGGAACGTAAAGCTTACACAGATTGCCTGTGATTGCCCTGGATTAGGTCAGTCCCTTAAAACCCTTAATACATTCGTTGCGGATTTTTGCGTTCACACATTAAGCTCGTCAATGCTATATAGGTCCTTCGTCATTGGCACAAATGGTCGGACTACCAGACTAAGTCATTTTTAATTCCGGGTGGTTTAAGTAAGGTAAACGTACTGGTGCTCGACGCGGTCCCAGTACATGTCATCTCGAAACTTAAGTCATTGTCAATAGAGGTGACAGCAAGGTGTCATTATATCTATTGGGCATTAGCATGTCGAGCACGTTTACCTTACCTATTCCAATCAAGTCAATTTTGCCAATGTATGTGTATGTATGTACTGAGTACGTAAGAAAAAAAGGAAGTTTAGTAACTTATTTGCTTTAGGTATACATAAGGTATATTGAAATCTATCTATATAAATCAAGTGGTAGACTGTAGCAGTTACGTACCAACTTAGGTATTTTTAAAGTATTTGCCGACGTCACGGTTAATTAGCAGGTTACTATCTACTTGCCATTCCGACATCAACTGTTGTGCGGCTATTGGTTATTGATATTAACTGCTGCATTCCGTTTCAGCACCCAACGGCTGCTTGCAGTACTACACCGGCACCACAGGGACCATCTCCAGCTTTAACTACGGCACGGCCGCCAACACGGCGCTCAGCGCTTCGCTCGTCACCGGCACTCGCCAGATCGCCAACTTGAACTACGGGATATGCATCAGGATGGAAGCCGGCTACTGCGCCATACAATATTCTCAGGTCATTATAATTTAATAAACAATCAAAATCACCTACCGCACGCGATAATATCATATTATTATTTGCTCGCAATATGCAATACCAATTAACTAATAACACATATATGCCTACTTAAAATACAATACCTACGTCTGTACCAAAGAGACCACCGCCTCTGTCCCAAGAGTTTGGTGCTCTGTTGGTCTGCACGCATTCAGTGCTTGGCGGGCTTTCTCGCATTTATTTCTCAATAGAGTCGGTCCATAAAAAGTCTGCAGCGGATTTGATAGCCCACGCAGTGCAAGTGTCATTTACACCTCATAATTTCATAGAAGTTTGACGTTTAAAATTGCACTGCGAGGGCTATCAAATCCGCTGCAGACTATTCTTGGTCTGACTCTATAGTTCGTTTTTTTAGCATTAGAAAGAACTTGAAAGAAGGTAAGCGATCTTGACATGTCTTTTATTTGAAAAACGCTTTTAAAATCAATAACTATTACTTATGAAAGCAGAAGAATATAAATATTCGTATTAGATTCATAATTGTTACATATTTGCCATAACTTATTTTTAAAATGTGTTTTTCAATTAAAAGACACATCAAGATTGTTTACCTTATTTCTAATGCTAAAAATAACGAACTATAGTAGGTAATTAAGTGGAAATATTAGTTGAGCCCCTTTTCAAATTTAAGAAATTTGAATTAATGTTGCTGTCTCGCAGGCGCGGCCGGAGCCTCAATAAAATGGGGTGCGGTATCGTTCCCTACATTTTCCTCCTTCAAAACTTAACCAATCGGAACAAAATTTTGGGAACGGAATGAGAAAGAAATTATCCGTGTAACCATTTTGATTTAGGCGTTTATTGTTGCCGAGTATGTATGCTAGGCGTCTGTTTACGGCGCATTTATTTGGCCGTTTTTAGCGTTGTGTGAAGTAAAAAAAAATTTTCTTAAGGGCAGGTCGCCCAAGTCGGCCAACCGTCCATACAAAGGCCAAAAAATTTTTGCGTCTAATACCGAATATACCCTTAAACGGATGTTATTACGGAGCAACGATTGTGCAAGATTGTCCTTAAATACCAATGTATGTACCGGCACTACTTGGAACAAAACTCGTATCTTTTTCTGTCAATCAAAAGAAAGATGTGTTATCAATGTGATATGAGATTGAGATGCATACAGAGTTACTGCCTTTTAACTTTGAGTAGCCAGTATAAGATACGAGATTTTCTCAAAGTATTGACTAACTATATGTTACTTAAAATTGAACCGGCGAATGTTTCATATGTAAGTATAATTTATTATTCTTTAAGACTTCTGACATCTACTCGTTCACGGTGACCGGCGACGTGGAGGGCGCGGACAACACCGTGCTGGGCACGACGGTGGGCGCGGTCAACGACGGCGCCTGCACCACGGACTTCGTGGTCATACCCAACCCTACAGTTGTCGACACCGGCCTCGGGGTCGGCACTGACCGCTTCTGCGGGCTGGGCTTTGTTACCGTTCAAAGTAAGTGTCTGACTGTAACCGACGTGTGCCACATTTTCCAGAGTGAGATATTGAAATATCATGGACGTTTTTAATTGATTCCTTCCCATTCTTTGAACACTTGGTTTTCATTGAATATTTCTGTGGTTAGTTTGTAAGGTATGTAAATAACTACGAAATTTAATTCTTGGGATCGGATAAGTAGTCTGTTCGAGAAACTGAAAACGGTGAAAAATAGAGATAATACTCCTAAAAATACGTGTGATACTTCATTAGATTCGTCATGATGCCTAGAAAAATGTATTCGAAGCGTGTATTAGCACACAAAAAATATCAAAAATTATAAGCAAAAAAAGGGGGAAAAAAGTAGATATTTTTTATTTCCCCAATATCTCAAAAAGTATTCATATTTAAGAAACGAAAATTAATATTATTAAAGAGGAGGATATTTCCAATAAAACATTCCATACTTGAAGAACTGTATCTCCATTATTTATACTTTTTATTCAACGCTGAACACAGCCCTCCGCGTCTCATTTTGGGGAAACGCGCGCGGCGTGAAAAAGCGATTAAGTAACATTAAATATAATTTTAAAGGTATTAAATATTCATTGAAAAATTTTAATAAATTATGGTGTATTTAAAACATGTCAACAAATGTACTAATTGTAGAAATTTATCTTAAAGTTATTTTTTCAACAAGTTAGGCAATTGTTAATAAACAAAATTTTCTCAAACTTCCTTCTTTATTGAAAACGAAAAAAAAAATATAAATAACTATCGTAAAAATTTGTCGCATTCTAGAGCTCTTCTCATATACATGCTTAATAAGATCACGTTACAAAAGTTCTAAAAAATGTAATAGTTTGGTTATAATGTTGTTTTAAGTTTTACCATTTTACCTTCATTTTTCGATTTTTGACAATTTTCTATGTTATTCTAAAACTTATTTTAAGCAAAGTATTAACTTTATTAAAACTTTTATAATGGGATCTTATTAAGCATTTATATGAGAAGGGCTCTAGAAAGCGACAAAATTTTACAATGCTTATTTATAATTTTTTTTTTCGTTTTTAATAAAGAAGGAAGTTTGAGAAAATTTTGCTAATTAACAATTGCCTAACTTGTTGAAAAAATAATGTTAAGATAAATTTCTACAAGTAGTACATTTGTTGACATGTTTTTTAAATATACCGTAATTTTTTTTAATTTTTCAATGAATATTTAATACCTTTAAAATTATATTTAATGTTACGTAATCGCTTTATCACGCCGCGCGCGTTTCCCCAAAATGAGGCGCGGAGGGCTGTGTTCAGCGTTGAATGAAGAGTATAAATAATGGAGATACAGTTCTGCAAGTATGGAATGTTTTATTGGAAATATCCTCCTCTTTACTAATATTAATTTTCGTTTCTTAAATATGAATACTTTTTGAGATATTGGGGAAATAAAAAATATCTACTTTTTTCCCCCTTTTTTTGCTTATAACTTTTGATATTTATTGTGTGCTAATACACGCTTAGAATACATTTTTCTAGGCATCATGACGAATCTAATGAGGTATCACACGTATTTTTAGGAGTATTATCTCTATTTTTCACCGTTTTCAGTTTCTCGAACAGACTAAAGATACCTAAAAGATCTGTGCAGAGTGCTACCTCTTCTTTTTAAATTATAGTTCGTTAACATTGGTGTTGTACCTAATAAAGCTGTATGCAAAAAATGTACCTACACAGTTAGCGCCCGCCTCGTGTGTATTCGCCGCTACGGGCGCCACTGTACAATATTTTTGCAATTCACCCATGAGCCCTCCTAATAAATGATAATTGTGTCCAGCGGGAGCCAAGCCGTTTGTGCTGTACGTGGTGACGGACGGCGACGAGGGCGCCACGGCCACCACCGCGCCCGACGTCGCCAACCGCGGCTTCAGCCTGACCTACACGCAGGTGGCCTGCTGAGGACTGAGCCCTACTACCCTTTTTCACCACTATCAGTAAAACGCGTCACTAAACAAATCAATCTCTAACAATTTATTTATTTATTAGGTACAATATTAAAATGTATTATTGTAGTCGAGGGTGGAAGCCCTAAACGACGGCGTTGCATGAACAAAAGATTTCCTTTGGCAGGATTGGTCCTTAAGACCCAAGGATGGATTTAAGAAGTGGAGCCACCGAGATTTTTGATGTAAATTTTTAGGGGGGGGGGGCTCTCAACTTTATCTTGATATCTATATCATTTTAGTTACTAGGCCCAGTTTGGTATCGTTTTCGTATAAATCGGGGATGCCGAATTCATTTATGATATCATTCCGGCTCCATTCCGAAGTAAAAACACATAAAATATAAAAAAAATACTTTCACGCTTAAACTGCTGAACCAATTTAGTTTAAATTTGGTAAAGAGATGGTTTGAGTCCCAGGGAAGAACATAGGATACTTTTAATGTCAAAAATAATCCCTAAAGGGTGTAAAAAGGGAGGTGGAAATTTGTATGGGGATTCAATAGCCGCTGAAGCGATTAAGATAAAATTTGGTATAGAGATAGTTTGAGTCCCGGGGAAGAACATAGGATAGTTTTTATTCCAAAAAAATCCCTTAAAAATGAAAGGTAATAAGGTGTAGGATTGTATGGGAAATCAATAAACGCTGAACCGATTTGGATGAAATCTATGTCTACATCTTTGATTTAGTTGAAAATGACACTAAACTTGACTTAGAACCTAAACTTAAAGAATTATTAACCTCAGACGTCGCAGACGCTTAAAAAACCCCCCACCCCCACCTGCATCAAAAATCTGGGTGGCTCCACTTCTTAAATCCATCCTTGGGTCCTAAGGACCAATCCTACCAAAGGAAATCTCTTGTTCATGCAACGCCGTGGTTGACCTTTTTATGCACTGAGCACACTCAACTATTGGGGACGAGTGAAAGCACAAGTGAATAATTAGAGTAAGCTATATTGATGTATCTAAATTTAAGTAGCACAGGTGGCTTTCCTAAAAAATAGAGGCCTGACAGGACCAGAAACCTGGGCCTGAGAGGAATGACAGTACTTTAAACGGCCAATCATTTTCCATTCATTTCAACAACTTGCATAATGCCGACGACCACTCTCTTCTTTACCTGGCTGCTTATTAACGGATTGCTTTGCTGCTTATTGACATCTTTACTTTCATGCCGCTTTTTTCTTAATTTATTCTTTTATTTCCGGAAACGGTTAAAATCACAATGTGCTATGTCAGGGGAATATTATATGAGGAATGAGGTAGGCGAAAGATGTTTTTTTTTTCGTATTATGATAAAAAAGCGCCTTAAAGTGGACCTCTCTTTTAATGGATTTTACAAGCCCTTTTACAAATTAATCGGGCATGGCAAGGTGATGTTTAATAAAATAATATTTTATATACATAATTGTAAATAGTACCTAGTTGTACCTAGTACCTAGTAAATAAGGTGACACGATGGAAATAGTTAAATAATTGAAAGGAAGACAGTAACATTTGTAATTTCTAAGCCGATATTGTTTTCTTTTCGACGATGTTATATTATTACGTACATGTATTTAGGTAAGACAACTAAAAATAAAAGATACCATAAGACTGTTTTGTTTATTTAGCTAATCTGATAAAATAGTTCATAAGGTACCTATGTTGGGATAAGACCGGATCGGATTTATAAGCAACGTTACGTATTTTAAACAGATTAAACTTTAAACTTAAGTGCTCGGCTCTACTAGAGTCTGGTTAATGAGAGATGAACCTTCAAAAACGCGGCAATTTCAAATTTGTCCTTACGGGACGGTTTTAAAAGATAAAGCAGACTTTATGTGAAGTCTTTATGCATGTAGAATATTACTAAAGTTCACAGGGAATAACAGGATCAAAGCAAATGAAAATTTGCAATCAGTGCCTACGCTCTAACCAGGGATGTTGCAAATATACGCATCCGCATCCGCGGAACATCCGCATTATTTTCAACATCCGCATCTGCATCCGCATCCGCATAAAATCGATGCGGAGCATCCGCATCATGCGGATGTCGACCAAGTCGGTAACAGGAACGTATTAGCGGCGGCGGCGCCGGCGTAAGTGCTAGGTAATTTCGTCATTATATAAAACGAAATCGTCTAGATCCCGAAAAGTCGGCCAAGTTACTGTTTATTAAATAAAACGCACCTATATTCTTGCTCAAATACTAAACGTTTCGTTTTTTTTTAATAAAAAATGCTAAAAATATAATATATGACGTTTTTTAAGTACCAAATCTAGACATCCGCATCCGCGGATGTGACGCTTAAAATATCCGCATCCGCGGATGTCAAATATCTGCTTCCGCAACATCCCTGGCTCTAACAATCTATAAGTAATATATTGCTTACTTGTTGTAAAAGAAAACGACGTCATGTCATTTGTCGTTCGCATAAAAGAAAAAACAGGTCAGGCAAGGCATCGCAAGATTTGTAAGATTTAATGTGGATTAGGTCAAAGAGCAATATAGCAAGCATAGAGTGCTCACTCCATATATCAGTTTTGGTACCAAAACAACTATTATTTTCGTAGTCGACATCTAGCATCGAGTAGCAGAATTATCAGTACTGCTCTTGATACTATTATTATAGATGTCTCCGTGTCGCGACTCACGAAAATTGTACTGAACAACAATTTACAACTAATATTGGAAGCAGATAAAGTTGAAAATAGAGTTCCGGTTGTTCCGGTTAAAATATTATATATTATCCGGTTATAATGTTATATAATCATTTTGTTTATGTTCGCCTTTGCTAAAATGTTTATAATCAATCTTAGAACATTTTTTATATATATTTTAAAAAGTGTCATCAAAAATGCTGCAGAATACGGAGAACATCCTCGGGAAGCTAGGTATAACGGCTATAACCCGAAGGACTTATAAACAATATGACTAATGTTATAAATGCAAAGTATCTATTGAAATATCAACATATTACGCTGAATAACAACACTTAACTAGAACAGACTATGCACATATCTGGGAATTGTGCCTTTATTTGTGTAAGTATTAAGTGTGATCAGAGGTCACACGTTATACAGATGCAATACCTTGAAGGCCTTCGTCCAATTTAGGACTACTAGGACAGCTTCTAACAATCCTTATGCATAGCAGAGTGACGTTAAAATAATTAACTCACACGTAAATACTTTCGCAAATGCTTCTAATATCTAATTATTTTTATAAATAAAGTTTTCAAATCTCTATCTTTCAACACAACTCTAACAATACAACAGGTAAAGGTCACAAGAAAATGTTCACGCTTGTGTCAGTGCAGACGTAACTTTTCCTTGTCTTCGTTCTATTGAGTTCTTGATGTCATCATACCACACCCCTATGTCTGTATGGCTCCTCAAGTCCTGGAACGCCTGGCACCCTTCAATGCTGCTCAGGACACCATACACAGCGATATCTGCAAGATTAGGCTGGCCCCCACCTAGGAACTTAGTGCCTTTCTTTCTAAGTGCCCCCATCCAGTCATTTGCAGCGTCATAGAGTGACTGACGGACATCATCTTTGATGTGGTGCCTGTAAGTGTCACAAAAAATACATTAACTAAACTGAATGTGGTACAAAGGTAAGTAATAAGTGAGAAATATATGTATTGCCACGGACTAGCAAGCGCAGCGTAGGACGTCCACCCACAAGATGGACAGACGATCTTGTTAAGGTCGCCGGAAGACGCTGGATGCGGGTCGCTTCCAACCGGCACGTATGGAGGTCCAAGGGGGAGGCCTATGTTCAGCAGTGGACGTCTTATGGCTGAGATGATGATGATGATGATATGTATTGCACCAAAATTGTAAAGCCTACCTTGTCTTGAGTCGCTTAGCAATAACCCACATAGCAGCAGCTCCCCCATAGACCATGAGAGCGCACTCCCAGGCAGGGAAAGACTCTCGCCAGCGACCAGCTTCCTCAAACCACTTGAAAGTATCTAGAGCTTCCCCAGCTGTTCGGTATACATTGGGCGACAGGGTGTGCACTAGCACACGATCGGCCCACTGCCGCCATTCTCGCTCTTCACTATAAATAAAATATAATAACAAAACAATAAGATTCCGTATTTTACATTTTGGCTATGGAACAACTTGCCAGTTTAATTTTCTATGAGTTAAATTGACGCAAGTAACACAAACACTTAACTATAACAGCATCATTAACTAGTTAACTAGTGAATACAACAAAGCTAGCGGCCTACCTGTTTGACACAATGTTTCTATCACAGTTTTAACCCGTGGAGCGCCCCAAAATTACCGTATTATGGAACTCCTATACTAGTTACCATCACACGTGCGACAGTAGGGCGCTCCACCTGTTAAGTATGAATGATTTTTTATGAGCGAAACAATTGTTGAAAATATTATTAGCCGTGTCCTGTCCACACAGAGCGAGCATACCTGCAAGGCACGTCTACATGGCCGTTTTGTGCGCGAGGAAATTGCTTCGCGCGTATGCTCGCTCTGTGTGGACCTGGCTATTGGGCGGTTTGTAATATATATGGAATTCAAATAACTAAACAAATACAACCTTCTTGGGCATTGGATAAACATAACATACATAAAATAAAAATGAATTACTTACGCTTCTGCATTTCTTTCACTTTGATCAGAAACAACTGAGTTATGCATTATAAAGTATTTGTTTGTTACATCAGTCACTTCCTTGCCCTGATCATTCAGGAACTTTGTAATAGGATAGAACTTCACGACATCTCGCAGCTGACAATTGTTGTCTCTCAAGAAAGTCTCCAGTACAGATACTATAGCTGAACTGTCCATTAGTTGCTAAAACAATAAAAATGCAGACAAAGTTAAATAAATCATTATAATGAATCATCAAATATTATTAGTTTTAAAAACAAATACCTGATAGCCTCCATCCACTTTGGCTAATAGAATAGGAACTTTTTTGTAGCCTGACCACTTGATGGCTTGTCGGAGAACTGCATCCACCTCCACTACCTCGTAACTGACACCCCGGGCATCAAGGTATGCGCGCACTTTGCAGCAGAATGGGCAGGTGCGGTATTGAAATAGTACAAGCTGCAAGTTACTAGTGTCCAAGTCGTTACTGATCTGAAAATATTAATATTCTCTTATGAACACACTGCCCAATTCTAAAACTTTGCTAACTTGTCAATGACAAGTATATACAGTGTGGAAAGATAAGTCGGGCCCTGGAGGGAAACTACCTTAAATCCTTAAGTTGGCTCATTTTACTTAAAGGAGACATTCCTTTATTTTTATAAAGTAACAAAACGGCATTCAAAGATTTTCTAAAACTCACTTGCCTCGCCCAGGTCTCGAACCGACTAAAAATTCCAAAAAATAAAAACTCGCAATTTTATTCTACTAGTCGATACAGTTAATGTTAATGATAACATTTTTCCAAGAAACATTAGGTCTTACACTCGTCTGTTGTACAAAATATCCATAAAATCTAATATTTAGTACTCAAGATTTTTTTAGACAAGCCTCACTTTGTTTGAAGAAAAAAAGAAAAATACTTTGAATGCAGTTTTGTTTCTTTTTAAAAATAAAGGAATGTCTCCTTTAAGTAAAATGAGCCAGCTTAAGGATTTAAGGTAGTTTCCCTCCAGGGCCCGACTTATCTTTCCACCCTGTATATGTACATATTATTTATTATATAGTCTAGAGGGCCTGGCTAACACTAGCAGGACATATAGTTGGCACCTACAGAAAAGTTCAAATACAAGGGAATCTATTGATTTCAAACACAGTGGGACAAGCACACACAACAAGGTTCTGTTCAAAGAGTCCAACTAGTAAGTAATAATAGTTTGGACACTGAGCAAGTGTGCCCATTTGGTGGCTGCATAAAGAGTAGCAATGACTTTGCCACATGAACTCTTCTAGATTGAAGCTATATATTATATTTTATCAAGTTTATCACAGTTTCAAAACTGTATATTGTTGTCTGAGTAGCCACAACACAACAAGCTTTATTGAGCTTACTGTGGACTTGATTTCACCTTTAACTTTAGATCAGTAAATGACATAACTAAAAAATACGAAATAACAAAATTACTTTGTACTGAGCTTGGTATTTCGGTGCTTCCTTAAGGAATGGATATTCTTGATTTTCTATGGGGGCCACCTGCTTTTTAGCGTTGATCTTATAGTGTGTATAGCCACCCCACCCTGCACCGACTAGGACCCCAACACTCGCACCGATTAAGGTTATTTGTGCTGTAGACCTTGGGAGCCGGCCTTTGGTAGAATAATATATTTTTGCTAATTTCGCGTTCTCCATTAAAGACGGTATGATTATCTTACGAAATAAAGTAAATTTTGGACGCCACATTTTAATTTAAACGCTCAATACTGTATTCATTAAAAGCCACTAGTCACACAGACACACAATCGAAAAAAATACTGAAAATCGGTTTTCACTGTTTCTCTCTAGACAGTCAGTTCTATTTGACAACCTCTTATCTGACACCATGGTATAATAATATAATATCTATGATAATTAGACCATGATCTGACACTGACATTGATGGCCTCTCCAACTCTCCATCCAAACGTCATCATGCGTAGGCATGCGATTTTATAAATAAATAATTCTATATAAGTCGGACCAACGAATTCAATCGATTGATCACCTTCCGAATACGAATAATTTCTGAAAAATATGGGGGTGCGACATAGCCGTAATATACTTATGGCCATAACACACTATCGCACCGCACCAAGGTCATTGTGCGACGCACCCATAAGTAAGAGCGAAAAAGCGATATCTCTTTCTCGCTCTTACTTATCGGTGCGTTGCACAATGACCTTGGTGCGGTGCGATAGTGTGTTACGGCCTATACTTTACTCTTTTCGTAAAGGCCCCAGTACACAATGGGCCATCGCCGGCCACTCCAAGGGACGCAGCTATGCGGTAGAATGAGATAGCAATATCACTTGCTCCGTCTAGCGCATAAATGCGTCCCTTGGCCGCATTTATGCGTTAGACTACTGAAATTGTGTACTGGGGCCTTAACACTACCGCACCGCACCGCATAGCGACCTCGGTGCGCCGCATCAAAGAGTATAGTAAATATATCGCCGCACCCATAAGTGAGAGCGAAAAAGAGATATTTGCGCAGAAGCGCGTAATTTGTGTTTTTTTATAGTCGAAAATCCAACAACGCTTTTTAAATAGCGCCACCGCCATCGTGTGAATATAGAGTCTGTGCGTAAAGGGAAGAGTCGTGGAATGTATGGGACCCAATACATTCCCCGACTCTTCTCTTAAGGCCCCTGTACACAGTGGGCCAGCGCCGGCCAGTCCAAGGGATGCAGCCATGCGGTAGAATGAGATAGCAATATCACTCTAACACATAAATGCGTCCCCCAGACTGGCCTACGCTGGCCCATTGTGTACAGGAGCCTTTAAATCCGAACAGACTCTGCACACTTGTATCCATTCTGTGATTTCTGTGTCATTGAAACGCTTTTTTTTTACGCGCGTTGTAAAAGCGCTCGTGTTATTCGGCCCCATTCGCACGACAGCTTAAAAAGCGTTGCGTTAAAACCCGACGTTGGCGCTTTTTTACCGTTTCCAATATTTGTGTTCATATGAACGCTTAAAAATCACTTGTGAGTCGTACTGCCACGTACGCATCTCAGCAAAGCCATACTTTATTTGCTATTACGACGTATTATTTGAATATAGCTTGAATATTTCAGGAATTTGTAAGCATAAGTTGACATTTTTAAGGTGAAACTAATAATAATCTTGACGATTGACACCAAAAATTGACACTTGACAGCCAACTGACAGCAGCGCCGGCGCTTTTTTAACGCTTGTGAGAACAGATACACGGAGTTCCGTATGCTCTATTCAATTTGACGCCAACGCTCAACGCCGAAAATCGAACAGTGCTCGATAAAAAAGCGCCGCGCTTAAAAACCGCCTTCGTGTGAATACATACATGGTTATCCATTTGCGTCATTCAAACGCTTTTTCAACGCGCGTTGAAAAAGCTGCCGTGCGAACGGGGCCTAGAAGAAAAAAAACGAATAAACCGGTAATATAAAATCATCCAAATAGTGGGGCCCCCCTAATAAACCATAGACAACATTGTATATAGAGTTTCAAGTCAGTCTTTCTTTTTCTTGCTTTGATTGTTCGACGTTCATGGTAAAATTGTTGAAGTTAACCGAGTCAGTTATATTTTTGTGTTGTTGAAATGTACGATTGAACACTTGTTGTGTTCCTATCATTATCTATACCTTTTAAAGAACTTGAATTATTTCTATTGACGGCGTTTCCTTTGGCACTCGTAAGGTACATAATACTGATGCTCACCAATTTAATTGGCGGAGTTTTAGAAGAAGTTTTGATGATTTGTGCTGCGTGGCATTACTTTTAGTGTTTTGTGCGTAGGAGAGTGGTTATGCTGGAAGTATGCCGTCGTCGTCGCGGACGCGGGGCTCCGGTCGCGGCCCCGATGGGGCGCTCAGGCCTCCGGTCATAGCTCCCATGTCAGAACGACAGCAGCTGGCCTTGGTGATGCAGATATCGTCACAGGATGCTCCACCAGGTTTGATCGCACTCTAAATACGCACTTGTTGTTTGTAAAGTTGTCATGCGTTATTTCCCGCCCTTTTTATGTTTAGCTGCTCCATCCACTGCTGAAGAAAGGAAACGTACCAGGCAGCAGCGCAACGAGCGCGGTGAGACGCCTCTACACGTAGCCGCCATCAGAGGGGACCATGATCAAGTGAAAAAGCTCCTCGACCAAGGACAAGATCCAGATGTCCCAGATTTTGCCGGTATGTTATTTGTTATTGTTAACAAAACTAGTTTGTATGCAAATTAACCCTATCTATAGTTCGTTTTTTTTAGCATCAGAAAGAACTCCACAGAAGCAAGCGTGCAGTTTTTATCAGGCTCTTTAATTGTTAATAATTATTGATTTATCTAATGTAGCATGGTCAATACATATAATTTACTTATTACCGCTAAAAGTGCCGGATTTGGAACCACAATGTTACTTCTGCGAAGTTCTTTCTAATGCTAAAAAAACGGACTATAACAATATCCATATTTGAATTTAAAAAGTGTTCACTACAGTGAGACAAAGCAAGAGCTACTGTGGCTGATTGATTCAAGTACTATAAATCAATTTAAATAACATTCATATATTATATTTAGATATTCCTACATTTGCATAAAATTCAGCCTGACAATATACCTATTACTGCAATCCATTCATAATAATGAACAAAATCCTTTGCTGATACAACATAAAGATTTTATTGTTATTTTTACAATGAGTACGTATCAGTTACCATGTATTTTTAATGCAATTGTTCCTAAGATGCTCTGATCATAAAAACATAATCCTGATACTTAATCACTCCTTGTCCCAGCCTGCTTGGCTGCACATCCTACCATAACTATAGGACACAAAGCTACTTCATATACATAATTAGACGCACTATTACTACTATTAAAAGCAGTATCACTGTCTAAAAAAGCACCATCATTTGGAGTTACTTAAATTTGTTCCATGTGGTATTATTACACACAAAGTTGTGAATTTGGCACAGGAAATTTGAAATGAAAAACTTAAATAATTTCTTTCTAATTCCTTTGTGTCTTTATTTATGGGGCTAGCCAAGCTCAACAGATGTTTATTATAGATGCACATGATAAACCTTATGCCTGAATAAAACTGCTATATGCAACATTTATTACAAGTGTAATTAAAACTGGCAATACCTTGCATTGTATTAATAATAACATTTAGGTACATGATTTAGTTTCACTTACACTC
Organism: Cydia splendana; assembly: GCF_910591565.1. Taxonomy (NCBI): domain Eukaryota; kingdom Metazoa; phylum Arthropoda; class Insecta; order Lepidoptera; family Tortricidae; genus Cydia; species Cydia splendana. The sequence continues at coordinate 32,895,745 of NC_085987.1, forward strand.
CTTTAACCGGCTTGAGACGAAGAAACTTATATTTTACTTAAACTTTTGAGTCTTCCCATTTTTATTACTTTCAGTGTTAAATTTAACATTTTTGACCTAAAGTCAATATAACTTAGAGTCAGACCGTGAAAATTCTGCAGCGATTTTGATAGCCCACGCAGTTCAAGTGTCATTTTAAACGTCAAACTTCTATGAAATTATGACATATAAATATAACACTTACACTGCGTGGGCTATCAAATCTGCTGCAGACTTTTCTTGTTGCTACTCTATACTCTTGTTCGAAAGGTCAAATGGAAGTAATTAAAAAAAAACTAGTGTTACCATTTCTTGTCATTAAGTGGCAGAACAAACCAATCAGATTGATTTCTAAACCGAGGCAATGGATGACACAAATCGTGTTTGACATAAATATGATATCGTGTTTGACATAAATATGATGACAGTTATTTGAATTTTACTTGAAATGTTTCTAAATTGGAAGATTTGATTTGATTTCTGTTATTCAATATCACAAACTTTGATACTGAGTAGAGATTGACTGATGAGGAGTGTGAGTTGAGACAGTTATATCCGAACTGTCTCAATGTTAAATATTGTTAACGAACCATAACAAATTCTTCTTCTGTATGTTTCTGCCAATGCCCACATATGAGTGCCATTTAATAAGGTAGGTTCAAATAATGAAAATGGGTAAATCATGTCATAGTTAATTTGCTGTCACTCTTAATGCTATTGTCACATGTCTTTGAGACCTTTAGTTTTGTGGTTGTTTCAGTTACTTGCCTGTTGGTAAAAGATATTCCTTGGTATATAAGGTGAAGATGATGTCTGATAAAGCAGAAATTGAATCAAAAATTTACTTATAAACTTAATCGAATTATTTTTATTTAAATGCAGCTGCATTCTAAGTTAGTATTTTTGATTCAGATATCATAATCTTTACCTTTCACATTCGCAATTATACATATTATAATTAACAAATAAATTTGATTACAGACAATATTAGCCTACTTACAGGGGCGTATTTACCCTAGGGCCATCCGGGCCATGGCCCGGGGCGCCAACCTCCAAGGGCGGCATATGCCAACCCCCAGGGGCGGCATGCCGCCCCTGGCGGATTGCATTTTGTTTTTCTTCCTTAACTTCTGGGGCGACGAAACGTATTGGCCCTGGGCGCCAAATTTCATAATACGCCCCTGCCTACTTACAAGTGTTTGCTGCTACATACACAGTAAGAATTATTAACAAACATTGAGTTTATCGTGAAGAACAAGGTTGTGTTCATGTTGTTTAATGATTCAGTACTACATAGATACAGTCAATTAAATTTTCAACTATTGTGATTTTACTGACATTATAATCCAAATACAATGGTTCAATTGGCGCATTTGCGCTCAATGTTTCGAATTCTACTGGAATTCATTTTCAGGGTGTGGGTTCTATCACATGCACATCGCAGCGCGCAAAATTTTCTAAGGAGTATCCTTTATTTTCTCCATGTGTCTTGATGTCCACGCTGCTTTTTAATGTTAATTAATTCTCTAAGAACAAATGAAAATGCTTTCTATAAAAAATATTTTAGTTTGTATTTTTTACAAGTAGTCACACTACTATTAATTAATTCTTCTGCAGTTTGCACAATGTATGATGATATTGATGATTATTGTAAACTTACTTATATATATAGTTACCAGCTATTTTTAGTTTACTGTGGCATAACTATATATTATATTTGTGCTTAAGATAGCAAATGTGTAGATTCATAATATTGTAACGCAACGCAACATCATGTGATGCAGTAATAACTAGAGATGCACCGGATATTCGGCTACTATCCGGTATCCGGACGTTAGTTTAACATCCGGCCGGATACCGGATAGTGGCCTACTATCCGGCCGGATACCGGATAGTAACGTGAATGATTTAGGAGTAAACAAAATTGAAATAGAAACAGTCACGGTCATAATCGTACTCGTTTATTATTTTAAATCAATTTCAACATTCCACTCACTTGCACGCGCACTCATTTCGAATTTCGAACCTTAAAATGAGTTCGCGCAAACGTTCACTACGAAACAAGTCAAAACCTACACAATGCGCACCTGAAAAACCGAAATGTAGGTATAGTTCCGCCGGCCGGACACCGAATATTCGGCCGATGGTCAGGCCGAATATCCGGTATCCGGCCAAACAACTATCCGTTGCATCTCTAGTAATAACCAAATAACACAAATAACAATTTCTATGACCAATTAAACGAACATAGTAATATAAAAATCATATGTATGTTCAAGTTCAGGAGGTTCAGAGTAAACCATGTTGGGAGAGTGCAGAGTAAACTTTTTTCTCACCTGTTGCCAGTGGTAACAACGGAGAAAAATTGTTCCCAGTATTTGTCACCAACTCACTTTGGTGGTAATGAGTGCGAGATTTTTTTGTCAATTGTTACTGCCAAAATACTTTAATGTTAATTACTGACAAAAATACCTACATAAATATAGAGTAAGTTATTTTTTCCAACGACATACAATTTAGTGAACTGCTCTAAAGAAGTTTATCAGTAAAAGTACAAAATAATTCTACATCTACATATCTGTTTAACAATATGGCCACGAATATTAAAACATAATGGGAGCTATTTTAACGCACACTGAGTTTACTGAATCACCCGTTGACGTAAAATATTTCCACTTCATATTTATTTAAGTATTTTTTATTAGTATTGAACATTGCAATATTTTAGTGGTAAATACTGAGAAAAATAAATCCCAGTAGTTACAATTACAACCAACTCACTTTGGGATTTATTTTCTCAGTTGTTCCCGGTGATAAACGTGAGAAAAAAATACTGAGTTATGGTTGGTCAACAAGTCAACTTAGTAGTTACTAGTGGGAATAAATCGGCGTTTAGGTTTGATTGAAACAGCCATACCAACCTTCACATTTATGGTATTTAAACATTAAAAATTTATAAAAGTTAAAATTGTAGGGTAGGAAAATATTACAGTGGTCTCATACTGCTTACACATGGTTGTAACATTATCTAAAATTGTAAAAAAAAAATGATGGCGAACAGCATTTTAGCTTAATGAAAAGCTTAATTTACTAATCATTTTCATTCTCACAAATATGAACATGTTTCTGGATGTGTTTGTAAAATCCATTTAAAACTCCATTATTGTGTTTAACAAAGGCTTTATTAGTCGATGGCAAGCCATAAAATAAACTACCTACTTATCTGATTGATGGTTTGTTTCGTTAGGTTGGACACCCCTGCACGAGGCGTGTATATATGGCTGGTACCAGGTGGTCATAGTCCTTGTCAAGGGTGGGGCCAACGTGAACGCGAAGGGTCTTGACGACGACACTCCCCTGCATGACGCCACCACCTCGGGGAACTTGAAGATGGTTAAATTTCTCGTTGAGCATGGTGCTGATCCATTTGTTAAAAATGCAAAGGCTAAAATGCCCATCGATTATGCAGCTCCTCATATTTACGAATATCTGGAATCATTGAAGGGTATGTTGATTTTTAATTGAATTTTAACGTTTCTTTTGGAGTGTTTCCACATTGTTGATAGACTGTATTCCTGAGCCTTCATTATTAAACTTGGTTATTTCGTGCTAATATTAATTAATTCATATCTTAAATAAAAATGCAATGGATTATTAAATATTATTATATTATTAAATCATGTAGGTAAATACGAAACGTACATTGTACTTACACCAGCGCAGAGCTTGTTACCTAATTCACATTCTATAAAATTAATTTACGAGTATGGTTTATAGTTTATACTAGGCAGGCACCTAAGTGTTATAGTACTTATGGTTTTTAATTAATGATTTTCTTTGTCTTCCATTTCGTGCAACTCGTTAATACCCACACTGCCATGCATATTTCCAACCACGTTTGTACCGTTTTCGGTAAACGGATGCTATGCTACCATTCTAGTTAAATAGCATCCTAAAGCCGTTTTCCGTTCCACGTATTATCAGGACACTTACCAATAATCATTGACTTAAAAATAAAAATTCATCTACTTCCACAATCGACATTTCCAGAGTCTGCAACGATTTTGATATAATTCATAATTTGGCATCGGGAGTTTTTATGGCGCGGTAAGAGGTTAGTGAGCTATGGAGTCGACATTAGCAATAAAATTAAACTCTTATTCATACTCGTGTCTACTCATTAATTTTTTTTATTGGTGATTTTAATTTTATAATCAAAGATAAGATGTTAACGAGTTTATAAACGTTCCTTTGATTTTGAAATATTACAAATTAATGAATAAGTACCAATTTATATATTGATTATAATTTCGTAATACTATATCACCGTTTCGTAATATCACGAAACTGCATAAAACTACAAAGTATATTAAAAGAGGTATAAAAAATATCGATGCAAAAAAAATATCATTATTTTTACTTGTAATATATCTGCATTCAAAGACAAAATTAAATGATTGATTATGAACTACCTATTCAACGTTCTTGTCCTTAATTATTAAATTAAAATCACTATATAAATGAAGAATGAGTATGAATAAGAGTGGAATTTTATTGTAATAAGCCCTAATGTCCTTGACTTCATTATTGAGTCCGTACCACACAATTGAATTGACAATTTAATCAGATTTTGCGAAAAATTGTCCCGTCTCTGTCTCTCTGTACGCGCCATTATAAATAAAAAAATCCCAAAACGCAGTTCTTTAAAAAAAATCCCAAAGAATGGGCGTCTATGGATCATATTAATTTTTTAACATGGCAACATTACGAAGCACGTCACTTCACTAGTAATGATCGGTCCCACTTGCCTGTCGCCATTATCTGACTTGGAAAAAAACAGCCGTCTAGCGCTGTGATGGCCGCTTGCGTTGCTAACTTCGCGACGGTATTGAGGACCGATTTAGCATAAATTTATTGATAAAATTGTGGAGTGCAACAAGTAAAAATTATTAATAGTGCCTGAAGACGTGAAATGCAAAGAAAGACGCTCTCGAATATTAAAGGCGAGTATTATTTTATTCTTAGTCTTAGCAAATCGCGCACGCCGCCGCTGTATGCCGCAAGATGACTCTTAACAGTGTATAAATCATAATTTAGATATTGACTGACGTGACAAAGTGATTAAATCCTCATTTCTGTGTTAACCCCGTTATCGTCATTTACATGGTATTAAGAGCACCGTATCGCTTCGTACGATATAGATTTCGTTTCTTGATGTTAATGCCCTCTACTCAGCGATCGATCATGGTAATATTTCGCTATATGTGTGGTGCAGGTATACGGAAAAGTGGCGTATCGTATACCTACACATCTTTATCGGTTCAAAGTAAAAATATTAATTAGTTTGATAGTATTTGTTGGGAACAGTAAAACGACGAATATTCTCCAGCCATATCTGTCAATAATCATAGGACCTCTTCCTACTCTTATATTACAAAACAATAAAAGTCCATTATTCATATTATGTAGGTAGACATAACATAACCTAGCATAGTCATTTTATAAATACTTTAATACGTACTAGTTAGCAAATAATTGTTATAAATAGTTTGTGTTTGGAACATGTGAAATATGTTCACAGATAATAACGTGAGAGCCTCACACACGGGTCGGGCAAGGGATGACAGCAGCAAGAAAGTTGGCAATGCAAGTACTTCTAGTGACAGCAGCAAGCGCAACATGGACTGCCTAGCACAGGAACACTTTGACAACAAGGACTCGGCAGCACAAGACAAAGGCAGTGGAGATAATAAAGATGGTGATGAAAGAATACATACTAGAAGAAATAAAACACCAGAATATTTTTGCAACCCGCTTGTAAAGGCTCTTTTTATTCATAATAAACTGATGAGAAACATGCAATCAAATCAGATTCAAGTTTAGACTTTTAAGTGATGATGTTGAATGAAATGATACATATTTAATATTATTCATTTGGTTTTGATTTGTAATGTTTTACAGTTAGTATTTTCCTCGCTTTGGGGCTATTCATAAATTACGTCATTTCAAATTAGGGGGGGGGGGGTCTGGGCATCGGATGACGGTAGCATGAAGTAGGAGGAAATGGGGTCATTTGAAGCATGCTTTTTGGATGATTATAGGGGGGGGGGGGGTCAAAAATCGATGACGTAATTTATGGACAGCCCCTTTGGTGTGATGAAAGTATTTGTATTTCATTCGGCAGCAAAATTCCACTTTTAGAACCACTAGCTATGTGCTTGGTTCAGTTTCTGAATCTTTAGTTTGCTCAGGAATTGCCCCCCTTCCCCGTTGTAAAACTATTAACTTACCTTAACTACTAATACCTAATGTTACATTTTGTTACAGAAGGCAATCAACTTAGTAGTGGAGTTGTGTCTTCATCTCAGGATGAAGTAGCCGCAGGCCCAAAACGTCCATTCACAGATGAAGGTCATGAGGCAGAGTCTGTAGAAGATGACATTTCCAAACGCAAGAAGAGAAAGGAGAATGAAGAGAAGGAGCCCATGGCTAAACCAGCTCCAGTCGCACGTAGTGGCCCCGGACGGTATTTATCTATTTTACTTATCAAGAAATAATGTTCATTACAATTGAAATACACAGGTTTCATAATAGATTATTTATTGTCTTTTCAGCATTCTTACAGGCACAAAGCCTCCAGGGCCAGCTAGTAAGACTGGTGCCACTCCACTAGGAAAAGGTGCTAATGTGCAGGGTGGAGGAAAAGGCGGCACAGCAGGTTCCTCTACAGGGAAAGGCGGCCAGCAAGCTCAGGGCAAGGGTGGTAGTGTAGCGGGCAAACTGGGTACTCAAAACCAGGTACATATTTCAAAACATTCTGTGTACATTGTAACAAAAAGCCAGTTTAAACAACCATCACCAATATAAAATTAAATTTCAAGTTTATATTTAAAAATAATTAATTTTAAATAAATTACATAATTCTTGCACTCTCTACCATTTTTAGTCCTTGAAAAATTCTATAAAGGGGACAGTTGGTTATTGAAATACCTTGACCAACATGTGATATGCATACATCGGCGTTTTTGGTGCGAGAATGGTTATGTTTTTTAGTTTAAAAACTGTTAAAACAGATATTATTTTAACATTTCTAAGCTCATTTGGAGCTTAGTACCTATTTTTATTAATTCATAGTCTGGTAAGTTATAATATAAATACACAAAATCATTCCCACACCAAATCCAAAAACCTCGATGTATGGCGATATGACATGTTTAGGTCATTCATATAATTAAACCTATAATATAAATTTATAAAATATACTGATGGCAAAGTAACTTATTTACCTATTGATCCCCTAATTGCTTAGTATGAAAGTTTTTCTTAAATATTTAATGTAGTTCATTGATTGTGTGTGGTACAGTGAGCATCACCATTCATTAAGCAAAACAAAAATGACGGAAGAGTAATTTCATCATATGGTATAGTCTGTGTGGAAGAGAAGAGTCGTGAAATGTATGGGCTCTCTTACATTCCACGACTCTTCTCTTTCCGCACAGACTACGTTTGCAATCAACATAATATGATTTATTTTATAGGGCAAGACATCTGGGAGTGCAAAAGGTACAACTAGTATGGTTCCAAGTAAACAAGAGCGAAAAAGCCCAGTAGCCAGCCCCAAACCAAACCAAGCCAAGGATGCTGATGGTGACTCTGAAGATCAGAAAAACCAAGAATCTACAGCACCCAAGGTGCCGCCATTAAAGATAGTCATACCAGGCGGCGCAGGGGGCTCTGCCAACAGAAACGAGCAAGAAGGTGAAGGTAAATAGGTTTATATATAGGAAGTAAATAGTGAAGGCAAATGCTATGTGTATCAACTAGTACATATTTATATTGATCCTGAAATGTAAACTGATAGTACACAGAGTACACTGGTACATATTAAATATTTAGTTTTAGGAGGACAAGGTCTAGAAATGCATAGGTCATCAAAATGTCTTCTGGCACCGACTGTGATAACTGTAGTTGTTAATATTTGACGATTCAATTATTAAAACAAAGCATTGTGCCGTATAGCACCATCTAGTTTGGCGGTCAAATTTTAAACACGGTTATTTCTTATACTTTACTACTTTTACAATCAACAGCTATGCATATACCTACTATAAGAAATGATATGCGTCACTTAAGGTGGGACCGGACAACGCGGCAGCGGGAAGGGACGCGGCAGTGTGGCGACGCTGCCGTACGTGCTGCCGTGCACCAGCGCCGCCGACGCCGGCCAGACCTCCGACAGCTCCGACGGCAACTCCGATGACAAGCGCCCGGGAGAAGGGGGCAAGGTACACAACAATCAATACTTTACCTTTAGCCTATCCCTCACGGCCAAGTAAGTGACCTTTGTTCAGTCTAAGAAACTTATTTAACTAAAGATGTCGTCAAAATGCCAACGAAGAAACATTTATGAAGTTAAAGAGCTGCTAGCGAATCCAGTTTTCCTTTTAAAAGTTAACTCAAAAACTATTTTTCCTCCCAAGGCTGGGCAAAGAGTCCTCCGTTCGCACAGGACGAACGATGGAGAGAGAGAGAAGGACAAGGAGAGGACTTCCCCTCAGACAGGGAGCGAGAGTCGCTCCGGGACGGGTTCCACTCAATCGACATTGAGTTCCAACAAGAGCCCCCCGCCCTCGGGCTCTGTAAGTTCTCTGTATCATGTATTATGATTAGATAGAACATTCTGTAGGTAGTCCGTCGTCGGGAACAGCATGTCACTGTGTCGTATGCAAACCTAGCAGATGAAAAAAGGACATAGTACTAAACATTACTATATGTATATGGCATGAATGTGTATCCTATTTCCGTACTATTTTAGAAATGTAGTGGTTGGCTCCGATTCTAGAAATGATATAATTGTACCATGATACTGAGCATGCGTCTCATTGATCTTACCTCTCTCGTTATATTATTTATTACCTATGTAATGAATGTATGGTATAGTTTGTTTTTTGGCAGTTGTATAAAGTATCCGTCTAGCTCTCTACTGTGGTGTATCTATGACTTCCTCGTTATTACAGTTCTCTGTTCCTTGTTATAGGGGCAGGATAGCGAGCATGCTCCGTCTACATCGTCTGGCGGGGTCAGTGGCCGCTCCGAGACAGGTATGGACTTTGACCTTTGTTTTTTGGGTTACGTGCCTCAAAAGGAAAAATGGAACACATATAGGATCACTTTGGTGTCCGTCTGTCTGTCTGTCAAGACCCTTTATCTACGGAACGCGTGGAGGTATCGAGTTGAAATTAAAACCATATACTCGGGTCTACAGCCCCTTGAAGCTGTGAAAGAATCAAACTTTTAAGTTAACGTAAAAAAAAGATGGCCGTTTATGCCGCAAAAAACGTATATTTCGACACTCAAGGGGATCAAAATTTGTAGGGTACTTTCTGTTGACCTAGAACTGAAAAGCCAGTAATATACTACATACTACAAGTACAAAGAAGAATCTGAAACTATACATTTGTAATTAAGTCAGACTCGCACGTGTCCGGTATTTTCTTTTTACTCTTGTACTTTGTATTCTTATCTTCTTTGTTTACACATCCAAATGTGAAAATATAACTGAGTAGTTAATTAAAAATATTTGTAATTTTAGTGAACAATCCTGGGCCCTCAGTGGAGCTGCACCCTCGGAAACGCAAGATTAAGGCTTCTAAGGATAGCCACTCGCGAGAGCCCGTCAAGACCGAGCCCACGCCAGACAGCACTGTGTCTCACAATGTCACACATTCCAACCCCTATCAAATGTACATTCATATTCGTAAACAGGTAAATAAAATATGTATAGTCAGCTGCGGAGATAGTTGACCCCAGACTGTTTGTATGCAGGGGGGGGGGGGGTCAACTATATCTGCAGCTGACTAGGTACTAAATATGCAGATTACATATTTAATAATCATCTTGCCGACTATTATTTAATATGTTGCATCATTTTCAATCTTTATTTTGCTTGCAGATTGAAAATCGTCAGAAGAGCCTGTTTCCTGTCAAGCCTAAACCGCCCAAAGACTTTAACAAGTACCTGATGAACCGCTGCACTTACACTCTGCAGAGTAACGTGAACCCGGAGCCGCAGGTGGAGATACCACACAACATGCCACCACAAATGGTCAGCGAATTTACAGACCAGGAAAAAGAACGGTTAGAATTTGCTTTACTCTATTTTATTACCTCTGTTATTTCATGCATATATTTTGTTGCGCATCAAAAAATAAACCTTTATCTCATCACAGGACACGCATGAGAATCCAACACCTAGTCGAAAAAGAAAAACTGGTACTAGCTGTAGAACAAGAAATTCTACGCGTGCACGGGCGCGCCGAACGCGCTGTGATAAATCAGGTATGTAGAGTAAATATACCGTTTAGGTTCAATTGCTTATCGCTCGAGGGTAGAACAGTCGCCATCAGATACCAGCTATGGAGGTTTCTCATTTATCCAGGTCCTACTTAATTAAGTTTTATTGTGATTGAAAGCTTGTAAATACGTTGATCTAGTTTTATCTCTAGAATACGACCCTTATTGTCTATACATAATATTGTTCTGTTTCCAGTCTCTTCCTTATTCGGTGTGCACAATGTTGCGTGACAAAGAAGTTTACAATGTGCTGGCTCCAGAGCAAGAGGAGAAACGGAACGCGCAGCGCTCGCGGTGCAACAGCCGACAGATCAACTCTTGGCTGCAGGAAGTCGATGATAAATGGGAGAAAATTAAGGTATATTAACATGAGTTTTATTGAATTACATATAGGGCTCATATCATTTTAATAATATTCTGTGGATTGTCAAGATGCATTTTTATAGATCCACTTATTTTTAAGTATGACATAAAAATTTTGATTTTATTAATAGCCCTTTAGCGACACCAAAATCTAGAGAAGTTGGTGTTAAATATATTTGCCACCGAGTGCATTTTTTTGTTTTAAGGTCATTTGACTCCAACAAAAGTGCATATTCCTATTTACCCACTATTAATTAACAACAAAGTTGCGAACTTACGACAAAACAGAACGCGGTCGTTTTTACATTTCATGTTCAATTTCAACCCTTGCATTCTATTTTCCAAATTATCAATTAAATTATTCTACTAATAATGATGTATGTAAATTGTAATAATCGCTCATTCAATAAATTATGCTTTTGACAGGAGGGCATGCTTCGGCGTCAGAACACGGAAGCTGAAACTTTACATGCTGTTCAAAAAATGGGATGGGAGTGGAAACTGAAAGAACTCGGTATTTGCGACTACAAGACCACCCCTAAAATCGATCCCACACACGTACCTCAAATATTTGTTTCTAATTTCGACTTACGCGCTTAAAACCAAATATCAGCCTGGTATCCAGACTGATATCCTTGTTTAAATATTATTGCTGTAATTATTATTAATAATATTGACTATAATTATGTTTTCTTATCATACTTGGACATATTCAATTGGTGCTAAAAATTTAAATTTAAATTATAAGTTTACCTTGACATCAGCGCAGTTTTTCGCGTTTCTGACGGCTTTTAGTGAATTGGATAGCATTGTAAGAAGCATGATGCTGCGTGCATTTACTCTCCTTGGGTTTGTTCCCTACGCCGGACGACCGATCTCTGCAGTCGTGTACATACATTGTACAATACGTGTCATGAGTCAATGTATGCAACTAGCCGGGTGTTAACTGGTACAGTAGCACTCAATACTGAAAAGCCACTGATTTTATAGTGATTTACAATGAGCGTAAATAAAACTAATTCGTCAAATTTATTCTCATGGCATTAGTATTTGTTATCAATTATCATCCTCATGTTTGTGATTTAATATAAATTAACCAGACAATTAACAACGAAACGCGAATTTTATTTGCGTTCATGAAAAGTTTGTCACAAGTGGCGATGCCGAATCCGCTCCCACTTGGGCACTTAAATTGTATTTTTTGTGATTTATTATTTTTTTAAATAATAATTTTGTTATTTTTAAGAATTTATAAGTAATGATCTCATTTATATGATACTTGATTATTATGAATTATGATTAATAAATAAACGTAGATTTTAAGGTAACTTCATTCATTGTTAACATAAAAATAAAGTATACAATTGATGTAAGGGTTAGCTAGAACATCAGACATTGTATTATCTAGCAAGTCCGTTCTATTCATTTCTTGTGAACCCTTAAATGTGTACACACATTAAAAGCCCAAAGTGTTATTAAGATACGACAATGTTATCGAAATCCGAAGTTTAGAATATTTAAACGCGTATACGTTATCACATGCGGGTACTGCAAAATACTTAATAGGTTTACTTATACTTACAAGGTGTTTCATTAAAAAGTAATTCTGATAAATGTTTCTAGATGTTGTTATCAATACCTACAATATGTGTCTGTAATCGATCTTGTGTTTAATAGTAATCTAACTAATTTACCTACGTGGCTACTAAATTAAATTACTGTGTTGTGTGAATGTGCCGTAAGCATGGTTCACCTGAAAATGTTTGGATTGTGTTTAATAATGACTGAGAATTTGGAGAGCCCGCTTCTGCATGTGTATACTTTATGATCTTTGTTGATATCAATGGAATAGGTTAGGTTTCATCTTGACTTCGGTACATAACAGGACGTACCTTTTTGTAATATCTAGGACGAGATGCTAAATAAAGAATCAATGTGATTAATAAGAACAGAATTTTATTTCTTCCAATGAACAACCTAGATTGTGATCAACACAAATATTTGTTCCTGAGTCATGGGTGTTTTCTAGGTGTATAAGTATGTATTTATCTATATAAGTATGTATATCGTCGCCTAATAGCACCCATAATGCAAGCTTTGCTTAGTTTGGGGCTAGGTGGATCTGTGTAAGATGTCCCCTAATATTTATTTTAGATAAATAGATCGTCAGCATACCTATAACGAAACTAGTAGGATACGTAAGGCTGCGTTTGACTTCGCTGTATGCCATCATGCACTTCATGGTGCAGCCAGACTGGTTGACGCCGTACACCGCGAACGCGAACGAATATCTCATTCTAAACAAATGCTGTCTTTCCAAAGCAGTGTAACCCTGAGATAAGAAATATTGTATATTTATAATTATTTTAAGCATTTGAATCACTATGCTCAAGTTTTCACTCGTATTATTCTTCACTACGCTCAGGTTTCTATAGAGTGTAAATCGTCTATTACTGGCCACCTTCCAATAACTGGACTTACACTAAAATAAGAATTCTATTTATGTATTCACACAAATCAAATAAACCAAATTAACATTTCTGAAAATGTACTTGGATTGTGTGAATATTAAACCATCTTTTTTAGTATTAGGTGTCCCGTTATTGGAAGGTGCGATTTACCCTATAATAGTTATTTTTAACGTCGCTAATCAGTTATTTCGTTTTACTTCCTTCAGTTTCATTTTATTCAAATTTATTGTTAACTGTTAAGATTAATATTGTACTGACATAACCTTCCTCTATGAGGAGTCCGCAGCAAGCTCGATTCTCCATACAAACGTAGTTACGCTCACATTTTAAACCGACTTGCTAGATTGCTCTGAAACTTTGTACTTACAAATAACCCCGGGTTAGTGGGATGGTGCAAGTGGGCGTAAAGGGGCCCACTGATTAACAGTCCGATTAACGGTATCGGCCTGTCAGTTGTTCGGAACTGTCAAAATTTTGTTCTAAATGACAGGCCGATACCGTCCGGCGGACTGTTAATCAGTGGGCACCTTAAACTAATTACAGGCATAGATAGTGAGTATTATATTCTTTGGCATAGATATACCTCATGTCATTGTATGTGTAAAGTTTCACTACAATCCAACACGTAGTTTTAAAAAGAGAACGAAACACCGTTTGAATGGGAAGGTGAAATTTGGCCGAGCTTGCTGAAGATCAACTGAAGATACTTTAGGGGAAAATGTATTTAACCTTTTGGCCGCGCGGACCTAGTCCACAAAGACGCTCAAGTACACGCCAGAGCAAATTTTAAGTAAACAACTAATAAAAAGTTTAGGGATTGCAAATAGTGATATCGATATTTAAAATGTATGGTAAAAATCTTCTCAATTTGGCTTTGTTCTTAACCAACTTTAATTTATTTCGAAAATGCCAAAAATTAACATATTTTTTACACACGACAATGTTAAAAATAAAGGTCTTTATCATTAAAAACAACCACTAAACAATACCGATTCATGACGTAATAATACCGCACTAGGCTGTACGAGAAGTCTTTTATACAAGACAACGGCGCGCATGGACTGCCCGCAGTGCAGACCGACAAGGACTTTTTCCGCGCGGATTAAGTAATAATAGTCTCTAGGTCAACGGCGTAAGTGCTTGTGGGTACGTAAACTTTATAAGCGTAACGTTAGAGCCGCGCATCGTGTGTCGAAAATATAAATGTAAGTACCGGAACTGCATTGGGGAAAATTACACATGGGTTAATTGAATTGTCAATGAGTGAAGAACAATAATATTGCAGAAGGGTGGGGATCGGAAATGTTCGGGAATGCATGTTTCACATTCGACATGTTCCTTAGATGAGCTTCTCAGTTCCCGTATTACATCCCCTTACATACATACATACATCCTCCCTACCATGACAATTTTTCGTCAATTTCAAATATATAACATTCTCATAGTTAGGCGACACTGACTAGTCCTAGCGTCCGCCTGTATCATTCTTGTGCGAAGCGGTCACTGCAGTGTATCACTCCCCACTACACTATCATCTCAAAATGAATCTTTTGGTCTGCAAATAAACCACAAGGACAGATTTACTTGTCTGACTCTACTATCAACAGCTGAAGCTGGTGCTGCTGAAGGCTCCCAAAATGCCGGGATAACGCGAGGAAGAAGAAGATTCTCATATCGAGTTAACATTCCCATTCCTAGCTGTCTTGTTTACAAGACAACGGCGACGAGGAACATGAAAAACGTTGAAATCTGGAGCAATTATTTTGATAGCCTTATTATAAAAGAATGGATTTATATAGATGCTTTAAATGCAATTTTCTTTAAAAACAAAGACCTAAAACGTTAACATGAGTGTAAAAAATATTACAATTGATATTTTTTCCACATTTACTGAGCGGTTAAATGTGTGTCTTGTATACAAGACAGCGGCGCCAGTGTATCGTTCTATCGTTGTCTTGTATACATGCCAACGGCGGTCAAAGGGTTAACCTTCGCGACGCCATGTCAAACACAATTGCTGTCACTCGGACGCCACGTCACCGAAGTGTCAAAACTGAAATTGAACTTTATGCATATGCACGATAGGTCTATGTTGCTCTGTGCTCTGCCAGACCGATTAATCGGTCTTTGGCGTTGGACCTGCGGTGCGGATATATCGGTCATTGGCGTCCAAAAGGTTAATTCGATTCTCGAAAACGTTCTCCGTTTTGTATGGGGAATGTTCTTGCTGGAGAACCAGCTCAACTCTAAATATGTATAACAATGCCAGACGTTTGTTTTGGGAGAAACTAGTGCCAGCTAGGTGGGGTGTGTGGCATAATGTTATTGATAAATTATAGGACCAGTCCTCTACAAATAATAAGGGTCGGTTGCACCAAACCGTCTGTCACCGTTAAAGCGTTCGTTATTGTATGGGAATGTTCATATTACTCCGATGAGTGATGTTGATCAGGCTGTTACTTAGTTGTTGGTGCAACTGGCCCTTCAGTCTCGTAAAATTAAAAACCCTTTACAGTACACATTTTTTTTTATTAAATCAATCTTAAACAATCTCAATAACATGATGTGTTTACTATCTTTAAATCCTCCTAGATGATGTACCTACACTTGATTTCATTCTTAGAAGTAAAATCAAAAAACTATACATAAATTTATGTTTATTTTACAAGGAAAGTTACATATAAAGAATCTATAATTACTTTATATTTGGTTTCCCAAGAATAAAACCTGATCCATCTATAAACTAGTAGCTTTGAGATGTAGGTAGCAGAATTGACAAGAAAAATTCTATAAATTCTATATGTATACCTACCATCGAATTTGCTCATGCTCACAAAATTTTATGAGAATCAGTGAGAAATGCGACTGGGCCGGTTCTCAAAAGCTTGTAACTTGTAATACAAGTGGAAGTATTAACAAGTTACAAGCTTTTGAGAAACGGGCCCCTGTATAGGACGACATATTTCGCTTTCACTCAATCAATTACCTATACTCAAGAGCCAATCAACACACGTGGGAAGTTCTGTACAAAGTGACCCATTTTGGTTGTCGTTAAGTGTATACTAAAATATTACATCAGTGGTAATTTCCGTATACAAAATCTATGCCACATAACAGCTGTGAAAGCAGACAGTAAATACCAAGTAACAATATATGACATATGCTCATTCCTCAAAGTGACTCGAGTTTGGTTAGGTATTGGCCAGCCTTCAAGAGGGTCGGGGATGCCCCTTGCGTCCAGCCATACTGGAGCACAGCCTAAATGTTCACTCATCGCATCCAAGTCCCTGCAATAGCACACAATTATTTTTTAACAGCTGCAAAGAAAAAAATTAATGATATATATACACACTTTTTGTTGAATAGTTATCATTGATAATCTCTTAAAATCTTACATACCTATTAAGACCCCTTTTCCCTAATAATAAAATAATTATTTGACAATGTGTTTGTTCAGTTAGCATCAATACTTAGCCGATGAAACAATGCGCCAAAAGCATCTGCCACTCTGAAATACTTTTCCAAATGCAACTAGGTATTAACCCTTTCCAGGCCGTACCAATCTACAAGGTTTCCCCGAAAAATCCAAATATATTCCAATAAATCCAGCTTTGATGATTCTTTCAAAGACAAGTAAAATTTCCCGAAAGTGCAATCTAATTTGAATCTGAAATCAGATTGCTAAAGTTGAAATTCTATTGGCGCGTATGTGGTGTACTATGGCTGGAAAAGGTAACCCTAGTACATCACATATTAACATATCCATGGGGCTTTCTAAAGTAAGTGTCACAGTATAATTGTTCTACATATAGCGACTCTCATAGAGAATCGCCATGTCAGTAGTTATGACACATTGGATGACTGATCTGCTACTCTTGACACTGACTACACATGTGTATGTGCATCTTACCTAGAAAACCAAGAACCTTTTTCAGGGTTGTTCTTGGGCATAAATGGAGCTCTCTTCTCTGTCAGCCTTACAACACCTGTTAACTCCACTTCACCTTTAATCATGGATGGTTCC